>NC_083284.1:72225952-72542839 GCF_963506605.1 Zootoca vivipara
TAACCCGGGATTCTCACGCCCGCCAGTTCTCCGGACACGCCACAGGGATCAGCTGCAAGGCAACTGCTCACGTCCGCCAGGGATGGCTTCAAGAGCCATTCACACCCGCCACAAGCATGCACACACCAGAATGGTAGAGTTGGAAGGGATCTCCAAGGGCCATCCAGTCCAACCCCCTGCAATGCATGAACCGGAGCTAAAGAATCCCTGGCAGAGGGCCACCCAACCTCTGCTTAAAAGCTCTCCAAGGAAGGAGGGAGTCCGCTCCACTGTCAAGCAGCTCTTTTACTGTCGGAAAGTTCTTCCCAATGTTTAGCTGGAATCTCCTTTCTTGTCATTTGAATTGGTTGGTTCGGTTCCTCCCCTCCGGAGCAGCAGAAAACAAGTTGGCTCAAACTTCAGCCCTTCGGACATTGGAAAGTGGTTCCCATATCTCACTCTCTCACACACACACTCTTCCGTGTTGCAAGAGGCCAGTTCACTCAGGCTGGGCTCTCACCCCCAGGCCCAGTGCAAAGAGATGCTCTTCCTCAATAGGGTGGGGAGGGGAGAATAGAACGAGAGCAATTTCACCTGCAAGCCTTTGATTCAACATCCATTGAAACTTGCCAAATTGCTAAGGATTAAGAGTGAATCAAATCTGCAAATTTATTTTTTTTGTGGTGGCGGGGGAGCCAGGATAGGGGAGTTGGCAATGGAAGGAAAAATACAGAGCACCAAAAGGGAAGAGAAACGGCGGCTTTTGCATAAAAAACCAACAACAGCCCAGTGTGCTTTCCTTGATTCCAAAGGAAAAAAAAATATGCATAGCTTGGCAGGAATTATTGTTCTTATTGTATTTCCTCAGTGCCGCAGCAAAAGGGGTCCAAGTTAAAAGGAGAGATTTTATTGTTCTAGACTAGAGGAGTGACTGAAGACCCCTGACAGAGGTTTGAAAAATGAACTCTGGCCATGATTTAAAAAAAGGTGCATAAACTCCTTGGGAGGGTCAAGTGGGGAGAACTGTTAGCCCAGAGGCAGAGTTGCTGCTTGGCATGCAGAAGAACCCGGGTTCAATCCATGGCAGCATCTCCAGGTGGAGCTGGAAGACACCTGTCAGAAACACTGAGGCCCCTGAAGAACTGCTGCCTGACAGTGTGGACAATACATCGTAACACCTTTTAAATGTGCTTGTAAAGGTAAAGGGACCCCTAACCATTAGGTCCAGTCGCGGACGACTCTGGGGTTGCAGCGCTCATCTCGCGTTATTGGCCGAGGGAGTCGGTGTACAGCTTCCAGGTCATGTGGCCAGCATGACTAAGCCGCTTCTGGCGAACCACAGCAGTGCACGGAAACGCAGTTTACCTTCCCGCCAGAGTGTTACCTATTTATCTACTTCCACTTTGATGTGCTTTCGAACTGCTAGGTTGTCAGGAGCTGGGACCGAACAACGGGAGCTCACCCCGTCATGGGGATTTGAACCGCCGACCTTCTGATCGGCAAGCCCTAGGCCAGGGGTCCCCAGACTTACCGTGCGGCGGGCCGGAGGGTAGGGGAGTGCGCGCGCAGCGGGCCGGAGGGCGGGGGAGTGCGCGCCCGTGCGCATGCGCACACGCACACGGGCGGGGGGGAAATCGCCGAAAATCGCTTGTGCGCATGCGTATGGGCCTCCCCCGACCCGGAAGTGCACCAGAAATGACCTCTTCCGGGTCGGGAGAGGCCCATACGCATGCGCACAAAGGATTTTCGGCGATTTTTCAGATCGTCGCTGCGCCGCGCGCCGTGAGAGCGGGCGGCAGCAGCGGGCGGCGGGGGTTGTCGCGGGCCGGATTGGAAGGCTGATTGGGCCGCATCCGGCCCGGGGGCCGTAGTTTGGGGCCCCTGCCCTAGGCTCTGTGGTTTAACCCACAGCGCCACCGCCGTCCCTAAATGTGCTTGTAGGAGGGGTGTTTTTTTGGTTTTGTTTCAATTTGGTTTTGTATTCGTTTTATTATGTATTTTGTGTTTTTATATTGTATTTTGACCTTGTGAACCGCCTTGTGATTAGCGGATGAAGGGTGGTATATAAATTTAATAAATAAATAAAATACAAATTTATATCCCACCTTCCCTACAAGGAGCTCAGATAAAATGCAGCGAACGTGTGACTGCTAGGGGAATCCAGGAGAGTGGGGTGGGGTGGAGGGGTCCAACCCTTCCCAACCCCAAACATACTTTTCATGTGCTAACTTGCTATGCACCCTGTGAGCTCTGTTTCAGAAACTGCAGGCACAGATCAGGACTCTTGGGATATTTTGTTCCAAATTTCCTGGTGTCAGTAGCAACCTTTAAGTCCTTTGCTTGCCTTAATAAGAAAATATCCATGTTTGCATGTGTGGCATTCACACAGAGATCTGCATGTGGTTCTGTTTAAAGCAGGCATCTCCAAACTGCGGCCCTCCAGATGTTTTGGCCTACAACTCCCATGATCCTTAGCTAAGAGGACCAGTAGTCAGGGATGATGGGAATTGTAGTCCAAAACATCTGGAGGGCCAAAGTTTGGGGATGCCCGGTTTAAAGCATGGGTAGGGCAAACTAAAGCCCACGGGCCGGATCAAGCCCAATTGCCTTCTGGATCCGACCGGCGGACAGTCCAGGAATCGCCAGCTCACACGTTCCTTCCCTCTCCCTCCCTCGGTGCTGCCTCCGCCTCCTCCCTCCCTCCTCCTGGCTTCTCCCTGCCCTGCCTAGAGGAGGAAGGGGGCTGGACTTTGTTGCTGCCAGCAGCAGCAGCGCTCGAGCGGCCGTCATTTTTAGCAGCCCCTCTCTGGAGCCCTTTCGCGTGCCCCTCATCGTTCCCCCGCTGTCGCCACCAGCTCCTGCTGCTCGCAAGAGACACAGGTAAACAGTCACCAGGGCTCGTGGTGCTCTTGCATTATCCTCCCCCAAAAAATAATAGTCCGGCCCCCCACAAGGTCTGAGGGTTTAGAGTATATCTGGAATGCTGTTAATGTGTACATTTGGCATGTGCTCCTCACAGAGGTGAATCGGGTGCCCACTCATGTGTCTTCCCCAATGCCAAGAAGAGGGCCTTTCCTTCCCATTTCCCCAGGCTGCCTCTCCTTTTAAATGTCAACTCTTACTTCATTCTGTCATGTACTTAATGCTACTTTCACCGATTTGCTATTTTAAGCTTATTTTCACACATTAAGTTTCATCCGCTTTCTGATGAACGTTTTGCCAACATGGGGGCGACGTTCATGTCTTTCCCCTGCCGCCCACAGTCTCTGAACCTTCTCTTTTTTCACTGCCCCCTCGGTATGAGTGGTTACCCTTACTTCCTTTGAGAAAAACCAAGGAACTGAAGGAGGAAGTTGGACACTCTCCTCTCCCACTTCCCTCTTCCAGCTCTAGGCACTTTCCAAGGCTTCAATTAACTCTACTCCAGCACCCAGAGGGCATGGCACCCACTCAGAAACCCAAATGGGCCTGAAGAGGTAGACAATTCCTGTTTATCATAAGCTACTGAGATAAATTCACTGAAGGGCAAAGTCTCAGTAATATAACTTGATGGAAGGGCAAAGTTAAAGTCTGAATAATAAATAACATTTATTTAATGAAATTATTTAACCGATATTTATCGTGCCTTTCTTCCGTATTAGTAACTCAAGGTTTCTTGCAACAAAATCCAATACATTTTTTAATAAAAAAAAATAGAAGCACTTGTCAACATTTTGGGTGTCGTTCATCCCATGCTCTGGAACACTATTCCAGCAGAGATTCAGCATACAGTACATCCTCGCTGTTGGCTTCGGAACTGACAAGCCTTTGCAGCTGTTTTATGCTTTTAGTTTTGATTAGGCAGCCATCTTAATGATAATCTGCATTTTTATTTTTTAAATGGTGTTTCACATTTTTAATTTGCCCTTATATTTTATGGTATGGCAGAACAGAAATATTTATGAACACACACACACGCACAATCAAAACCCAACAGATAATACCAATCAAAGTAACAAACGGAACAAGAAAATGTCAGGAAAAATATAATAAACTGGAATTTTTGTTTTATTTTAATTTAGCAATGTCCTTTTTTAAGTAAACAATTTAAGGCTGTAAAAAAGAGCGTGATAATCAACATTCCTTATGGTACAACTAGACAAATATTTTGTTTTTCAAAAAAGATGGCGCCTGCAACAGGATGTTGCAGTGTGGAGTGTTCCCGTCCAGGGCCAACCATGCCCTTTACCAAGGAACTCCATTCCATCCTCCCATCCAAATTTCCTGTTGTGGTTTTCCCCTTCCTAACCAACAATCAGTATTGCAAGCATGCGCAGTTCTAATTGGGGGAGAGGCTTCCCCTCCTTTAGGGTTTTCCCTAAATATTTTGCATTTCTGTAAACCTTGGGATTCCCCTCACCAAAGTCTGTTGACACCTACCTCTTGAGCATGGATGGCCCAGCTCTGGCCATATAAGCACATGTATTTAAAGGGTGAGTTCACTATTAAATAAGCTAGCAAGATGTTGTTTTTCTCAAGGGCAGATTTGCCAGTCCAGAACACTACAATGCCGATTTTGTGCACCTGGTAGCCTCCAGCCAACAACAAGGTTAAGGGGTGATATGATAGCCATGTTCAAATATATAAAAGGATGTCATATGGAGGAGGGAGAAAGCTTGTTTTCTGCTGCTCCAGAGAAGCGGACACAGAGCAATGGTTTCAAACTTCAAGAAAGAGGATTCCACCTAAACATTAGGAAGAACTTCCTGACAGTAAGAGCTGTTCGGCAGTGGAATTTGCTGCCAAGGAGTGTGGTGGAGTCTCCTTCTTTGGAGGTCTTTAAGCAGAGGCTTGACAGGCACATGTCAAGGATGCTTTGATGGTGTTTCCTGCTTGGCAGGGGGTTGGACTGGATGGCCCTTGTGGTCTCTTCCAACTCTATGATTCTATGATTCTAAGGTTGATGCTTTTGTTTCTGTGGCTGCTTTTACGCAGCCCAGCAACTTGCAAGGGGAGCAGAGTGCACTTGGTCCTCGTATCTCTGAGCCATTTCAAAATTAAATTTTGACCCAGTCTAATTGGCAAGTAATTTAATTGCCTGTAAACAAAATACAGAAAACTCACCCTCTAGTCAAGGAATAGAGTGCTCTGACGCTGAGTAGGAGACAGCGTATTCTTTGACATAAAATTAGTGCTTGGATGCTTATCTCACATGCAGTAAAGGGCCCAGGTTTTACTGCGCCACGAGCGTCTAGACCATAATCTAAAAATCTGCCAACTCTCAATCTCATGGCGCTGCAGGCTTCCTAGCACCAGCAGCACTCAAACGAGCATTAATCTCGTTCTGTCCTCCCTACTACTTAGTCAAATGTTCCAACGGAACGTAGAATTCTAGAGTTGAAGGGACTCCATCTAGTCCAAACCCCCTGCAATGCAGGAATCACAACTAAAGAATCCTTGGCAGATGGCCATCTAACCTCTGCTTAAACCCTCCAAGGAAGGAGAGTCCACAACCTTCCGGAGGAGTCCGTTCCACTGTTGAATGGTTCTTACCCTCAGAAAGTTCTTCCTGGAGTTTAGTCAGAAGAACTTCCCTTCTTGGAATGTGAACCCTCCGGAGCAGGAGAAAGCAAACTTGCTCCCTCTTCCATGTGACAGCCCTTAAGATACTTGAAGATGCCTATCTTATCTCCTCTCAGTCTCCTCTCCTTCAGGCTAAACATACCTAACTCTTTCCACTGTTCCTCACAAGGCTTGGTTTCCAGACCCTTGATCATCCAGCTTGTCAATATTCTCTGTAAATTGTGGTGCCCAGAACTGGACACAGGACTCCAAGTGGGGTATGAACAGGGCAGAATAGGGTAGGACTGTGGTTTCTCTTAATCTGGACACTATACTTTTATTGCCCCTTCATGGATCAATGCCTTGTCGTGGCGAAGGGGCTTGAATAACTCAGAGAAGCTATGAGCTATGCCATGCAGGGCCACCCAAGATGGACAGGTCATAGTGGAGAGTTTTGACTAAACGTGATCCACCTGGAGAAGGAACTGGCAAGCCACTCCAGTAACCCTGCCAAGAAAACTCCATGGACAAAGACAACAGGCATATAAAAGTTATGACGCTGGAAGATGAGCCCCTCAGGTCGGAAGGCGTCCAACATGCTACTGAGGAAGAGCGGAGGACAAGTACAAGTAGATTCAGAGCTGATGAAGCGGCTGGGCCAAAGCCGAAAGGACGCTCAGTTGCGGATATGCCTGGAAGCGAAAGGAAAGTCCGATGCTGTAAAGAAAAATATTGCATAGGAACCTGGAATGTAAGAACCATGAATGGAGGTAAGCTGGATGTGGTCAAAAATGAGATGACAAGAATAAATATCGACATCCTGGGCATCAGTGAACTAAAATGGAAGGGAATGGGCGAATTCAGTTCGGATGACTATCATATCTACTACTGTGGGCAAGAATCCCGTACTAGAAATGGAGTGGCCCTCATAGTCAACAAAAGAGTGGCAAAAGCTGTAATGGGATGCAATCTCAAAAATGACAGAATGATCTCGATACGAATCCAAGGCAGACCTTTTAACATCACAGTAATCCAAGTTTATGCACCAACTACCGGTGCTGAAGAAAGTGAAATTGACCAATTCTATGAAGACCTACAACACCTTCTAGAAATGACACCAAAGAAGGATGTTCTTCTCATTACAGGGGATTGGAATGCTAAAGTAGGGAATCAAGAGATAAAAGGAACAACTGGCAAGTTTGGCCTGGGAGTTCAAAATGAAGCAGGGCAAAGGCTAATAGAGTTCTGTCAAGAGAACAAGCTGGTCATCACAAACACTCTCTTCCAACAACACAAGAGACGACTCTACACATGGATATCACCAAATGGGCAGCATCGAAATCAGATTGATTATATTCTCTGCAGCCAAAGATGGAGAAGCTCTATACAGTCAGCAAAAACAAGACCTGGAGCTGACTGTAACTCAGATCATCAGCTTCTTATAGCAAAATTCCAGCTTAAACTGAAGAAAGTAGGAAAAACCACTGGGCCAGTAAGATACAATCTGAATCAAATCCCTTATGAATACACAGTGGAAGTGAGGAACAGGTTTAAGGATTTAGATTTGGTGGACAGAGTGCCTGAAGAACTATGGATGGAGGCTCGTAACATTATACAGGAGGCAGCAACGAAAACCATCCCAAGGAAAAGGAAATGCAAGAAAGCAAAATGGCTGTCCAACGAGGCCTTACAAATAGCGGAGGAGAGGAGGCAAGCAAAATGCAAGGGAGATAGGGAAAGATACAGGAAACTGAATGCAGATTTCCAAAAAACAGCAAGGAGAGACAAGAGGGTCTTCTTAAATGAGCAATGCAAAGAAATAGAGGAAAACAATAGAATGGGGAAAACCAGAGATCTGTTCAAGAAAATTGGAGATATGAAAGGAACATTTCGTACAAAGATTACCATAATCAAGGACAAAAGTGGTAAGGACCTAACAGAAGCAGAAGACATCAAGAAGAGGTGGCAAGAATACACAGAGGAATTATACCAGAAAGATATGGAGGTCTCGTACACCCCAGGTAGTGTGGTTGCTGACCTTGAGCCAGACATCTTGGAGAGTGAAGTCAAATGGGCCTTAGAAAGCACTGCTAATAACAAGGCCAGTGGAAGTGATGATATTCCAGCTGAACTATTTAAAATTTTAAAAGATGATGCTGTTAAGGTGCTACACCCAATATGCCAGCAAGTTTGGAAAACTCAGCAATGGCCAGAGGATTGGAGAAGATCAGTCTACATCCCAATTCCAAAGAAGGGCAGTGCCAAAGAATGCTCCAACTACCGCACAATTGCGCTCATTTCACACGCTAGCAAGGTTATGCTTAAAATTCTACAAGGCAGGCTTAGGCAGTATGTGGACCGAGAACTCCCAGAAGTGCAAGCTGGATTTCGAAAGGGCAGAGGAACCAGAGACCAAATAGCAAACATGCGCTGGATTATGGAGAAAGCTAGAGAGTTCCAGAAAAACGTCTACTTCTGCTTCATTGACTATGCAAAAGCCTTTGACTGTGTCGACCACAGCAAACTATGGCAAGTTCTTAAAGAAATGGGAGTGCCTGATCACCTCATCTGTCTCCTGAGAAATCTCTATGTGGGACAAGAAGCTACAGTTAGAACTGGATATGGAACAACTGAGTGGTTCAAAATTGGGAAAGGAGTACGACAAGGTTGTATATTGTCTCCCTGCTTATTTAACTTATATGCAGAATTCATCATGCGAAAGGCTGGACTACATGAATCCCAAGCCGGAATTAAGATTGCCGGAAGAAATATCAACAACCTCAGATATGCAGATGACACAACCTTGATGGCAGAAAGCGAGGAGGAATTAAAGAACCTTTTAATGAGGGTGAAAGAGGAGAGCGCAAAATATGGTCTGAAGCTCAACATCAAAAAAACCAAGATCATGGCCACTGGTCCCATCACCTCCTGGCAAATAGAAGGGGAAGAAATGGAGGCAGTGAGAGATTTTACTTTCTTGGGCTCCTTGATCACTGCAGATGGTGACAGCAGTCACGAAATTAAAAGACGCCTGCTTCTTGGGAGAAAAGCAATGACAAACCTAGACAGCATCTTAAAAAGCAGAGACATCACCTTGCCTACAAAGGTCCGTATAGTTAAAGCTATGGTTTTCCCAGTAGTGATGTATGGAAGTGAGAGCTGGACCATAAAGAAGGCTGATCGCCGAAGAATTGATGCTTTTGAATTATGGTGCTGGAGGAGACTCTTGAGAGTCCCATGGACTGCAAGAAGATCAAACCGATCCATTCTTAAGGAAATCAGCCCTGAGTGCTCCCTGGAAGGACAGATCGTGAAGCTGAGACTCCAATACTTTGGCCACCTCATGAGAAGAGAAGAATCCTTGGAAAAGACCCTGATGTTGGGAAAGATTGAGGGCACTAGGAGAAGGGGACGACAGAGGACGAGATGGTTGGACAGTGTTCTCGAAGCTACGAACATGAGTTTGACCAAATTGCGGGAGGCAGTGCAAGACAGGAGTGCCTGGCGTGCTACGGTCCATGGGGTCACGAAGAGTCGGACACGACTAAACGACTAAACAACAACAAACAACAACAATACTTTTATTGATGCAGCTTGGAATTGCATTAACTTTTTTTTGCTGGTGCATCACACTGCTGACTCGTGTCAAGCTTGTGGTCACCTAAGACCCCAAGATCCTTCCTAAACATCAGTGAAAGTTTGGCATGCTCTCCCTTAAAAGCAGGAATTGCCTCATTTTGCATTTCCTTAATGCCTTTCAGTTGTCTTGACTTCATGCTTCAACTTTGCCCATAGGAGAGGGGGAGGTTATCACTGGATACAAGTGCAGAAAACAAAAAATAAGGAAACAGGTAAAGACCAGTATTTTCACAGAAAGTTTTGCAACTATCCCAAGAAGCCAACAAGAATTTCTGCATTCTGTTTGCATGGATCATGGCGTAAGAATTTAGACTGCAACTTGTTTTGTTTTGTTGAAAAAAAGCAGCCATCATCACAACCTGTCCAAGTATTCTTCAATAAACTCCAATCAACATTTGGTGCCGGAAATGAGCATTTGACCTTCTGCAAGAACAGCCTCAGCTGTCCTGTTCTGTGCCTCCGTCATACTCATTGGCTGTAATTTCTCCCTATTTTGCTCTTAACCTGTGAAAAAGAGACCTCAGACCCCACCAATGCGAACACTGGAACATAGGATTGGACTGCATTACCCCAATACGCTCTATGTGCGGCTTCTGCAGTGAGTGCAGAATGCTGTAGCACAATTGACAGGAGCGAGGCCTTGTCAGCATATAACACCTGTACTCAGACATCTCCACTGGTTACTGATTTGCTCTGGGGCAGGTTCAAAGGGCTACTAAAAGCCCTTAGCACCTTGGGACCGGTGTACCAATAAAACCGCCTAACCCCATATGTGCCCACACATAATACCTGTTCCATATTTATAAGAACTTGATATTCTAGTGTGGCAGCACCGACACCAGGAAGCTACATTCCCTGTCCTCCTTTCGGCGCCTGCTAAAAACATTCCTGTTTAGAGAAGCCTACCCAGATGGTTAGAAAATTGATGTGAGTTCTAATTTGCTTTTAATCTATTGTTACTTTAAGTTGTAAGACGTTCTTGTTATTTTTTAATTCATTTTGTTTTGTAAGCTGCTTTGAGGGGTTGTTTTACAATCAAGCGGCATATACATATTTATTTATTATTGATCTAAGGTCAATGGGGTCACGAAGAGTCGGACACGACTCTTCAACTAAACAAACGACTAAACAACAACAACAAATAAATATGAAGGAAGCCTCCTTACGCTTAGTCAGACCACTAGGCCCACCTAGGCCAGTACTGTCTACGCTGAATGGCAGCAGCTCTCTAGGGTTACAGGCAAGCAGTGACAGGGTCAGATCCTGTCCGCTGAATCACGTGGAACCTACTGTGTGAACCGCACTGCAATTCACACCCCGAGGCACCTTCACACACATCATGCAGCGGTTGTGCTTGATGCAATCGATACGTCGGGTACTAGTGGGATTTCCACCACCTTTGGCTCCCTGGAACATGCCCATGAGATACCCCAAAGTGCTTAGAAACTCGGATCTCTCCATTTTCCAATTTACAGATTTAACCACAGCAGGCCCCAGGGGAAACACAGTCAAACATAACCAGCAAATTAAAGTGCAAATAGGCTCTTGTTGCTGGCTTATTTAGAAGCTTCAGAAATTAACTATTGCCCAATGAATATTCAACAAGACAGGCAGGGTTTTTGGGGGGGGTATGCCTAGTTGCAAGCAATTAAAAGCGTCACTGCTGGGAGATTCTCTGAATGGCTGGCCTAAAAATAATGTTTCCATTTTTAGCACCTACGACTTCCTTCCTTCACAGAGGCAGACTCGAGGGCTGAATGAGTCTGCCTGCAAGAGCCGCTCGGTCACAGCACCCCTAGAGCTGTGAGCCAAGAGGAGAGCTGCATGCCTATCAGCTGGCTTGCCCTTGCTGAGCCTGCTAAGAGGGCTGCTTCCCCTTTTCAGCTATTTTAGATACTTCCCACTTTAAAGAGCTGGGCAGGACTTCTGACAGCCATGTGATTTTTTGCTGCTGACAAAATACTGGGAAAGAGAGGCAGTAGGAGGGACAAAGCCTATCTTGAAATGCAGCTTCCCTCTTGGGTCGCAGTCGCACTGAGTGTTTAAAATTACTGTACTCTTGTTCCACTTCAAGAGCCATGGAAAATTGCGGGAACCATAGTCTGTGAAGGGCGCTGGCCTCACACAACTACAATTCCCAGCACCTTCCACAAACTAGTTCTTAGGATTCTCCTTGGCTGTTGGTAATACAGTGCTGTCAATGGAAGGTGAGGATGTGACCTTTGTTTTTTTCCCCTTTGCCTCCTGCAATGTAGGAAGCTGCCTTACAGCCTAAAATGCCATTTGCACATACACACACACACACACACACCCCTGTCACCAGCTCAGTGAGAGGGCAAGTGCTTTTCACGAAGAAGGCCTGAGACTCAGTCCCCAGTCTCTGTAGGAAGCAGTGGGGATTTCCCTGCCTGAATGCCTGGGCAGTAGCTGCCAGTCAGTGTAGAAGATAGACAATACTGAGCTAGATGAACCAGTAGCCTGAGTCAATATAAGGCAGCTTCCGAATTAACTCAGCTCTCTTGCACCAGCAGGCCCATAGATTTGCAGAACTGGAAAGGACCCGAAGAGTTTGAAGATTAATTTGCACGCTACAAATATAACCGGCGGCTGCGTTTGTGTTTATAGACGATCCCTCCAAGCAATGCATCAGGGACCAAGTGTAAAATCAATCTTTGAAGCCGCCTTATGATGGCCTAACACACTCTACTGCCCCAGGAAAAAATAACGTCACAAGTGACAGCACAAGGTGTGGCGATCTGAAGGGATGGAACCACAACTTCAGACAGCAAGCAGCTCCAATTGCCTTCAGTAGCCTAGCTTAAATAGATGAAGGAATGGCACATGCTAAGGCAATACATAATCCCATGATGGCAAAGATGGAAATCAGTAGCAGTATTAACAAATTAAGTAACTCCTCCTTCTCACTCTTATCACTACACTAACCTTCGAAATGCAGGTCTGGTGGAACATCTCTTGCTTTTAACATACCTGCCAACACAATTTCATTCTCTTCGAGCATTAAAGCTCACCCAACTGATGGGAAAATGCATCAACCCTATACTGTAGCCATTATCAATCTTTGCTCCCTCTCCTGGGGTGTTAATGCCAGCAGAATAATCTCTTTCTCTCCCAGTATTAAACCCGAGAGGAGGGGGAAGAGGACCAAGCACATCACGTTGAGCACTTCGGAGGAAAGGTGGGATATAAATGCCATAAACTAAAAATGACAGCGCATGAAACCGCTGGAAAAAGGCAACCGCTACCAATCTCCATTCTTCATGTTAATGTGAGCAGGGGGAAGCAAGACAAAGCAATCGCAGAGGCCCTGCAAAACTGTGTGCTACCTTCCCATCTGGCAAACCACAGTCCAGCTGCTAGGGCTGGATGATAACTGGTTTTCAATATCGTGATACATCACCAGGTAAACATTGTGATATATTGATATATCACAATATCTGAAATAAGGAAGGAACTATGCAGAGGCGAACGGGACAGTGTCCTGGCAACTGCTACCTAAGGGTCTAAAACTGATAAATGATTATATTATCAAGCATCTCGTGGTCACTTTCAGCAGCAGGCAAGCCAAGATGAATCCAAATGAGACTTTTGGTTTTGGGCTTGGCTACCAAACGGCAGTATTCAGAACAATCCAAAGTACGGTGTTGAGTCATAGTGAATACAAATAATCTGAGACTGCCAGACTGCCAGCAGGCCTGCTAGGTGGCAGAAGCGGTGGCAGCAGCCTACAAGGCCTTGTCATGGTGGCCTGCAAGGCCTTGTGGCAGTGACAAAGGCGGCAACAGCCTGCAAGGCCTTGTCACAGCGGTGCCAGTAGCGCCAGGAGATGGTGGCAGAAGCAGAGGTGGCCTGCAAGGCCTCGGGAGGCATGCTGCCACAGCTTCTGCCACCATCTCCCCTTACCACCAGGAGGACTTGCAGCCTGCCACCACTTCTTCCCACCATGGTGAGGCCTTGCAAGTCCCATTGCTTCTGTCACCACGAGGCCTTGCAGCCTGCCACTACTATTGCCACCATCTTCCGTCACCACCAGAAGGGCCTCGCAGGATGCCGCTACTGCAGTCACCTCCTGCCACTGCTGCGAGTCCCTGCAGGTCTCTGCTGTGAGGACTCACAGGCCACTGCCACTTCTGCTTCCAAATCCTGTCGCCACTGCAAGGCCTCACAGGCCAATGCCGTTACTGCTGCCATTTCTTGTCACTGCCACAAGGCCTTGCAGTCCACTGCCGTGAAGCCTCACAGACCACAGCCGCTGCTACTGCCACCTCCTGTCACTGCTGTGAGTCCTTGCAGGCCGCTGCTGCTGTCACCTCCCGTCACCTCAGATAAAATAGCCATGATCAAAATGATCACCCTCCCAAAATTAACCTACTTATTCCAAACCTTTCCAATCTGGATTCCGTCAATCCAACTCTGCAAATGCCAGGAAAAAATAACAGTCATTCATTTTCTCAAACAAAAAGTCAAGAATAAGCCCCAAATATTTGTACCTCCCTCCCTTCAGAAGGGGGTTGGGGAATTCCCAACATTACATCGCTAATCAAGTGTGCCACATAATCCAATGCATTTTGGAAGACGGGACCAAACAATAGGTACACTTGGAGATGATGCACACATTGGAAAACGCTCCCACTACTGCATTCCCATTCCTCCAACACGAGCTGAGAAAACTCCCCTCAACACTGAACAGATTCACACTATCCATGCTTAAGACCTGGAAACATAAAGAAGGTACCGTACTTTGTCACCAGCCCCACTATTGCCCTTGGCTCATCACCCGTTATTCCTCATGCAGCTCAAACCTTTCACATAGAAACATGGCAAACCAAAGGCTTATGCCGTTTAGCAGACATTTACATAAACAACAAACCAATATCAACACAGGAAATACAGGATAAAATAGGGGACATTCAAGTACCCTGACTAACACACCATCAACTACATGCTTTCCTACATGCTTCCAACAGTAAAAGCAGCGGCCACAAGGCCCTTGACCACCTTTGAAAGGTTTCTTTTGTTGGCAGATGGACATGGTAGGGGGGTGGTATCTGCAATATACTGCTTCACAACGCTGCAATCTTACTCAACACAATTAAAAAATAATGGGAACACGACATAGGTTACAAAATAAATTCTACCCAATGGACTACAATATGGTCCAAACCTCCCTTTAAATCCATCTCAGCCAAAAGAAGGGATCTCAGTTTGAAACTTATCTATTGATGGCATCCTACATTGAGGAAATTGGCATTAATACATCCAGGAACCTTACCAAAATGCTGGAAAGGCTGTACTTCTACAGGTAAATATCTCCACATGTGGTGGAAATGTCCCCAAATCCAACCCTTTTGAACAGCAGTCCTCTAATTTGTATAATAATCTTTGAAACAGCTATTAATATTACTCTGATCTGTAATCCATTTTTCCCCTACTTTGATTTTATGATACGTTGGTCTTTCCTTTCTTTCAATTGCCAGGCTAGAAGTCTGCCTGGCCTATTACCAGGCAGCTAAAAACCATACAAAAGCCTGAAAAATCTCGTAAATGACTGGTTTACCTACCATCAACTCTTTGAGAGATACAAAATTGACATTAAAACAGGTTTTGAGAATGAGCAGTCAAAATTTGAAATGGAAGTGATAAACTCCCAGGAGAAAACTCTCTCAAAGGCCTATCAGTTATTGCTAGATTGGTCAGTGATGGAAGAACAAACTAAATCCTCAATGATGCACTGGACACAAGACATAGGCCATAATATAACGATGACAAGGTGGGAGGGCTTATGGAAAATGAGCTGGAACTTCACGGCGTGCAACTCTATTAAAGAGAACTTAATAAAAAATGTTCTACAGATGGCATATTACACCATATAAGCTCTCGAAAATGTATAAGAACGTGAGCAATTTATGCTGGAGATGTGAGGAAGCTGGTATCACATCTAGTGGGAATGTGAGAAAGGGGCAAAATTCTGGAGTGAAATCCATGAAGAGGTAGAACAGATCTTTAAAATCACATTCCGAAAAACACCAAAAGCGTACCTTGTAGGTATAACCACTCCGTATATACCCCCCCAAAAAAATGCAAACAAATTTTCTATACGCTTCTGCTGCTGCAAGGACACTGATAAGCGTCTCACTGGAAAGATGTAATAGCACCTAACAAAAAAGAATGGTTCTGTAAAATCTTCGAATATACGGAACTGGCTTACCTGTCAGAAAAAATAAAAGACAATCCAAGAAATAGTTTCATTGAGGAATGGAACAGCTTTTTGTATTATCTAAAAAAGTGATGCAACACCAACACAACCTTTGCAATAGAATAACTCTCATTGTATAAGGAAAAACGATAGAAATATAAAAATCTAAAAAGATGATATTATGATGAATAGAATCAAAATGTCAGAAGTCTATGTCATGTTTTATATTTTGCTTATCTTCTTATCTGAGTTTAATGGAGAGATAAAATGGGGAAGTTAAAGAACCAACATTATGGTTAAGAAGTAGGAATTATTTGAGATGATATTTATATTGATTTTGTACTGTAATGGTATAGTTGTATGTTTGTATGTATGTTAATATGTTAGTATGTATTTTTGTTGTGATTCATGTGTGTTGGTGGTTGAAATAAAGATTATTTAATTTTTTAAAAAATGAACAGCAGTCCTACAAAAAATATATATACCATATCTAAACAGGTATTGAAACCCACCCTAGAATTGGCCCTATTAGGTATTTTCCAAGACAATAACGCTCACTTGCACCATAAAGAGCTTATGACCCACCTACTCTCAGCGGTCAGAAACGTTATAGTTAGACACTGGAGACTTTTCCGGAGTAAGTATGGACCATTGGTACCAAATTGTATGGGGAATGACCTTATTAGAAAAGTTAACCGACAAACTGAAACTGACACAAGGATACCTTCACCCCAGTATAGCTCCCTTTTATTACACACAGAGCTCAAACTGAAGACAAATCTCACTACGGTTCATCAAAGGCAATTAAAGGCAAATAAACATGCCCTGCCTCCCTAATCTTCTCTCATTGCCAATATAAACCAACAAACATACAGAAAGAAAACCTACTCAATTGACACTGACATGAAATACCAAGTTGACAAAACAACAAGATACGGTAGTTCACCACCCACCCTCTTCCCTCTTCCCCTGCCTTTGAAATCATTGTTTTACATTCGCATTGAATGTAAGGTAACCAAAAGACTTTATAATCAGGTCAAGAGAGAGAGACACTGCACATTCTTGGTAGTTCATGAAAATCTTCAATAAAAATTATTTCGGAAAGAAGGAAAGCAGGGAACAGACACCAGCACAACAGCTCTTTGCTGTGCTTTCACAAGATCCCCAAGGTGAAGCTACCTTCCAAGTCGGTGGCTCATGCCTGAGAAGAACTTTCCAGTGACTGCGCTCAGGCTCTCAAGGGACCAAGGCTGAGTATCGGAGCCTGCACTTTCCACACAGGAGGACTCAGCTTCAATCCCCAGCACCTCCAGAGGGGCACTGTAGAGCAGCATGGGGTCAAGCTGGGAGGGGTAAGGCCCAGGCTTGGTGGCAGCGCCTGCTCTGCATGCCCAAGGCTGCAGGTTTAATTCCCAATGGCACCGCCAGGAAGAGGCAGATAAGACTCTTGTTTTAAACCATAGGTGTAGGCAGGGGGGGCAGTTGCCCCCCCAAGAAGCAAAAGGCTGAGGCGCAGAGGAGGCAGCCACAGGCTCGCGCTCCCCGCGCGCCTCTGGAGCGGGAGCCTGGGGCCGCCTCCTCGGAACAGCTGGGAGGCGCGGAGGAGGCAGCAACAGGCTCACGCTCCCCGCGCGCCTCCGGAGCTTAGCCCCGCCCACATTCCCACTGTGGCCCCTCCCATGCCTTGGCCCCGCCCCTAATTTTGATCCTGGGTACGCCCGTTTTAAACCATAGAAAGGCAACTGCCTGGCAGTGGAGGCATCCCAGGAGCCAAACATCTGGCAGTGCACAAGGCAGCTCTTGGTGGAACTATCTCCCCAAGACCTGCAGCTGCTCTCCTTTCTCTTCTGTCCTCCAGCAGATGGATGGCAAAGATCCTTCAACTTCAAGAAGACTTTGGGCCGCGGGGGGGGGGGATGTCAAACGTCTGCCGATCAGGATATTTATTATGTGCTTGCTGCTATTGATCAATTGCTCCCACATCACCACGCTGCTGCTTTTAACACTATTTTGAGGATATGTTGTGATGATTTAAAACAATTAACTGACTGAGTGATGCTCGAGTGTTCCAATTAGGTGAGGCAACAATTTGGATACAGCAGAAACATTCGTAAGTAGAATAAAAAAATTCCTTCAGTAGCACCTTAAAGACCAACTAAGTTTTTATTTTGGTATGAGCTTTCGTGTGCATGCACACTTCTTCAGATACACTTGAAACAGAAGTCAGTCCCTTATGTATATACAGAGGGTGGGTGGGGGTGGGTGGGAATGGGTGATGGGCTGATGGGAGTGGTAAACCTGTAGATGGCTGTTAACGACTGCAATTGGTCCTGTGGGGGAAAAGCAAGGGCTGAGGCACTAAAGAAAGCTTGATCGTGCATAATGAGATAAGAATCCAATGTCTCTGTTCATCCCAGGTGGCTCCATGGTTTTAAGCTTGGTAATGAGTTCCAATTCAGCAACTTCTCTTTCCAGTCTGTTCCTGAAATTTTTCTGTAATAAAACAGCTGCTTTGAGATCTTGTATAGAATGTCCTGGGAGACTGAAGTGTTCTGCTACTGGTTTCTCTGTCTTGTGGTTCCTGATGTCAGATTTATGTCCATTTATCCTTTGGCGTAGGTAGAGTTATTCGTAAGTAGAGGTACTACTGTATTTTATATAAAAAAGCGGAATAAAACCCTTTTAATAAATCAAACTATTAAAATTAGAATGAATTGCTTAGCAGGATTTTTATGTTCATCCTGTTCTCAGAGCTAGGCAATTGCAAAAGTGTGCACTCCCTCTAGCAAGAGACCGCGTGTCACATACCCTTGAAATGTTGGTTCCCAAGAGTGTTTATCAGAGTCGGTTCCAGGAATCACAGGAAGATGGGGTTTTATCCCAACAAGTTTTACTCGGAGTGGACACATACAAATCAATGGACCTAGGTGGGTCATCTTCATTCATTGCAATAGGTCAGCTACGAGATGCCACTGGGGGTTGAACCTGGGACCTTCAGCATCAAGCAGCTGCTCTGCCATTGAGCTACAGCCCTTTTCTTCTCAGAAAAATTACTTCCAGTCTAGAAAGCAGACTAAGAACTTTGATATATTCTCCCGGGACTTAACCACAAGATCCTCTTCCTGCAGAGAGGGAGAGGGAGGAGAGGGGAGGTACTTCTGGACACAGCATGTGGGAAACTGTATTCCTAGACGGCCATGTTCTATGTTCGTGGGTGCAAGCTGCAATTCTGACCTGCTGAAAATTGCCAAGGGAATTAATTTGATCAGCACTGGTCATCTGCTCCGTTTAGGATTTTATAAACAAAATAAAAAAAATTCCTTCCAGCAGCACCTTAAAGACCAACTAAGTTTTTTATTTTGGTATGAGCTTTTGTCTGCATGCACACTTCTTCAGATAATTTAGATTTTATAATTTAATTATTGTACTATACACCACCATGAGACTTTTTTCTTAATGAGCTAGTGGTTTAGAAATACTCTCATAAATAAACTAACAGAACACACACACAGGAAGGAGCAACAGCACATCCTGATAAATGGAACAGCCATGCAAGGCGCCCCCATCTTCTGAGGTCAGGGCCTTTAACTGTCCTCCAGAAGACTCTCCCTGTTCCCACGTTGTTCTCTTTCTGATGCCAGGCAAAGAGCTGCTCATTCACCCAGGCTTTTAGGCCAGGCTTCCACAGCCCGGGGCCCTTCAAATGTTGGACCCCCATAATGAAATGTGGGGGGAAATGCCTAGAGTAACCTTTGCTTTAAAAAAAACCAGAAACCTTTTTATTAGGTATTGTAGGAGTAGAGATTCCAAATGACCAGAAAAATTTGTTTATGTATGCTACGACGGCCACCCGAATACTGTTAGCCCAAAGATGGAAAGAGGAAACCGTCCCGACCAAAGAAGATTGGCAAACCAATTTAATGGACTATGCTGAAATGGCGAAACTAACTGGAAAGCTCAGAAATCAAGATGATAAGAAATTTAAAAAAGAATCGAAAATGTTTATTATGTATTTGCAAAAGTATTGTAAACAGGTAAATACATTGGCAGGATTTTAAGAACACTTTTAATTTTAGAATTAATATAGGAAAGTTGAGATAGAAAAAATAATTTGGAGGAGAAATGACATGCAGTTGAAAAGGGAATTTAAAGAACGGGGGGGGGGGAGTTACGGGATTCAGAGAATCCCATTTTATGGATTTGATGTTGTTGTGTATAATTTTCCGTTTGTTGTTGTTTGTTATTTTTGTTGAAAATTTAGTAAAAATATTATAAAACAAAAACAAATGTTGGACCCCTAACTCCCATCAGCTCCAGACAGCATGACCAGCGCGGCCAGGCGTGATGGAAGCTGGGAGTCCAAAATATCAGGAAGTTGCTTTAGGTCACACTGAAAGTGTATTTGTGCTCCCTTTTTGTTTTGTTTTTAACTTTACTGGTCATGCTTTTTTCTGCTGTTTATCTTGTTAGGAACACAGAATCACAGAACTGTACAGTTGGGAGGAACTGAAAGGGTGATAGTCCAATGCTTGCAATGCAGGAATCTTAGTTAAATGAAGCACTTTGCCTGCCTAGCCCGCTTTGGCCGTTTCCGAGTGGCAAAAACTCTCCTGCGTCTCAGACTGGGCTCTGTCTCTCTTCAACTCTTCCTTTTAAAACCTGGAAGCACTTGTGGAGGCTTGCAGGAGAGATATTTAGCAGGCAAATCAGGCGTGAACAGAATGCTCCTGAACAGATTCTACAGAACCACCCTGCATGCCTTTGCACTCTTTCCAATAAATGCAGCATTTGGTGCTGAAATCTGTGAAGGTGCTACAACGCCACCACTTTACTAAACAGTTTACTTTTGGGTACACCCTTGTTAAATGCCCCAATGCTGCTATAAACCCAGCTTCATTTAGGGCTGCAATGATTTACTGGCTAATCAGCAACACCGATCAGCTCAAAGGCTGCAGACAACTTTTTAAAAGTGTCCTGATTAAACTGCAGATTTAAAAAAAATTGCATGAATTTACAGTAACTGTGGGTGATGGGCACACCATACCAGAATATTCTCATTCTCTCTCTCTCTCTCTCTCTCTCTCTCTCTCTCTCTCTCTCTCACACACACACACACACACACACACACATACACATTTATGCATGGCAATGCTCTTTCTTTCTTTCTTTCTTTCTTTCTTTCTTTGTTGCTGCGTGGAGTTCTCTAGTTCAAAAGTCCAGCCAGGCAGCCATGCTGTCTTTCAGGATACTCCATTTCAATCTATTCCTCCCCAGTTTTCTGTTATTTGGATTTGATATCCCGCTTTATCACTACCCGAAGGAGTCTCAAAGCAGCTAACATTCTCCTTTCCCTTCCTCCCCCACAACAAACACTGCAGCTGCATGTGGAGGAGCAGAGACGCGAACCCGGTTCCCCAGATTACGAGTCCACCGCTCTTAACCACTACACCACGCTGGCTCTCTATTTCTCCCATCACCAGCTGGTAAGTATTCTGCAGCTGCTGAGCATGCTCGTCTCATAGGGTCATTTTACCCCCAACCTTAGGAGTCTCTCTCTTTCTCTCTCATCAGTACTTTTGCAAACCCTGAAGTTCCCCCAGGCCTGGAGGTAACTTCTCCAAATTGGTGCCAACTGGGCCACATAAGGTCCCATGCTTAGAGAAGAGTTTGCTATTCATATACAGCAGGGATGAGGAACCTGCCATCCTCCAAGTCTTGTGGGACTACAACTTTACGATGGGAACTGTAGCCCAACAACATCTAGATGGCCCCATATCCCTGGTATATATGGGGTGCTTTCATTTTTCAGTAGTGTTGTTTTCATCTTTTGTACATTTATCAATCTTTTAACTGATCAATTGCCTAAGGTTGATTTGGTCATGTGACAGCCCTGATTTAAAGTACCTCCAAAAAGTGGTCCTGAGCACCAGTGAAGCAGGAAAACTACAGCCCTCTGGCCACTTTTGGCCCAAGGGATCTTTTCATTCATTCAGCCCTTGAGAAGCTCGAAAATCCTCCTCCTGGTCCTCTTCTTAGCAGGCAAGTGAGTCCATCTGCGTCCTCCATGGCCTCCCTTGTCTCCCTGTAAGGCAAGCCTGCCAATCTTCACAGGCATGGTGTGGGCACCAGAAGTCTCCTGAGAGATTTGCAGGGGGTAGGGAGAAATGTCATAGGACAGGCATCCCCAAACTGCGGCCCTCCGGATGTTTTGGCCTACAACTCCCATGATCCCTAGCTAACAGGACCAGTGGTCGGGGATGATGGGAATTGTAGTCCAGAACATCTGGAGGGCCGAAGTTTGGTGGTGCCTGTCATAGAATCTTAAGAGTTGTGGAGTTGAAAGGAACCCAAGGGTCATCTAGCCCAACCCCCTGCAATGTAGGGATCACAGCACCCTTGACAGATGGCCACCTAACCCGCTCAGAAACCTCCAACAAAGGCAAGTCCATCACCCTCCAAGGAAGTTCATTCCACTGTTAAACAGCTCTTCAGAAAGTTCTTCCCAAGGTTGAGTCAGAATCTCCTTCCCTGTAATTTGAATCCATTAATTCCCCCTAGAGCAGCAGAAAACAAGTTTGCTCCCTCTTCCATGTGACAGCCCTTCAGATATTTGAAAGTGGCTAACAGATCTCCTCTCAGTCTTCTTTTCTCTAGGCTAAACATCCCCATCTTACCATGGGGCTCATCACAACTCCATCATCTTGACAAGGGAGGCATGAGCAGTGGAGATCATAGAGGGCACCCCTATTGCAGACTCAAGCAGTTATGGATGGGCCATTGGTCCACCTAGCTCAGTCTTGTCTACACAGACTGCCAGTTGCTCCTCAGGAACTCAGAGCAGGTTCTCTCCCAGTCCTACCTGGAGATGCTGTTGGGGATTGAATCTGGGACCCTCTGCATATCACTGTCAAAATGAGATGGAAGAAGGAATAAAATGGGAAATAATTGCCATTGAAATTATGGCTGTTGACGCATTTAAGCCTTGTCACGTAGGCTTCTAAGCCAGGATTCGGCCACCCCCGCCAGCCAGAACAATTAGCCTGCTCCCAGTAGAGAACAGGGTGCAATGGCCTCTATTAATTTGGCGGCTAGCAATCCAAACAGAAGAACAAAGCTTGTCTCTTCCACTAACTCAGCAGGGCACAAACAAAAAAGCTTCCCACCAACAGCACAAAACAAACACCACAAGTGTGAAGCACCAAAGTGCTGTTTTAACAGAAATTGCTCTGTGGTTGCCTAGCTGCAGACAGCCTGGCTTGCATTTGCCACTAGCAACGTGCTTTATCGAGCCTTGATTACATGCAGAGTAATTGCAGCACTCACTCACAGCACAAGCAAATCACACGGACACTGGCTTCATCTCAGGAATAGCATGCAGGCAGCTATCCCTAACAGGAGGTGGGCAAGCACCAATGGACTCTTAGCTACGCAAGGGACTCACATCATCACAAAACAGTCACATGAACATCGTTTAAGGAGCACCACCAGGCCTCAGCTTCCATCAGGAATGGGGAACCTCCAGACGTTGCTGGACTACAACTCCCATCATCCTTGACAGCTGTGCACACAAGCAAGAGCTGATGGGAGTCAGGAATCCAGCAGCACCTGGAAAGTTGCAGGTTTCCCTGGTTTCCAGAGAGAGAGAGAGACATCTCAGGCCACAGCAAAGTGCCCTATGATCTCATTGCTGGACAAGGAAGTACTGCACACAGCTGAAGTAAAGATGGCTAATTGAGGAAATAGAGTAAAGGTAAAGGTAAAGGGACCCCTGACCATTACGTCCAGTCGACTCTGGGGTTGCAGCGCTCATCTCGCGTTATTGGCCGAGGGAGCCAGCGTACACTTTCCGGGTCATGTGGCCAGCATGACAAAGCTGCTTCTGGCGAACCAGAGCAGCACATGGAAACGCCGTTTACCTTCCCGCTGTAGTGGTACCTATTTATCTACTTGCACTTTGACGTGCTTTCGAACTGCTAGGTTGGCAGGAGCTGGGACCGAGCAACAGGAGCTCACCCTGTGGCAGGGATTCGAACCGCCGACCTTCTGATCAGCAAACCCTAGGCCCTGTGGTCTAACCCACAGCGCCACCCGCACACAACCTGATTCAGTTGGGGTGTGCAATGCAAGGACTGATACAGGCCGATGATAGATGATGGATAGATAGATGATAGACAGACAGACATAGATAATCCCTATCCTCATTCAAGTTTAACATCTCAACAGACAGCGCATATACTACTGACTCAGCAGAACACCTCTAAGCAGCTTGACAATCTAAAATGTAAATTAAAATATACCAAAGTATTTTTTTTTAAAGTTGATGCAAAAGTATTGGCCAAAATAAAAATAAAAACAGGAATTTTAATAAATTATGCACAATAAATTACATGGTAATTTCATGGGTATGCATGCTGGCAGTGGAGGAGGGTGAAAGCTTTTCAGCAGGCACCCAAAATAATGTGACGATACCACCTGGCAGAACAAACCTAACACATTTCCTCACACTATCAGAACAGCAACCCATCTGGACCAGCACTCTGCCTTCAACAGTGGACAGATGTCTAGCTGTTTGCCATAATACTGAAATAATTGTTTTAGGATAATGTTGGGGGGGGAATTTAGAAATCATTTGGTTGATTTAGCAGTCATATTTTTCTTTAGACCTTTTAGGATTTTGCTGTTTAGTTGTTTATTTTTATTGTTATGCACATATTTACTTACTATATTTCAAAGTATTTCATTTTTATATATTACTAGCTGACCCGGCCACACGTTGCTGTGGGGGTTTTGGGGGAGGGGGTATTGATGTAATTTTTGTTTTGAACGGTAATAGTTGCATAACCTGTTTTTGATTTTGATGTAATATGCTTTTCCGGATGTATGAACTTTGTCCTTGGATTTGTTGTTTTAATTATTTTTGTTTTCTTATGATTGTTTGCAGTGCCTGACTCAGGGTCCTTGTTTCCCGGGAAAGGGGGAGGATGTGTCCGTTCCCCCCTGGACTATGTATTTTTTCCTCCCACCCCCCATTGTTGTGTCTCATCCCTGTGATTACAGTAGTACCTCGGGTTATGAACAAGATCCGTTCCGGGTCGCAGTTCGTAACCCGAAAAGTTCGTAACCCGAACCGCCATTTTGCGCATGCGCAGAACGTCCGTGCGGCCGAAAATACTTTCGGGTTTGCGCAGTTCGTAACCCGAGGTGTTCGTAACCCGAGGTACAACTGTACTCCCATCCTGTAGCGACCCATGATGTATCCCGTCCCCCCTCCCCCCACCCTGTGGCTCCCCCCTCCCTACGTCAGCCCATGACCTATTCGGGCCCCTCCTCCCCCCACCCACGGCTCCACTCGGGATAGTATTTAAAGTAGAGTAGTGGCCTAGTTTGTAGCCTGTAGAGCTGAGGCCTCGTCTGTAAAGTGGAGCTGATGCCTAGTCTGTAGGCTGTAAAGTAGAGGCGAGGCCTAGTCTGTTGGCCTTGGCTTCGGCTAGTATTTAAATGCAAGCCGAGGCCTCCGCCCTGCATCTCGCATTCCTTGTCCCCGGCCTGACTCTGTGGGCTGTCTGGTAATGGCCGCCTTGGTGGTTTCAGTAGCTCGGTTGATGATGTCATTATTTGGCGCTGCCCTTCAGAGCTTCTGCTGGTGACAGCGTGAGATCTGTCTTTCTATTGGATGCTGCTGGAGTCTTCAGACCTTCTGCTGGTAATGTCTAATCTGGGCACCATTTTTTGTGTTTAATCATTATTTTAGGTGTGAAAGGTGTGGGTTTTGGGGGGGGAGGGATTGCGCCAGATCCCTCCCTGATGGGCAAGGTACGCTTTGCCCTAATTTGATGCAATTTGGTTCAGCAGTTACGGTGAAAAGCTGTTACCTCCACGCACACAGTGCATACATTTATATATACAGTATACATAGAAGAGCTGCTAACACAGCCCAACTAAATGAAAACTGCATTCATATTAGAGGAGACTCTTGAGAGTCCCATGGACTGCAAGAAGATCAAACCTATCCATTCTTAAGGAAATCAGCCCTGAGTGCTCACTGGAAGGACAGATCGTGAAGCTGAGACTCCAATACTTTGGCCACCTCATGAGAAGAGAAGAATCCTTGGAAAAGACCCTGATGTTGGGAAAGATGGAGGGCACAAGAAGGGGACGACAGAGGACAAGATGGTTGGACAGTGTTCTCGAAGCTACCAACTTGAGTCTGACCAAACTGCGGGAGGCGGTGCAAGACAGGAGTGCCTGGCGTGCTATGGTCCATGGGGTCACGAAGAGTCGGACACGACTAAACGACTAAACAACAACATTAGACCACATGGGAAACAGGAAACAGGGTTTTTTTACACACACACAAAAGAACACATCAACAGATCAACAATCTATAGATCAATAGATAGATATGGAAAGGGATGAGGCTCAGTGGTACATCTGCTTTGAATGCCAAAGATCTGAGTTGAACCCTCTGATTCTCCAGTGGGGCCAGGAGAGACCCCTGTCTGAAACATGGGAGAGCCACTGCTAGTCAGTGTACAGTACTGAGCTAGATGGCGTGACTCGGCATACTATATATGAACATATAGAGCTGTCAACCAAAGCCTCAAATGCCTGCTAAAATGAATAGTCTTGGTCATCCTGCAAGGTGCAAGCAACAATTGAGCCAGCCAGTTCTTCTCCTAGGAGGGGACTGTCAAATCTAGGTGTTCTCAAATACTGTTTATTGCATTCAAAGTTGGGCACAAACTGCACAATGAACCTCATTTCTTTTAAATCAGAGCCAGGGAATGTGTCTCCAACTCCCATCCGTCCCAGCCAGCCTGGTCAATGATCAGGGATGGTGGCAATTGGAGTCCAATAACGTCTGGAGGGCCACATTCCCACCCCCATTTTAATTCCAAATTACAAGGGCCAGCATCCAACAAATATCTCGTCAGAGCAAGGATTTCCAGTGCTTGCTGCTGTTGTTATTGGGAGTTGCTTTATTTATTTTTAATGAACGGCACATGTTTTGGAGATATGCGTTATAATATAAAATATCTTACATATAGTATAAAATATTTTAAAAGGTTCCAAATTCTTTTGAGATGTTTTGTGTAACAAGCGACTAACAAATTCAATAAATTAACAATTTGTTCCTTGTAACTAAAAACTTTAAAAAGTTACAAACCAAAAAATACTAGATCACTCAACATGTTTTTCCCTGAATAATTTTCAGGTGACTTCCTCTTAATCTGTTGAGCATCACATTTTTATTCAGATTCAGAGACCTGCAAAAGAAGGCTCCTCAAACACTGTGTGGTGACTAATGTCTTGCAAAAGGTCAAAATGATAATGCCTACATAATTTTGTGGCCTGCCACTGAAAAGTACAGCTAGTACTTCCATAACTCAGAAGTGCACACAGGTGTCTTGAAAAACACTCCTGATCTTATGTGGCCTTGTGTGAATCCACATTGGATTATGGTTACAGGTGTAGGTAGTTCCAGCCGAGAAGCTATTAAGAACATAAGAAGAGTCTGCTGGATCAGGCCAATGGCCCATCTAGTCCAGCATCCTCTTCTCACAGGGGCCAACCAGATGCCCTAATGAGAAACTCAAAAGCAGGATTCAACCACAAGAGCAAACTTTTCTCCTCCTCGGCTTCCAGCAACTGTTCTTCGAAAGCATTGCTGCCACTTGACTGTGGAGGCAGAAAATAAGCTGTTGAGGCTAGTAGCCATTGATAGCCTTCTCCTCTTCCATGAATTTGTTTAATCCTCTTTTAAAGCCATCTAGGTTGGTAGCTATCACTGCCTCCTGCAGGAGTGAGTTCCAGTTTAATTACCGGTATGCACTGCATGAAGAAGTACTTTCTTCTCTATGTCTTTCAACATTCAATTTCACAGGATGTTCAGGAGTTCTAGTGTTGGGATGGTTGGAGAAACTCTTCTCTTTAAATTACTTAATCCGGCTTTTGCCAACCTGGTGCCCTCCAGATGTTGTGGACTACAATGCCCATCAGCCAGCACAGCCATGGAGGGCACCAGGTTGGCACAGGCTGGATTAATCTGAAACAGATATCCAATACCTCAGTCACTCCCTCTCTAATCTATCTCCATTTGAATGAGGCAAGACAAGCCTTTGGCAAACAGACTTGAAAGCGAAAATACATGGCGGAGACTCGCAAGATCTGAGCCACGGAGTGTTCTTGACTTTGCCCTCTCAAAAGTTAGCTGCCTTCTGCTGCAGCCTAAGAGCTACGAGGCCGCGTGCCAACAAAGACAGGCAAATCAGCTGCACTTTCACTTTTCTTGCCATTATGCATTCACCCTCCAAAATCCCCACAATTCTTCCTCCTCACACACACACTCACAACAACCCTGTAAGGTAGGCTAGGCTGAGAAAATGTAATTGGCCCACAATTATTCCAGGAGCTCCCCAAGCACACTGAGATTTCAACAAGCAAGGCTATGACTTGGGAGGTCCAGGTTCAGCTCCCTGAGTATGGATGACCCTGAGTCTAACATACCCAACCAACCTCACAGGGGAGCTGCGAGGCTTAACTGAGAGGGTGAGAGAACAATCCAGGGTTTGTTAGAGGAATTAAGTAAAAATAAAAACCTAACAGTAGAATTCAACTTTGTGCATGAAAACCTTTGTTCCTGCATTGCAGGGGGTTGGACTGTTATCCTTGGGGTCCCTCCCAATTCTACACTTCTAGGATTATTCTGGAACCAAAAAAATATACATGTATCTCTCCATGCAGGTATTTAAAGCGTTGACTAAGGGCTGGTTTTGGATTTTAATCCATTGCTGCATTGTTTAATGGTTGAATTGTTTTTAGCCCCACTTGATTATATGTGTGTTATGGTTTCTTGGACACCACGCTGAGATCCCGTAGGAAGAAGGGGAATATAGAAAAATAGCAAAGAAACAAACTTTTCAGCCCACAATTTGACATGCATTTACCTGGGAGAAAGTTCCACTGAACAGAACGAGCATTATTTCTGAGTAAACATACCGTACTTTTGTGCTCTGAAAATGTCATACACACACCACAGAGTACACTTTAATAAACTAAAACCACAAATGATGAATTGTATGTAGTTAAAGAGGTGAAATAAGCTGAGGAAAGTCTTACACATATTTCAATCCTTCCTAAAATCTCTATTGCTCCCTCCCCCCTCCAAGGTGGCAAGAAACAGGCTTTTCCCATGGGGGGAGGGAGATCAGGATTTATTGAAATTCTACATCCCCATTTTGAACAGGAATAGCAGAGAACAACTTGTAGGCGATAGTCATAAAGGGCTGTGCATTATTTAAAAAGCAATGGAGTAAGTAAATCTCCTTCCTGATGCTCGGGGCATCTGAAAAACAGGAAGAATCTCACCTGGCCTCCTACCTTGAGCAATGCAGAGCTAGCGGGGACCAATCTTTGCCCTTCCTTTAATTTTTATGCACTCTTCTCAATCTCCAGTAAAAAACAACTCCTGCCTGGAAAACATGTAGCATGCAAACATGCATATATATGAAGAAGCCGCTCTCTGCCCACTAATCCTGAGCACCCAGCGCCACTGAGCCCTCACAGGGGCAGCTCTAATCAGATGTTGCCAAACCTTTAAATTAGCTGTGGTTAACAATAAGCTCCTACCCACCTGTCCCTGAGCCTTTTAAACCCTTTATCCCATCAAATGCCTATTGTGGCGGCCGGGGGGGGGGGGGTGTTTGCTGCATTGTGCCCCCGCCTGCCCCTAGGCCTGCTGCTGTGACAATGGCTGTTGTGAGGGCGGCAGGCAGCACAGATCCCTTCCCTGCTGGCCGGACAAGCCACTCCACACACAATATGACTCACGGATGGTGACAATGTGAGTCTGCAAAGGCCCAGCTGGGGAGGACTGTAGCACCACTGTCCGCGGGGATGGACGGCAGCCATACAAAGGCAACGTGGATCTCCAAGCAGCCAGCCATTCTTCACACCCGTGCAGGCTCCGGCTCTGTGAGGCGCCCAAAAGAACCTCACAAGCGGCATTTCTGCTTCCACACACAACCTCAAAAGAAAACTTCACTGAAAACCCCAGTGAAGTTAAGAGGGAGCTCTGCATAAGCAACACATAGTGGGAAGGGTCTGCCAGATGTGGGCAGAAAAGGGAGGGGTAACCAAGGGGTCAGACCTCTATAAGCGACAGGGAAGAAATGGGTAATCAGCATTCCAGGAAGCATCTATTTATTTAATTATGTTTTGCTGCTGCTTATGGGCCCCCATTGTTTCATGTATCGCCTTGGGCTCCATGAAATGCTCCCTTAAACCATGTCAGTTACCAAGAACCACTGAAGGGAAATTTCGTTAATTCTAGGAAAGAGGGGAGGGCGAAACCATCCAACATCCTAAAGACGGCCTTTCCCCATGGCACTGATTCTCGCCTCCTACACAGCTGAGGTCCCTCCAGGAAGACCAGGCCACTTTCTAAGGTGTGATTTGAAAATATCCCTCCGCCGCTGGTCCTGCATCAGGTCCATCACGAAGCCGGACATCAACATTCAAGGCACACACAGAGAGGACGCAGATCAAAAGACCTCAGAAGCGCAGCCCGGCGGATCTCGCCCACCCACGAGACCCCGACGGGTCTTACACCCAGAGAGAGAGAAGCAGCAAGGGGCCGAAGGGAAGTAGAAGGCCTCGTCCAAGTCGAAGGGAGAGCGACTCTCCCGGAGGCAGCGGCGCGAGACAGGAGCACGCCCCGCCGCCTCCTCGCACTCTGGGGCGGGCTAGGGGAGGCAGATCGGCCGGCCTGCCACTTCCCTTCGGCTTCTTTTCGGAAGCCTTACGTGGGAAAGAGCACTTTGGTGAGTGTGATGCACTCCCCCCCCCGCCGCGCAACGGCTCTTCCTAGTCACTTGAGTGGAATATCCTCCGAGTTCCCACCCACCTACAAAGCGCCAGAAAAAAGGCGTGAGGAAGGATGGGCAAGTCTCCCCTTTCCAGGCGGCCTGCGAGGAAGCGGGGGCACGAACCTTTAGTTCCTTCCAACGCACAGCAGGGCGGGAAGGAATCTGCGCTGCTCACCTCTCTCCAGGCTCCGTGTTGCCTCGGCGGCCCGGCTGGTCTCGGCGAGCCGCTGTGGGGTTATTCCATGCAGCGGGAGAGCCCCGGGGGACTCGGGGCCACAGGGCCGGCGGAGAATGCAGCTCCGAGGGCCGGAGGGTCCCAGGAGCGGGGGCGGAGTTCCAGAGATGCAGCAGGAGGAAGGCAGAGGGCGGGAGGGGCGCTCGGGCAACAGCGGCGGGTCCCGGGGGCGGGGAAACAATGTAGCCGCCGCCGCCGCCGCGAACGTTCCGATTTCGAACGCTGCCGGCTCCCTTTGGAACGTTGGCGCCGCCGGAGTTCCAGGCGCGTTGCTGCAGCCTCGGAAGCGGCGCGGTGGCTGCGAGAGAAGGAGCGGCGCCGGAGGCCCCTGGCGAGGAAGGCGCTCGTCCTTCGCGTCCCACGACCGCTTGTTCTCGTTCCGCGCCCGCGCCCCAGCTTCAGCGCCGCCGCCGCCGGGAACCTCGCAGGGCCTGGCTGCGGAGAGAGAGGGAGGAAGCCCGGAGCGATCCTACAGCGCCTGCGCCGCCCCAGCTCCTTCCTTCCCACCATCGCCCGCCCAACCCTCTCGGCAGCAGGTCCCTCCCAGCCGGCGGCGGAGAGAGCGCACCACCTGCTGGCCGCTAGGAGAAGCGGAGGTGCCAGACCGGCGCGCTCGCGCTCTCTCTCCTTGAGCCGCTACGGTGGTGGCTCGGGGAACAAGCTTTGCGGCGGGCTGCGACAAAGTGCGGGGTTGTTACTGGGAATAGAATATTTTGTGCTGCAACCGACTCCGTTGTGCTCAGAGTAGACCCGCTGAAATGAGTGGGCATGCATTGGTCCTGACCATTCATTTCATTGGGTGCGCTCTGAGTGTGGCTGACTCACGAGATACCTCTTGTAAGTGACTTGGAATAAATGGTTGATCAACAAGCCAAGGAGCTTCTATTTATTCAGTTATGTTTTGCTTATTATTATTTATTTCCTAAAATCTATACACCACTTGATTGTTAAAAAACAAAACAAAACTCAAAGCAAAATAAAAAAATTCCTTCAGTAGCAGCTTAAAGACCAACTAAGTTTTTATTTTGGTATGACCAACATGGCTACCTACCTGTAACTAAAACTCAAAGCAGTTTACAAAGAGAACAAAACAATAAAAATATCAGTGAAAAAACCTGTTTAAAACATTCAAATTCCCTGGCACAACAAATCCAGTTCTTCTTTTTTTAAAAGGGGATTTATTGTAGTTGGAAAAGTGACAAGCAACTTCACATTTATGTGTATTTGAGCCACGTGCAATTGTGCCTGAAGTAGCACAAAAAGGGGCAAAAGCAGCCCTAAAAGAGCATTTAAAAAGACATGTGAAAATAATATCTAGCAATCCCAGGAGCCTTAGCACCAAGCTTTGAGGCCTGTGGATACTTGGGAGTTTGAGCAAGGAGGTTTGGCTTGGTGGGGGGGGTTGTTTTGGGGTTTTTAATGATTTTTTGATGGTTTCCAGAGGTTTGGAGGGTGTTTGCAGACTTGTCCAGTGGTGTTCCCAATTTACGCAATTTCCCTTAAACTTGCGGTGCCTCAGAATGTAACCCCCAGATAATATGGGAGTTGCCTGAGCTGAGTGGGATGAAAGAAAACTTTATGGGAAGACCCGGAAGCACCTCTCATGCAGATATGAATGCTTGTTGTCATAGAACGCCCCTACAAACCGATCAGAGCAAATGCTCAATGAAAACTGTATGTATTCTGGTCTCCATGGAAGCTTCGAACAAGCATTGTCTTCTCTGGCTTTCCAGTGTCTCTGGTCCCTGTCCTGTCCCCCCGCAATTGCCTGCCACCTAATCCCTTCTTAACCAGACAGGCGTGGGGAGCTGGTATTAGGACCTTCTGAGCTTTTGCCTCTTTCCAATTGGAATTGGTGCTGCCTGTTGGGATACAAGCGCTGACTTCATCCTAGCCCAGGCCTTGCCCAGGGCTCGGAGAGTGGAGTATTGAGGCTGCTTCAGCCAGCTTTAGGCTAAGCCTTATGTAGGGGCTGTAAACTTTGCCTTTTACCGAAAGGCACCATTTCTCTTAGAGGGGCCCACCCCCTTTCAGCAGCTTTTTCCTCTCATAGAGCAGGGGAGACTTTAGATCAGGCATAGGCAAACTTGGCCCTCCATATGTTTTGGGACTACAATTCCCATTGTCCTTGACCACTGCTCCTGTTAGCTAGGGATCATGGGAGTTGTAGTCCCAAAACATCTGGAGGGCCGAATTTGCCTATGCCTGCTCTAGATGGACTGGGGCTCCTGAGACAGAGTCTTCCAAGTCAGAGGTAGGGATGTAAAATGCATTGTTTCCCACCCTGCCCTGTGTTTGACACACACAGCGATGTTTCCGTTCCACAGCAGTTTGTCATCTGCCAAAAAATACGTTGTTGTACTTTGCTGTCCATTGTGGCGAGATTATGTAGCTTACATAACTTGCGTTGTCATTACTTTGTTCCATCCCATTCATTTCAGCGCAAAGGAATCACAGTACAAATGGTGGTGGTTTGCGGTGGGGAACATTATTTCATTATCGTTTACAGACTGAAAGCAACAGCAGCAGCAAACATCAGGCGTTTTCACTGGGTTGACAGGAACTGCCTCAGGGGCGTAGCCAGGATCAAAACTAGGGGGGGGGCAGCCATGGTCGTTCAGGGGCGGGGCCAAGGCATGGGAGGGGCCACAAAGTGGGAATGTGGGCGGGGCTACAGGGCCAACGGGCCCGAGGACATTGTGGCGGCGGCGGCAGCGGCCATCTTGTGCTTCTGGGGCTGGCAGCGTTGGCGGCTACCCTGCTTGGCTGGAGAGGACGGGAGGGTCGGGCAGGCGAGAGGGGGTGGCAGGGCGGGCGAGGGCGAGGCAAGGCACGGCCGCAGCCACGACGGCTCCGAGGCATTGCTGCATATCAGCATAATATTTCAACTATATCGTGGGTTCAAGTCCCACCTTAGGAAAAATTCCTGCATTGCAGGGGGTTGGACTAGATGACCCTTGTGGGTCCCTTCCGACTACAATTCTATGATTCTATTGATATATTACCATAGCATATGCATCATTCTGCTTTCTTGAATTGTCCTACTCCTAGACATAGCAGTCAACTCCTACAGGCCTAGGTGCCTCCCCCCCCCAATTACTGGTAAATACCGTATTTGAAAGAGTCATCCCCCACCCATGTTGATGGGCTTTCTATGTGGGGCTTATCTGCCCCCGCGTATTTTATTAAGGATGGAAGAGGGAGGGAGGGAAGGAAGAAATAGAGAGAGGGATAACTCATATTTGTGGGTGTCTCTGGGTGATGCTGTGATGCTGGAACTCTGCAGCAAGAGGACGGGAGGGTCGGGCAGGCGAGAGGGGGTGGAAGGGCGGGCAAGGGCGAGGCAAGGCACGGCCGCAGTCACGACAGCTCCAAGGCGTTGCTGCATATCAGAATAATATTTCAACCATGTTGTGGGTTCAAGGAAACCCACAAAATGTCATGGGTTCAAGGAAACCTTAGGAAAAAATTCCTGCATTGCAGGGGGTTGGACTAGATGACCCTTGTGGTCCCTTCCGACTACAATTCTATGATTCTATCGATATATTACAGGGGTCCCCAGACTTACCGCGCGGCGGGCCGGTGCCCGCCGCGCCGACCGCGCGGTGGGCCGGAGGGTAGGGGAGTGCGCGCGCAGCGGGCCGGAGGGCGGGGGAGTGCACGCCCGTGCGCATGCGCACACGCACACGGGCGGTAAAAAAATCACCGAAAATCGCTTGTGCGCATGCGTATGGGCCTCCCCCGACCCGGAAGTGCACCAGAAATGACCTCTTCCGGGTCGGGAGAGGCCCGTACGCATGCGCACAAGCGATTTTTGGCGATTTTTTTGGCAATTTTTTAGATTGTCGCTGCGCCGCGCGCCGTGAGAGCGGGCGGCGGCAGCGGGCGGCGGGGGTCGTCGCGGGCCGGATTGGAAGGCCGATTGGGCCGCATCCGGCCCGGGGGCCGTAGTTTGGGGACCCCTGATATATTACCATAGCATATGCATCATTCTGCTTTCTTGAATTGTCCTACTCCTAGGCATAGCAGCCAACTCCTAGAGGCCTAGGTGCCCCCCCCCAATTACTGGTAATTACATGTTGATGGGCTTTCTATGTGGGGCTGATCTGCCCCCCTCCGGCAGTATTTTATTAAGGATGGAAGAGGGAGGGAAGGAAGGAAGAAATAGAGAGAGGGATAACTCATATTTGTGGGTGCCTCTGGTTGACGCTGTGATGCTGGAACTCTGCAGCAAGAGGAAGATACCGGTACGCCTGTACAGGAGCCTTGTAAGCAGCTTTCTCTCTGCTTGATTTACAGCAGGCACGTCCAACAGGTAGATTGTGATCTACCAGTAGATCACTGGGTGTCTGTGGTAGATCACTGGTAGGTCACTGGCACCCCTTAAAAAAGCTCACCCAAAATTTTCCTCCTCCCTAAAAAAAGTTGAACTATGACCTGAAGCCCTAAAAAAAATGGGCCTCCCTCCCTCCTAAAAGAAGCTCAACAAGTTTGACCTAAACCCCAAAAAACAGGGCTTCCCTTCCTTAAAAAAAACTAAACAGCTTTGACCTGAACCCCCCACAAGGGGGTAGATCACTCCCAGTTTTAAACTCTGAGAGTAGATCAGAGTCTCTTGGGAGGTGGCCACCCCTGATTTACAGTATACAGATGCAGGAGGAGGGGCAGACTGGAACACCACTGCTTTTTATAAACATCACTGTGTCTGTCAAAGCTACAGCCCCCCCTTTCTTATTCACTTCCTTTTAGCCTTGCAGAGCCACCTTAGTCAAATTGAATCCTCTGCACCCTCATTAAATCGCCAATAGAACTCTTAACATGATTCCTGAATGCTCATTAACAACTCCCACTGAAGAACAATAGGGTGAAGTGGTCAGCTATCAAATATTGCCTGGGGATATCTGCTCCATTGTCTTAACTGCTTAACTACTGGTAGCCACTTTGCTTTATTTATTTGATGTGTTTTTGTTACAGCTGTGTGCCCCCCCCCCTAGCAAGCGGAGACTTAGCTGCTCTTGCTAAAGCAAAGCCCTTTCCACTTCAGTTTTTGGAGGGGAAAAGTGCTGGTTATGGTCTGTAAAATACATTAATTTTTTGCTTTGGGGGGGGCAGCTGCCCTCTCCTGCCCCCCCTGCCTACGCGCATGACCAGTATTGGTCTTAATTCTTGTAGTGAGATGGCCGGCAAGATCCACCTTTACTTGTATCGATGTATCAGTATACAATGTTCTGATAATAAATAATAGACGGCGATCTATATTTGTCTTCCCCAATTTCTGCCACAATGCGTGTCTCGGAATCGTATCGAAAGCTGATTTTAGATCAATAAAAGCAACATACAGTTTTTGCTTCAAATTATGGATGTATTTACATAGCAGAAAGTTCATCACAAAGCACTGGTCCAATGTGGATTTCCCTCTTTGGAAACCTGCCTGGGCTTCAGATATCACCTTATTTGTATCTGCCCATTCTTCCAGTCTCCCAAGGAGCAGTGTGGCATATAATTTAGAAGCTACATCTAGCAAACTAATAGGTCTATAATTGGCGGGAATTTTCTTATCACCCTTTTTATATATTGGGGCAATTATGCTCAGCTTCCACCCTTCTGGTATGCCACCTGAGCTGTTAATATATGAGAACAGTTTTGCAAAAATGGGTGGCCAGAAATCCAGTCTTATCTTATAAATCTCCGCTGGGATCATGTCTTCTCCTGGGGCTTTATTGGCTAGTTGGCTTATGATTAGCCTCTTAATCTGGTTGGGCGTGACGTCTGGCCATTCTGGCAGTTCTGATAACTGAATGTGGTCAACTTGTGAGGGTGGGTTGGTTCGGGGGGCCATATATTCCTGTAAAATATGTAACCCAATCCTTTCCTTGGACTGATGCTTCTAGCGAGTAGCCCAGCCCATTTGTACCTTGGGCGACCAGATGCCCAAATTTCCGTGAATACTTTTGAAGTGCTGCATCTCCCAATGCTTTCCACTGTTGCTCATACTGTATTTGTTTCTTGCTTGTAAGTAGTAATTTATAATCATAACGTAATTGGGCTACCTCAGCTTGTATAACAAGATTGTGCTTATCATGTTTTAACTTCAATGTTCTGAGTTCCCTATATAAGCTTTTTTTACTATTCTGACACTCCTTATCAAACCAGGTATGTCTTTTAAACTTTTTATTTTTAGACATACTAGTTGTGGTCATCAAGGGGCGCATTCTGTTAATTATGTTCTCATACAGACCAATTACGTTTCCTGTTTCTAAAAACAATTCCCCCTTTGATGAAACAAATTCATGGGAATCCAGGATCTGAATCGTTTTTTCTTGGACCTGTGCATTCCATTTTCACCTCTTATTTCCAAGTATCAGATATTCTGTTTCATCCAATAATTTAGGAAAAACAGGAGAAACGAATGATATCAGAGATAACTCAAGTGGGAAGTGGCCACTTTCAGCTCTGGGAATTATCCTAAAGGTGTCTCGGTTGCTGTAGGGGAAATGCTTGGCCGTGCCTGACCCTACAATGCTGCTGCTGCGCGGGGAATTCCGTTAAAGGAATTCTGGGGCTGGCCATGCTTTCGTCTGTACCCCCTACAAGGGGCTAGGGCCACGGAAGAGCCCCTGGGAGCAGTTGAGGAGAGGAGAGTCTCTGACCCCCGTCTCCATTCTCTCCTCAATTTCTATTCCTCGCCCTGACTTCCACAGGCGGGCGGATGTCAGATAGTCGTAACCAATGCCTAAGCAACCACTCACATTTTGTATTTGAAATAAAGTTGTGGCCAAAATCATGCCAAAACCCTCAAACTTAAATTTCTGTGTGAAGTGTGATTTATTGGGGGGTGTTTTGGAGACCTCTACACGCAAAATCGATTTTAAATCACGGACACCTTGGTTCTGAAAATGGTGTTGCCTGTATTGGTGTGACTGATGGGGTCCCATGGCACAAATTTCATGTGGTCCCAGTGCAAAGGAAAAGAGCTAAGATCTTGTCCCTTACTATAATGTCCAAACAAGTTGTGATAGCCAAGAAGAATGATAGGTTTGTAAGGAGTCTTCAATAATTTTGCCAAGGAAATTATGATTGTTCAGGGCCTAATGCTATTAGCCTCTCTTGTAAATGGAGGTCCTTTATGAAATGCATGCAGGACCATCAAACAAATCTGTACTGAGATACACCAATCACCATTTTTACTCCTGGAACTGCTCTGAATCTGACTTCAGGAAGAACGTGTTTGAACTGCACAGTGTCCTGGAATAGACCCTCTACATTCGGAAAGAAGGGAACTGAGTTCCCTCCCATTTCCCACTTTCCTGCTGTTCCAAATGACCAGTACCCTGGAGTTATGATTTGTCTTGCTGTCAGGATTCTAACTGGACTGTAACTGACCTAAGAATTCTGCAGAGCAGTTGCTGCTGTGGCCGGCTGCTCAGGTGAACGTCAGCCCAGTGGCCAGCAGCTGAGTCTTTTTGAGGCTCAGGAGCACCTAGCAAATACCTGCTCTATTCCTGGCCCGCTAGACTCTAGCTGAGGAACACATTTCACGTAAGTGTAGGGATTAAACATTCCTCACTATGCCATCAGGTGTGTTTCTGCTCTGTGGGAAAGGATAGCTGCCGTAGCAGATAGCAAAACAGCGAAATCATGAGCAGATTCCCATCCACAACAGGTTGCTGTGGTTAGGGCCATTTTCACAGGAACAATGCAACAGTATATTCAATCAGGAGCAGTGTGCTGGAAGAAAGTATGTGTGTCGGCTTCTCTGGATCAGATGTCTATACCTAACCAGGGGGTGGGAGAGAGCAGGGGAACTCTTTCTTTTGCTGCTTCTTTCTGGCCAGGAGGGAGGATGTCCTTCAATGACTAGACATGCTTGTTATTCCCTCCCTCACTGTATGTTGTCTTCTCTTTTGTTTCCAGGATGTCTGCCAAAGTCTCCCTGGGTCCTCTATTCTCCAAACCCCCCCTGTGGGTGAGAGAAGGCTCCCTGGTGGAGAGATTGCTGAGCGTAGTTTCTTGCCTCCAGTTCTGTGGGTTCTTGATGAGTATTTTGGCCTGCATTCTGTGCATTGCAACCACAGCCAGTGTCAACTGGAGAGTGTGGCGTGGAGAGAACGGCTCTGGAAACGTCTGGATTGGAATCTGGAATGTCTGTTTTTGGAGAAACCCTTCTGACGACGGCAACTCTTTTTGGCATTGTGAAGGTCTCACTGAACGATATCCAACCCTCCCAAGGGAAATTTTTATTGCTCAGGACTTAATGGCCTTAGCTTCCACTATGAGTTCAGCCGCCCTAGTATTAATATCATTTGCCTTGTGCAATGTGTTCGAGCCCGGAAAACACGAGGATTTCCTCTTAACTTTTTTTAGGCTTGGAGCATTCCTGAACATACCTGCAGGGATCCTTGTCCTGATTTCTGTGATATGGAACATGTCTTCTGTCTTGCAGAATGGGAAAATTGACTTCCCAGAAACTTTTGAATTGCCTCCAATTTCCAGCGAGCAGCATATTGGACCTTCAATTTATCTTGGCTATATCGCTGCGGGTTTCCAGCTGCTGAGTGCAGCATTGCTTGGGATGGAGAGATTTTGCATCAGGACCACCACAACAGATCCATATCGAATAGACATTGCAGTGGTGATTACCCCAAGAAATTCGGTAAAACGCAAGAGACTAACTACTTGTTCAAAGTGTGGTTCTCTGCTGGATCTGATAATTAAAGAGAAATCCTCCACAGTTGAGATACAGGAAAGCCAGGCAGAAGATCTTGACACTCGAAACGAATCCTGCATCATAGAGATACCAGAAAGCCAGGCAGAAGATCTTGAAACTCGAAACGAATCCTGCATCGTAGAGATACCGGAAAGCCAGGCAGAAGCTTCCTCCTATTCTGGATATCTTTCCTGTGTCTACTCATAGATTTACATTTTTTTATCAGCTCTTTCATTTCCTAAGCCACCACTCACATTTTGTATTTTAAATAAAGTATTTTAAATAAAGTTGTGGCCAAAATTATGCCAAAAACCTCAAACTTTTCTGTGTGAAGTGTGATTTATTGGGGGGTGTTTTGGAGACCTCTAGACTCAAAAGCGATTTTAAATCACGGACACCTTGGTTCTGAAAATGGTGTTTCACTCCTTGCATTTATTTAATATATGGTTGATTCATCACCAGGGGGCTTGCAATTCCTGGGAACTCACTCCTTGCCTTTATTTAATATTTAAAGATGCCTTCTTGCTCCAGCTCTGGGTTTTTATTTAAGCTGTTGCGTTTGACCTTGCTATGCCTGCCATGGGGTCATCTGCTTTTGGGGCAGGGGCCTAGTAGGAATTTTTCCATTTGGCTGATTGGCTGGTGCCACTTGGTTTTCGCCTACTGCGCCTACAATTCGTCACAACTTGTAAGGTTGCAGTTAGGCATTGGTTAATAAATTGGTTGGTGGAGGGGCCAGGATTGGCTGTGCCGGCTCCTCCAATGGTTGCTGTAGGTATCAAGTTTATTGCTTATAGCCAAAGGCTGCTGCAATGTATACAATGTAATTCAGTAAAATATATACAAATTTGGTAGAAAACTTAGGACATTTACATTATCAAAACATGACCTAATCAGCACAAAGCTATGGAAACACTTTAATATACCAGTTGAAACATTAAATAATAAAAAATAGTTCTGTGGGGGTTCCAGACCAGAAACGTTTGAAGTGCCCCAAACCTCTGCACCATATAAAATCTGGGCCATTGATTTTGCTTTGTACACCGATAGAGCTGGATTGACTAGGTTTCCCCCATTGCAAGCAGCAAATTTCAAAATAGCTTTTACCGATTTAAAGGCTTGCAATTTAATATGAGCTTATTTTTGCGAGCAATCGCCTCAGGCCCAACTGGGTTTTAGATACAAGTACTAGGTCATTGGCGTACATTAAAACAGAGAGTTTCTGATCAAGAATAGTGGCAGGGGCAAACTGCAGGCCCTCCAGTTCTTTAACTATGTCATTAATATAAAAATTAAACAAGAAAGAGGCCAAAATGCATCCCTGTTTAACACCAGTAGCAGGGGCGTAGCCAGGATCAAAACTCAGGGGCGGGGCCAAGGCATGGGAGGGGAGGGGCCACAAAGTGGGAATGTGGGCGGGGCTACAGGGCCAGCGGGCCTAAGGACACTGTGGCGGCGGCGGCAGCGGCCATCTTGTGCTTCTGGGGCTGGCAGCGTTGGCGGCTACCCTGCTTGGCTGGAGAGGACGGGAGGGTCGGGCAGGCGAGAGGGGGTGGCAGGGCGGGCGAGGGCGAGGCAAGGCACGGCCGCAGCCACGACGGCTCCAAGGCGTTGCTACATATCAGCATAATATTTCAACTATGTCGTGGGTTCAAGCCCCACCTTAGGAAAAAAATCCTGCATTGCAGGGGGTTGGACTACATGACCCTTGTGGGTCCCTTCCGACTACAATTCTATGATTCTATTGATATATTACCATAGCATATGCATCATTCTGCTTTCTTGAATTGTCCTACTCCTAGACATAGCAGTCAACTCCTGCAGGCCTAGGTGCCTCCCCCCCCCCAATTACTGGTAAATACCGTATTTGAAAGAGTCATCCCCCACCCATGTTGATGGGCTTTCTATGTGGGGCTTATCTGCCCCCGCGTATTTTATTAAGGATGGAAGAGGGAGGGAGGGAAGGAAGAAATAGAGAGAGGGATAACTCATATTTGTGGGTGTCTCTGGGTGATGCTGTGATGCTGGAACTCTGCAGCAAGAGGACGGGAGGGTCGGGCAGGCGAGAGGGGGTGGCAGGGCGGGCGAGGGCAAGGCAAGGCACGGCCGCAGTCACGACAGCTCCAAGGCGTTGCTGCATATCAGCATAATATTTCAACCATGTCGTGGGTTCAAGGAAACCCACGAAATGCCGTGGGTTCAAGGAAACCTAGGAAAAAATTCCTGCATTGCAGGGGGTTGGACTAGATGACCCTTGTGGTCCCTTCCGGCTACAATTCTATGATTCTATTGATATATTACCATAGCATATGCATCATTCTACTTTTTTGAATTGTCCTACTCCTAGGCATAGCAGCCAACTCCTAGAGGCCTAGGTGCCACCCCCCCCCAATTGGTAACTGGTGAATACCGTATTTGAAAGAGTCATCCCCCCCATGTTGATGGGCTTTCTATGTGGGGCTGATCTGCCCCCCCCCGGCAGTATTTTATTACATCACTGTGTCTGTCAAAGCTACAGCCCCCCCCTTTCTTATTCACTTCCTTTTAGCCTTGCAGAGCCACCTTAGTCAAATTGAATCCTCTGCACCCTCATTAAATCGCCAATAGAACTCTTAATGCGATTCCTGAATGCTCATTAACAACTCCTACTGAAGAACAATAGGGTGAAGTGGTCAGCTATCGAATATTGCCTGGGGATATCTGCTCCATTGTCTTAACTGCTTAACTACTGGTAGCCACTTTGCTTTATTTATTTGATGTGTTTTTGTTACAGCTATGTGTGTCCCCCCCCCCCAGCAAGCGGAGACTTAGCTGCTCTTGCTAAAGCAAAGCCCTTTCCACTTCAGTTTTTGGAGGGGAAAAGTGCTGGTTATGGTCTGTAAAATACATTAATTCTTTGCTTCTGGGGGGGGCAGCTGCCCTCTCCTGCCCCCCCTGCCTACGCCCATGAACTGCCTTGAGTCAAAAATTTGGAACATATCTATGGAGTGGGCTGGATGGGACTTAAGTCTGGAGAGTTTGCAGCTTAGTGATTCTTTATTGATCTCCCTCTTGTGTTTAGACTATGAACTGATGGATTCCTTCTGGAGCCTTGGAACTCATTAATTTATTTTTCCCTCTGGACACCTTAGAATTATTCTTGGGGCTCAGCCACTGGGTTCAATGTTGACACCTTCGGGGGGGGGGCATCTTATCTCCTTTTCTCTTTGTTATCTTATAAGGCAGTGTTTAGGAAGTTTGATTTGGACAAGTCGGGGAGCATGAGTGTCTACGAGATGCAGATTGATCTGGAAGCTGCAGGTGATCTGCCCCTTTTTAATTGCATTCCGTTTTCTAGGCAGCCTCTCAACTGAACTAGTCCTCAAGGTGGAATTAAAACCAACTCATCATTCAGAATCAAGAAGCCCAGCTAACACCTGGGGATCGTGGGTGGTTGGCCACTGTAGGAACAGGATGTTGGACTAAGATGAGCCTTTGGTCTGATCTAGCAGGGCCCTTCTTGTCTTCTTTAACACATCCAGTTCCTTTGCCCTTTCCTCATTAATTGTAACTGGAAGCTGTGCATGAACGATGTAGACAAATGGGCAGTTCAGGTCCTGTGAGAAAGGAGTAGCAGGGGACAGCAGTGTTGGCCTTGGAGTTTAGAAAGCTGTTGGCTCTGCATCCCCCAAATGTTCTACTCCAGGGCTAGAGGGATTCTTTAGGCGTGCCTCAAAGGCTTTGCAAACCACCAGCAACATTTTAAATCCCCATGCAATGTTGCAAAATGTTCCCCACACTGTTCCTAAAGTCTTTCCAAAGCAGCTTGAAATGGGTAAGGAGGAAACAGGCCAGCAGCCTGGTGCATCTTTGAGCGTGCCAAACTGCCAACCACCTGGCACAGTTCTTTGGACCCTGTCCCTGGAGTCAACAGGGTTGATCTGGGTTTGTTTCCCACCCAGAGAAGTCCTGCAGTGAAATATATTGATTTAATTCCCACCCTCAATTCTCCCACCCACCCAACAATCTCTCTCTCCAGGGTTTTTCCAAGCACTGGACTTGGACAAGGATGGAATCGTCACCTTTGACTTGGTTACGGTAATGCATCTCTGATCGTTGAAAATAAAACTGCCGGTGTCATAACGCTGTGACACAAATGTCTGGTGAGATCACACTCAGGATACCGTGTGCCATTCTGGTCCTGGAACTTCAAAAAGGATATTGTAAATCTGGAAAAGGTGCAGTGAACGGGAACTAAAGTGATCAAGGTGGTGGAACACATTTTCCTATGAGGAATGATTATGACATTTGGGGTTTCTGAATTACTATGTTTTTAATCCTCCTGAAACCCCACTAGCATTTTGGTGACAATTTATCCTAATATACACATTTATTTGCATGCACTTTTTGCCTGCTGTTCACATTTTTGCAAAGCAGTGTTCCCCAATGTGATTGCACATTGTATCACAGCCTATGATACTCTGGAGATCCCGAGCCATAAGGTGGCTAGATTGGTCTCTAGGGCCTTTTCAGTATTGGCCCCAACTTGGTGGAACGCTCTTTCACAGGAGACCAGGGCCCTGCGGGATTTGTCATCTTTCTGCAGGGCCTGCAAGACAGAGCTGTTCCGCCTGGCCTTTGGGTTGGACTTAGTCTGACCCCTGTGTTTTCCTCCCTCATGGCTTGGATTTATGGACTACTTAAAATCAGGCTGCATTTTAAATTTTAATACTGTATTTTAATCTGTATTTTAATCAATTGCTTTTTATGTTTTATTGTAATTTTATTGGTGTGAGCCAGCCTGAGCCTGGTTTTGACTGGGGAGGGTGGGGTATAAATAAAAATCTATTATTATTATTATTATTATTATTATTAATGCAATTTTCTACAGGTTACTTGCAAAATTTGGAGAGGTGCAGATTTTGAAGGATGGGTCTATGTTTCAGGTTATGCATTGTTTCAGGAAGCGTGAATTGCGTGTCAAGGACCCCCAGGACACCCTCAAATAAAGACACAATTCACACCAAACTTTTGTTTTGGTTTTTGGCATAATTTTGTCCACAACTTTATTGAATTACAGTATGTGAGTGGTTGCTTAGGCATTGGTTGCGCCCGGGGACAGAACTGACATCCGCAAGCCTGCCACGTCAGTAAGGGTAAACATATGGGGAGAGAATAGAACTGGGTGTCAGGCTCTCACCTCTCCCCAGATGCTCCCAAGGGCTCTTGCGTGGCCCTAGCCCCTTGCCAGGGGTTCAGACAAGAGCATGGCGAGCCCCTGGATTCCTTTAATGGAATATCCTTGCAGCAGCAGCAGCAGCAGCATTGGAGGGGCAGGCACAGCCTATCCATACCCCTCCACCAACTAACCACAACCTTACAAGTTGTGATGATTTGCTACGCAGTAGGCAAAAACCAAATGGCACCAGCCAATCAGCCAAATGGTGAAAATTCCTACCAGGCCCCTGCCCCCAAAGCAGACAACGCCATGACAGGCATAGCAAGGCCAGCATGAACAACCCTAAATATAGGGAGGGTGGGAGGGTGATCCGATGCGTGCAGCGAAAAGAGGAAGCTCAACGCTGCACGCAGGGATGAAAAAGCACCCCAACCTCAATCAATTTTTGCAACATAAACTTTCCCCCAGCAACAATTGAAGGTGCCCAATCGGATTAGTGGCCAACCATACTAACCCGCCCAGCAACAGGGGATGTCATGGTTCCCCCCCCCCCCGCAACACATGCTCTCCATGAAGGAGAACCCGCTTTGCTTTTGACTGCGAACTGAGCTGAATTTCTCCTCTATCCATATTTTTATCTCTCTCTCCCGCACTGCAATGGATACAACTAGCCATGTTTGCCTAAAGAAGAAACGGCAACACCCTGCATGGCTATCTGGCCCTTCTCCTCAGACATCTTTTCCCAGAATACACTGCGCACTCAGTGCTGTTCCACAGAGCTGCCATTGCTGCTCAAGCTGGTGCTGTGATAAGCCCCCATTTTGAAGACAAGGATCCTGAGGTAAAGCCAGGAAGGCCTCTTCTGTGCCAAGCTGTGCGGCAAAAGTCTCACTATGGATCGGTATTCAAAGCAAGAAGCAGCTTTGGAGGCAGTGCAGGATCCGAAGGGCTTCCGAGGTCACAGGTCATGATGACCAGGCACAGCGGCAGGGAGCCAAGAGAGTCCACCTTGGCAGGTGAGAAGTTGCTTGTGCCAGCCTTGCTAATCTCTGATGTTGTTCTGCCTAGAGGGTGCCTTTCTCGAGTGGGAAATTGAGAACCCTGCAACGCCTGGAGGGCTACGGGTCCTCCATCCCCGGGATAAGGAACTGACACTTGGAAATCAAATAGGGTCCGGCACAAAATGATCAGCAATCCTGTTTTGCCAACAGTTGGGCAGGCTGCTTCCGGTCTCTGGAAGCTTCTATGAGCATTCCAGTGCCTGACCTCAATACCTGAGGGGCAGAATTCTCCTCAACCAGAGGCCGGTTTGGGGTGAATTCGTGGCCTCCAGTCTGCAGCAGCTGAATGCCCCATACCCGTCACCCCACCCACTTTGCACTTGCTCCCAGAAAGCCTTCTGAGGTGGTGCAGAACCCCCCTCGCTCCCCTCGGAGGCTGTTTCACGTCTCCCTTGAGGTGCCCAAATGGGACACTTCTGAGGTGATGAGTTTGCTTCTATAATGGTGCTGGAAGATTCTGTTATCGGGGATTATTTTACACTCCTATGAAGCAACTGGGTACTACTGTTTAAACTTTTTGTTTTTGCTTTGTATTGTAGAAACAGACTTGATTTATTGCCCCCCCCCCCCAAAAAATAAAGTGTCATTATTAAAACAAGATGTTTAAGTCCCTATTGATTTTGGCTGGTTTTTGTTAAATTTATTTTTCTTTAAAAAAAAACAAAAAACATTTATTTATTTATTTATTTACATACAAACAAAGATAAACACACAAACGCTACATACCAAGAAAAAAAATAGAAACATTGAACAACCTACTTAAACATACAAAGAAATTAAAATTACCTACACCCATGTGACTTCCCTCTACCAGTGCTTGTCTTCACTTAGCCTATAATTTTGTTATTCGCATTGCAATTTCTATCTCTGATCCTTAAACCTCTCGTTTTACTATTGTTTTTTTCTAAATCAACTTTACAAACTCCGTTCAGCTCCATGTCCTCCTAAGGAAAGGGAATCGGGAGTCCTTTGGCTGTTTGGCAGGCGCACAGCGCGGCTGTCTGACGGGCGCTGCACAGCTGCCGTGGGCGCAGCAGTCTTGCGCCCCTGGCGGCCCGGCGCCCTGGTGCAATGCATCACCCAGCCTTGCCTTAGAGCCAGCCCTGCTGAGGTTCTTGATATTTCTTCCGGCAATCTTAATTCCGGCTTGGGATTCATCTAGTCCAGCCTTTCGCATGATGAATTCTGCATATAAGTTAAATAAGCAGGGAGACAATATACAACCTTGTCGTACTCCTTTCCCAATTTTGAACCAATCAGTTGTTCCATATCCAGTTCTAACTGTAGCTTCTTGTCCCACATAGAGATTTCTCGGGAGACAGATGAGGTGATCAGGCACTCCCATTTCTTTAAGAACTTGCCATAGTTTGCTGTGGTCGACACAGTCAAAGGCTTTTGCATAGTTAATGAAGCAGAAGTAGATGTTTTTCTGGAACTCTCTAGCTTTCTCCATAATCCAGCGCATGTTTGCTATTTGGTCTCTGGTTCCTCTGCCCCTTCAAAATCCAGCTTGCACTTCTGGGAGTTCTCGGTCCACATACTGCCTAAGCCTGCCTTGCAGAATTTTAAGCATAACCTTGCTAGTGTGTGAAATGACATTCTTTGGCACTGCCCTTCTTTGGAATTGGGATGTAGACTGATCTTCTCCAATCCTCTGGCCATTGCTGAGTTTTCCAAACTTGCTGGCATATTGGGTGTAGCACCTTAACAGCATCATCTTTTAAAATTTTAAATAGTTCAGCTGGAATATCATCACTTCCACTGGCCTTGTTATTAGCAGTGCTTTCTAAGGCCCATTTGACTTCACTCTCCAAGATGTCTGGCTCAAGGTCAGCAACCACACTACCTGGGGTGTACGAGACCTCCATATCTTTCTGGTATAATTCCTCTGTGTATTCTTGCCACCTCTTCTTGATGTCTTCTGCTTCTGTTAGGTCCTTTCCACTTTTGTCCTTTATTATGGTAATCTTTGTACGAAATTTTCCTTTCATGTCTCCAATTTTCTTGAACAGATCTCTGGTTTTTCCCTTTCTGTTGTTTTCCTCTATTTCTTTGCATTGCTCATTTAAGAAGGCCCTCTTGTCTCTCCTTGCAATTTTTATTTTAAATCTGCATTCAATTTCCTGTATCTTTCACTATTATGTTTAGGATTAAAAATATAGTATTGGATATATGTTGGAGTTTAATAACAGGAACATTCACAGCTCCTACCCATGTTCCATAATCAAAAGGTTTTTTTTATTTGTTCTGTTTTCACAGGAAAATGCTGAAGCTCATTGCCAGCACCTCCCACCCCTCACCCCTAAACCCCACCCCGAATCTGCCCCCCTCGCCCCTCTCCTCTGCTCCCCATCCCTGCCCGTCCCGGAATTTGCCCCCTACCCACCAATGATCATCCCCCAATATGCTCCCCCGCCCCCAGACATCCGCCCTGAAGCCATCCCCCTCCCCCCTAACACCCCCTAGTTGCCTCCCTGAAAATACCCCCTCCCCCTGAGTCCCCCTCTGAATTTGCCCCTCCCCCTGCTCCCTCTCCCCTCAACCCATCCCCGAATATGCCCCCTACCCAACAATCATCATCCCCCAGTATGCTCCCCCGCCCCCATACATCTTCCCTGAAGAGATCCCCCCTCCCCCCTGACACCCACCCCCCTGAATGCCTCCCTGAAAATACCCCCTCCCCCTCCGAAATTGTCCCACTCCTCTGCTCCCTCTCCCTTCAACCCACCCCTGAAAATGCCCCTTCCCCCCTTACATTTTCCCAAGATATGCCCCCTACCCTCCTGATCCCCTCCCTAAATATACCCCCTTGCCCCTGACACCATCCTATATGTCCCCTCCCCCTTAAACTCTCCCTAAATATGCCCCCCTTAATCCTTCCATGACTATGCCCCCTCCACCCCTTCCCTCCTCCCTCACCTTGCCCCCTCCACCCCTTCCCTCCACCCTCACCTTGCCCCCTCCACCCCTTCCCTCCTCCCTCACCTTGCCCCCTCCACCCCTTAGCCCCACCCTCACCATGCCCCCTCCACCCCTTCCCTCCTCCCTCACCTTGCCCCCCCCACCGCTTAACCCATTCTCCCTCAATTTGCCCCCTCCACCCTTTAATCCCTCCCACATGCCCCGTCACCCCCTGAAATGCCCCCTTTACATGTCCCCTTGCCCCCTGAGCCCTCCCTTCAAGAGACCCTTTATTTCCCTTTTAACCCCTGCCCCCATCCCAGCTCTGTCCCCTCCCCCCCTTAATACCTCCCTCAACCTGCCCCCTCCCTCCCTGGTACCTTCCCACAACGTGCCCTGTCCCTCCCTTAAACGGCCCCATGCCATGCCCCCTTGCCCTCTGAGCCCTCCCTTCAAAATACCCTCCCTGAACCTGCCCCCTCCCCCCTTATACCCTCCCTGAACCTGCCCCCTCCCCCTAAACCCCTCCCTAAACCTGCCCCATGGGTATACCCCTGAAATGTGGCACGAGTACGATGAAGATTGACTGCGGTATGAAGAACCCGAGCTGGGCCAGCATCACCTATGGAGTGTTTCTCTGCATTGACTGCTCTGGGGTTCACCGGTCGCTGGGTGTGCATCTCAGCTTGATTTCAACTGGAGCTGGTTTCAGCTGAGGTGTATGCAAGTGGGTAGCAATGCCAATGTGACTGCCTTTTCCCGCCAGTATGGTTGCACCACCACAGATACCAGTGCCAAGTATATTAGCCACGCAGCCCAGATGTACGGGAGAAGATCCGGCAGCTGGCAGCTGCTGCAATAGCAAAGTATGGGAATGATCTCCTGATTGGTGGGATGAGTGGAGCTCCAGGCCACTCTCCAGAAAAGAGTGATGCCGATTTCTTCTTGGAACATACACAGGGCTTGTAATACCTGGGATGTCACTGAAACAGGCCAGAGCACAGTGGAGCCTTCACTAGAATTGGAGAGAACAGCAAAGTCTACTGAGAAGAATGAAACTCAACAGCCTGACCAGGGTCCATCCATCGACCTGCTGAGCACTTCTCCTAAAGGGTCTCTTGAAATAAAACCTTCACTCATTGGAAAGAAGAAGCCAGGTGCTACAAAGAAAGGGCTGGGGGCCAAAAAGGATCTTGGAGCTGAAATTCACTGAAATTGAACGACAGGCCCAGATGGCTGAAAAGATGAGGGAACAACAGGCTGCAGAGTGCAAGAAGCAAGCTGAGGAGTCCCTAGTTGCCTCAATGAGACTGGCATACCAGGAGTTGCAGATTGATTGGAAGGAGAAGAAACTCCAGAACCTGGAAGGAAAAGAGCGTGAACAAGCTGAGAGGCTGGGCATGGGATTGGTGTCCAGGAGTTCCATCTCACACTCTGTCCTTTCCAAGATGCAAAAGATAAAATAAGAAACACCAGTGACTGCAAAGTCCTCTCGGTCCCAGCTGGATATGTTTGAAGACACTGGAAGTTTTACATCCGGACCACCCAAGTACAAAAATAATCCCTTCTCGTTAGGAGATGCTTTTGGCTCGCAGTGGGAAACAGACAACACCTGGAGGATTGACAAAGGGGAAGAGGAGACAGACATCACTATCTCCAGTATTCGGCCCATTGGTGAAAGACCCACTAACAGAAGAGAGACAGAGAGCAAGATCTCAGTAGTAGTCCAGTGAAGCTCGACAGAAGTTTGCTGGGGCCAAAGCCATCTCTGGGGCCAAGCCGATGCTGAGTATGAGGCCGCATCCCGACTCCAACAACTCTCTGGCACCAATGCCATCAGCTCTGCTGATCTGTTTGGAGAGTCTGAGACAGGGAACTCAGGTGGTGTTTCAATTGGAAATGTACTGCCTGCTGCTGATATTGCCCAGTTCAAGCAAGGGGTGAAGTCTGTTGCTGGCAAGATGGCTGTTCTAGCCAATGGTGTGATGAACTCCCTTCAGGATCGCTATGGCTCCTATTGAGGATTCAGGAGAGACTTTGCAGCTTGTGGCCATCAGCAAAACACCAAGTGCACCTTGAGTCTACCTGGAAGAATTGAACAGGGTTACTTTTTAGTCGAGCATGGCTGGGGGCTGCTTGAGGAGAGAAGGAGAAATGGACATGCCTGGCACTTGCTCAAAACTCTCTGAACATTATTTTCTGTTTGGAAATGACCCCAACCTTCACCTAATGGAATATTGGCCCTTCCAATATATGACTCAGGTTGGAGTGATAATATTTTTTGGTATATTTGGTTTATATTAGGCCTTCCAAACAATTTTGCTAAAGATAAGATGAAGGACAAGAAAACCTATAGATTAAAGCCAAAATGAGAATTCTAGGTATGAATGTCAAGGGGTTAAAAGAAAATAAAAAAACAAATCCTAACACTCAAATATCTACAGTCATTAAAGGCTGATATAGGTCTATTACAGGAAACACATTTGACAGAACAAGGGGCTCAAACTTTGAAATGTCAATGGGTAAAAGAAGTTCTTTCAACAAACTTAGATGAAAATGCTTGGGGAGTCACAATTTTATTTAGGAAAGGCTGGCCTTATGAAATACAAGATATAATAAGAGAGGAAGATGGTCGATGCTTAATAATTGTAATTAAAACAGAAGGGACAGAAATAGCAATAGTAAATGTCTATGCCCCAAACACTGGTGACCATAAGTTTATTCACAACTTCTTTAAGAGATTAAGCTTTCTATCGTATCAGCACTTACTTGATAATGGGTGGAGACTTTAATGAAATTTTAGATCCACAGATGGACACCACCTCAGTTAGGTGGAAATATGGGAAAGTTTGGAAGGAAACGGCAAATAGGTTTCTTCATCATCACACCTGCCCTAGAAAAGGGCTGGGTTAGAACCGCAAATGTTTAATGGTTTTTGTATTTGTATTTATTAAAAAAAACCAATACAAACTTGTTTTTTTAAATAACAAAAAGCAAGGAGAGTACTTACATGCTGCCCCCATGCTCCTGAGCTGGATGACTGAGGAACTGTTGGTGGGCTGAATGATCCCTTAAATCCAAGCAGGCTGTTTTCATGCCCTGCTTAGGGAGTATTGATGGTGTTGGCTCAGGACAGCGTATGCTGCAACACCAAATGTCTAATTAAAAGTTGCAAACTGAACATTCTCTTGACTGTATCCATTACACAAAGGTACTAGAGGATATGGCTCTTCATAGATTTAATCTGACAAATGGCAGCCTGCTTCCTACAACAACCACAGAACATGTAACTTTAAAATCGCAGGTGAGATCTGCGGATCCTCCCTACTAAATACAGCCTGCCAGCTATACCTTGGCAGGGACTCGGCCAACCCTTCAGATTTTGCTGTCTGCTTCATCCAGTTTGGTGGGTCACAAGTTATGGCGGCTTGACGTATTCACTCAGCAGTCCTTGTTGCACTCAGTAAGGAGAGAAGGGAATATGAAGAGATAGACCAGGCTTCCCCAACCTCGGCCCTCCAGATGTTTTGAGACTACAATTCCCATCATCCCTGACCACTGGTCATGCTAGCTAGGGATCATGGGAGTTGTAGGCCAAAAACATCTGGAGGGCCGAGGTTGGGGAAGCCTGAGATTAGACCCTTGTCCCAGTTGGAGGATCAGAAGGAGTGACTTATCAGTACCACTATTTCTTTTTTTAACCATCCTCAATCATCATTTCACCATACCCTCCAACATTTCTCTCTTGAAAATAGGTATGTCCTCGCTCCCAGCTGGACCTGTTTGAAGACACTGGAAGTTTCATATCCGGACCACCCAAGTACAAAAATAATCCCTTCTCATTAGGAGATGCTTTTGGCTCGCAGTGGGAAACAGACAACACCTGGAGGATTGACAAAGGGGAAGAGGAGACAGACATCACTATCTCCCTCCAGTATTCGGCCCATTGGTGAAAGACCCACCAACAGAAGAGAGACAGAGAGCAAGATCTCAGTACAGTAGTAGAGTCCACTGAAGCTCGACAGAAGTTTAGAAAATAAGGCACTCATTTCAGTCTGCACATCCAATATTTTAACCATAAATTTTCTTCCAAAGTAACTGACCATATTTCATTCATTTTAAGTCTATTGCAGAAACTTATATAATTGTTTAATAATAAAGTATATGTGTCTATGTCATTTTCCCTTTTTTCAGAAATTATTTACAGAAGTTGTTAAAAGGCTGCTACAGAGTTTAAGTTATGAAATACTGTAGGAGTAAATTTGTGGCCCCTGAAAGGGGTTCAGCTCCTTAAGGAAGGCTGGACCTTTGAAGCTCAAACCGGTTGGTAAACAGAGACCAGACCTGGATTTTAAGAAAGCAAAGTGGCTGGAAGCCTGATCCTTTATTAAAATTATATGCAAAACATGGAGGGGGGTGTAGTCTCTTTTTGATTTCTTTGAATCACAAGGCCTAATTTGGAAAACAATATGACAATAAAATCATGTTAAAGTTGGAGATCCAGTCAAGGTCAGGGCATCCCATGCCAAAACACCAGCACTAACCTGGTCCTCCATTAACCCACCGAAACAAGGAAGGAAGCATAACCAGTGAAAACTACAGACTCAAGACTTCAACGGAAACAAATCATTTGGTTTATTGGGATGCAAAGTTGAACGGTATGATGACAATCATGACGCCAGAGTCAGAAACTAGTTTATAAGGTGGCTGTTGTCAAAAAGCCCACTGTTCCTTAGGCTGATCCCATATATATCTATGCTGATACGTTCTACGTGATGAGACCAGAAGCCTTTCTCATTCTGTTGGTGTCAGGGTCTCAAATACACTTGTGCCAAAACTCAAAAAAGGGTTATTCAATCCCAAAAGATAAAACCAGCAATAAAGCAAGCACACACAAACATACATATACACACATTTGATGTGTCTTCATAGGTTTGTATAAACAAACATGTTCTTATATTCCATCTTTCCTACTAGGAGCTCTCGCATTTTACCCTCCCAGCAACTCTGCAAAGTAGGTTAAGCTGAGAGAAGTGACTGAGCCAGCAAGCATCCTGGCTGAGTGAAGATTGGAACCCTGGTCTCTTCCAGGTCCTAGTCCAACATCCTAATCACTGCACCACACTGGCTCTCAGTTGGTGGTGCATGGATGGCCCTTCCGGTGTTGCTGGATAAACTCCTATGACCCCGGCCCTGACCACTGGTTATGCTGGCTGGGGCTGATGAGAGTTACAGTCCCACCTGGGTTAGAGTCCTCCCCATCTCTGATTTACCATTGAAGGTTTTACCATTGCCATCACTCAGATGTAATACAGAGATGCAGAGCAGAAGTCAAGCTGCAACATCGCTGAGACGGCTAGAGCGCCAGTGGCGGAAAACTCATTCTGAATCAGACCAGACACAGGTTAAAGCTCAACATCGAGCCTACCAAGTTGCAATGGTGACAGCGAAGAGGACCTTCTTCACCGTTTCTATCACATCTGCAGAAAACAGCAGCAGGAGACTGTTCCAGGTGGTTCGCAATCTATCCGAACAACCTTTGTCATCGGGGCCTGGTAGGGACCTCAATATCTCCTGCAATGCTTTTGCAAAGTTTTTTACAGATAAAGTCGCTCAGATTCAGAAGGAGGTAGACTCCACCGTGGGAGCAGGGCCAGGGCGGGAGAGTGCTAGAGCCCTGTCTAGCCATGTTATATGGGATCAATTTCAATATGTTACCTCCGAGGATGTGGACAGGCTGCTTGGACGAGTGAAACCGACCACCTGTCTCCTTGATCCTTGCCCATCCTGGCTAATAAAAGTGAGCCGGGAAGGACTGGGCGATGGGCTTCGCGGGGTGGTGAATGCTTCCCTCTACGAGGGAGCCTTCCCAGACCCACTGAAAGAGGCGGTCATTAAACCACTTCTTAAAAAAACATATTTAGACCCGGCCAATATGGCCAACTACCGACCAGTCTCAAATCTACCGTTCTTGGGCAAGGTGATTGAGCAGGTGGTTGCTGAACAACTCCAAGCACGCCTGGAAGAAGCGGACCATTTGGATCCCTTCCAACCAGAATTCAGGCCTCACCATGGGACTGAAACTGCCTTGGTTGTGCTGGTCAATCTCCGGCGAGCTAGGGACAAAGGTGAGAGCTGTTTCCTTGTTCTGCTGGATCTCTCAGCGGTCTTTAACACCATCGACCATAACATCCTTCTGGACCGTCTAGAGGGGCTGGGAGCTGGGGGCACTGTCATACAGTGGTTCCGCTCCTTCCTCCTGGGCCGTGTTCAGAAAGTGGTATTGGGGGATGAGTGTTCAGACCCCTGGGCACTCACTTGTGGGGTGCCTCAGGGTTCCATTCTCTCCCCCATGCTTTTTAATATCTATATGAAACCACTGGGAGAGATCATCAGGGGGTTTGGGCTGGGTGTTCATCAGTATGCAAATGACACCCAGCTCTACCTCTCTTTTAAATCAGAACCGGTGAAGGTCCTGTGTGAGTGCCTGGAGGCGGTTGGAGGATGGATGGCAGCCAACGGATTGAGGTTGAATCCTGACAAGACAGAAGTACTGTTTTGGGGGGACAGGAGGCGGGCAGGTGTGGAGGACTCCCTGGTCCTGAATGGGGTCACTGTGCCCCTGAAGGAGCAGGTGTGCAGCCTGGGAGTCATTTTGGACTCACAGCTGTCCATGGAGGCACAGGTTAATTCTGTGTCCAGGCCAGCTGTCTACCAGCTCCATCTGGTACGCAGGCTGAGACCCTACCTGCCCGCGGACTGTCTTGCCTGTGTGGTGCATGCTGTGGTTATCTCCCGCTTGGACTACTCCAATGCGCTCTACATAGGGCTACCTTTGATGGTGACCCAGAAACTGCAATTAATCCAGAATGCGGCAGCTAGACTAGTGACTGGGAGTGGCTGCCGGGACCACATAACACCGGTCCTGAGAGATCTACACTGGCTCCCAGTACGTTTCCGAGCATAATTCAAAGTGTTGATACTAATCTTTAAAGCCCTAAATGGCCTCGGTCCTGTATACCTGAAGGAGCGTCTCCACCCCCATCATTCAGGCCGGACACTGAGATCCAGCACTGAGGGCCTTCTGGCGGTTCCCTCATTGCGAGAAGTGAGGTTACAGGGAACCAGGCAGAGGGCCTTCTCGGTAGTGGCACCCACCCTGTGGAACACCCTCCCAGCAGATGTCTCCCAGCAACTATTTTACTTTTAGAAGACAACTGAAGGCGGCCCTGTATAGGGAAGTTTTTAATGTTTGACGCTATACTGTTTTTAATATTTGGTTGGAAGCCGCCCAGAGTGTCTGGGGAAACCTAGCCAGATGGGTGGGATATAAATAATACCGGTAAATAATAATCATTATTATTATTAGATCAATGAATCAGTTAAAATTAATTGCTATAAAAAACAGAAACAATGAACTTTCAATTGACTAAAATAGTGTGTCCTGATTTATCAACCCAGTGACACTACCTGCCTACCTACCTACCTACCTACCTACCGGTACCTACAACAAGAGAGTCATGTGGCACGTTAAAGCCTAATATTTATTATGGCATAAGCTTTTATGGACCACACATGAGCAGTGACATTCCACTAAATAATAATAATAATAATAATAATAATAATAATAATATATTATTTATACCCTGCCCATCTGGCTGGGTTTCCCCAGCCACTCTGGGCGGCTTACAACAGAAAAATGAAATAAAATAATCTATTAAACATTAAAAGCCTCCCTAAACAGGGCTGCCTTCAGATGTCTTCTAAAAATCTGGTAGCTGTTTTTTTCTTTGACATCTGATGGGAAGGCATTCCACAGGGCGGGCGCCACCACCGAGAAGGCCCTCTGCCTGGTTCCCTGCAACTTGGCTTCTCGCAACGAGGGAACCGCCAGAAGGCCCTCGGTACTGGACCTCAGTGTCCAGGCAGAACGATGGGGGTGGAGACGCTCCTTCTGTGTCCTTATAAGTAAGCTCCTTTAAGTGACTTAGGTAAGTGTTATATAGGATTGCAGCCTTGGATATATTTAATTTCATGGCAGGCCTAAGTATATGTCAAGGCGAGTGCTGCAATTCCTGGGTCCTGTGCAGCTCTACAACTCTACTATTCTAAGCCAGTTAATGTATGAATTATCTGCAGATGGTGCACAGGAGTCCAACCCAATTGAATAGAGACCCTATGGCCTTTCCAGAGACTGCTGTACTCCAACTCCCATCACCCCCAGCTAGCATAGCCCACTAGTCAGGGATGATGGGAGCTGTAGTTCAGCATCGTGAGGGCCATGTGCTCTTATGCAGATCGGGAATAGTTACAAACCTGAAACTGTTCTTAACTAGAGGCATGCTTTCGGTAATGGGACCTCTTGCTGCCGCTGCGCCGCGGGCACACGATTTCCGTTCTCAGCCTGGGGCAAAGTTCTCAACTCGAGGTAACTCTTTCAGGCTAGTGGGGTTTGTAACCTGAAGCGTTGATTATAGTGCATAAGCCAACATGCAAAACAGGATCTAGAAAGAGCAGCAGCTCTGTTGGCACTAAGTGCCACTGAGGATCCATGGAGGAATAAACATTGCTAAAATGTACTGTAGATGAGGTTAGGATTTGTATGAGTTGCTCTAAACTTTTTGCAAAAGTACAGTAGGTGGTATCAGAGCTGAATGCTGCTAAGCAGGCCCACATGTTCACCCACCCTGGGACAGGGAGAGGGGCCCCCAAATGGATCTTCTAAATTGTGTACCATCTACACCACCCTAATTCAGTGCTGCAGTTGATGCTGAACTACAACTCCCAACAGTTGGTGTGACATGTCCTGATGCTGGGTGACAGGGTCAAATATCGTGTGGCAGGTCACATTTACAGATTGCAGTGCACCTCCACCCTGAATTCTAGACAGTGTCATTCAACACAGAGAAGGCCATGTTGAGCAGGCATGGTGCACCCCGCCCTGTATTGCTCAGAGACTGGTCCAATATTGTGTCTGTGTCATGCCCCACCCTGCGAGCTAGGTGATAAGGTCCAATATTGCTCAGCAGGCCGCATTTGATGGTGGAATATGGTTAGAAATGTGCATTTCTGTGTTTGGCCATTCTTCACTTCTTCTGACCATTTGCGTTTTTCAGACCACCTTTTATATTTTCTATGACATAAAGATTGTTCTGAGCATTCCTCACCATTTGTGGGATTTGGCTTGTTTCTCAGTGTGTTCTGCTTTCTTGGACATTTTGCTTCTCAGCATTCTGCACTGGTTGGAATCTGGGGGTTTCTGAGGGGGGGGTTCCTTTTATGTTGTTTTTTGGCATTTCAGGTTTTTCTGACCCATCTTTCACCTTTTCTAGGACCTTATGCTCCATCTGTGCATTGACAGGATTTTGCTTGTTTCTGAGTGGTTCTCCCCCTTTTAGGGTGAATTGCCAGAGAACAGCATTTGGTATACAAAGTACTCACACCCCATTCTCGCTTTCCTGTGTGCAGCGTGAGGTGGTAGACAATTCTCTCTACCTGGGTCTCAGCATAACCAGCAATCTATCCACCATTGCTGAGCCGGACAAGCGTATTGGTAAGGCAGCTGTGGCAATCGCCTCTTCAAAAGGGTATGAGAAAATGTGGTGCCAAATGCCAATACCAAGATGAAGGTCTACTAGGCTCATGCGTTGAACACACTGCTTTATGGGAGTTGTGGGCAACTTACAACCGTCATTAGCGACGCCTCAACGCCTTCCACGTGCACTGTGTCAGAAGGATTCTAAGAATCACATGGCAGGGCAGAATTCTTTTTTAAATTTAAAATAATCTTTATTGAATTTTAAATCAAAACATACAAATCAAAACCAAACATATACAAATAAAGCCAAATAAAGAAAAACTAGCAAACAAACAAATATGCTACAAAGATGGCTGCAACCACGACATGAAGGCTGGCAATATCAACCCTGCAATGTGGGAATCCTTTGCAGATGACCACAGTGCCTAGAGATAGGCAGTCATGTATCCCTAGCAGTGACCAGAGGAGAAATGACCACTGGAAGGAGTGCGGAGATGAAACACCATGGTGCATCTGCAGCAAAAGAACTGGGCATTTTCATCTGCCTCATCTGCACAAAACATGTCTCTCCCAAATTGGTCTGTACAACCACAGCAGGTATTGCAATCTTCCAACAGCCTGACCTCACCTGCGCAAAGACACACTCTTCCACTGTGTCCCGCAACAGATGAATGCCAACAATGCAATGTAAATAAACTTCTTACATGAATACGGGAGGTGAGGGACAATAGATTCAAAAACGGAAGTATTTTACCATTTCATAAGATGGTTGTCTGTCCAGTATAAGGCAATCAGCAAGCTATCCGGTATCCTGACAGACGCCAGACAAGCCACACTCTCAAATTTATGTTGTAGACCTCCTCTTTCTGTGACCTGGTTATGATGCTTAGGTGGTCTTTGGGTTGGCGGTTGGGCAATTTCTAAAACAGAGCTTTCCAAATTGTGTGTCGCGACATGTTCGTGTGCTGGCTGCAGGATGTAGGTGTCATGCGAGCACCGAGTAAAACTGAATTACACAAACACACATAGCTTTATTGTGGTCCGCAGACCTAAAATACACAGTACAGTAAATGTAATATATCGAATTATTATTGAGGTATAAAAGCGGCCTTGCTAGCCAAACAGAGGGGCTTTACCCCGTACATACTGTACTGATTTCTGATTCTTGCTGCCTCCCAGTAATTCTCGTGTCGCGAAATGGTGCATGTCTCAAAAGTGCCACCGACGTGGAAAGTTCTGCTTTTAAAGTTCTTACACACCTTTGTTGTGAGTCCGGGGGAGGGGAGGGTCTCTGTCGCCGCAGAAAAACAACAACAAAAGACCTACTACTCCGTCTCCTGTGACCCATCATGAACTTGGGGCCCTAAGGGGCAACCCCAAATGTTTCAGATAGAACACTCCAGCGGCACATAAATTTCATGAGATAAATAAACGAGCAGACTGCGGCGGATCCCTCAGACACGCAGCGCTTCCCTAGCGGAGGGGCGGACGAGGGGAAGAGGCAGGCAGCCCCTCGCGGCGCTTCCCCGCCTCCCGCCGCGGCCTCCGCTCCTTCAGGCGCCGCCTCCCTTTCTGGAAACTTCTCCGCCTCCTCCGCTCGGCCCGCCCGTTCTAGGAGGCGCTCGAGAGGTGAGCGCGGGCCCGGCTGCCGAGCGGAGAGCCGAGAGGAAGCAGGCCCAGCGCCTCGACGGAGGAGGAGCCGCCGCTGTTGCCGTCAAGGGCCGCCTGGCGAGCCCCGCTACTGCTGCTGCCGGATCGCCGAGGGAGAGAAGCGGCCCGTGCTTGCCCGCCAGCCCGTCGGGGAGGAGCCGCGGAGGCCGCCATGACCGCCGAGGAGGGCAAGGCCGAGGCGATGAGCGCCGCGCCGCCGCCGCAGGAGGCAGAAGCGGCGGCCGTGGACGTCACCCCCGGCCTCGACGGCGGAGTCCTCAAGGTAAGCGGTACCGGCGGGCGGGGGTGGCCGCTGCGGTTTGAACCCCGAGGCCTGCGGTGGGGAAAGCCTGACAAGAGGCCCGCGGAGTAGGACAAGCCGTGGTGACGCCTCCCGCCCCGCGCGCGAGAGCGGGAGAGGCCTTGGAAGCACACGCGCCGCCCTCGCCCGCAAGGATCCCGGGGAGCTGCGAGAGGCGAGGCCCAGGGAATTCCCGGGAAGGGGCGCGCGGGTCGGTGTGCCCTGGCTGTAGGGTAGAAGATGGTCTGGAAGGTGCCCGAGACTTGAGGAGGAGGAGGGAGGCGCTGCTCAGTTTGCACCCGGGAGGGAAGGGTCAAACTCGGGCTTCAAATCCATTTCAGTGTTCAGGCTCAAGAACTTGTGGAGTAGCAGCAGAGTGCCTCTGAGCATGTGCAGAATGCCCTTCTGGTCCCCGATTTATATCCCCGCAAGTTTTCTTGGTCTGCCTTCTGCGCTTTTAACAACATGAGAATGAGGGTACGGTGTGCGTCTCCCCAGTCCTACACAGTCACTTCACAGTCACTGTTGATTTTATTCATCCTACATACATACATTTTTCCTGGAATGCCAGGATCACTTCAGACCACTGAGTGTGGATGGATGAGGGGGTAGTGACACCTAAATTAAGACATGACTTGCAAAGGAATGAAGTGCATATTGAAGAGGGTAGGTGTAATTGCTTCTCTTGGTGGTACCTTATGTTTCTTTAACATCCACTTAACTGTGTGTTGCACACAGGTAGGCCCTGCCATGACCAACTACAAGTTTTCTACAACACTACTTTCCGGAGGGGTAGGCAGTTACCAGATCACATCTTGCACAAGAGGCTTGATTCTTCTCAGTGGTTACATATCGGATTCTGTGTTAGAATAAAATAGTCAGACCACAGAGAAGCCTTTTCTTTGCTGTGCAGAATACAGTCCCTTGTGAGCAGGCAGGAGAGTTGCATATGCATTACTGAACCACTTTTGGTGGTAGCAAAGGGATGCTGTGTTTTGCTTTAGCTTTTATTTAAACTTATATTTTATAGGTTCCTTTAAATTAGTAGAAATCAAAAAACAAAATGCGGATGGACGATTGATGTATTTCTGTTTACAATTATTGTAAAGTGTTTGCAATCTATTGTAAGCCACTCTGTGATCTTCAGATGCTGGGCAGTATAGAAATATCACCATTATCTTTATTGTAAGAAGATGTTTATATTACTGTTCTTTAGATAGAAATTGAAGTTGATGCACCCAAAATTTACAGAGGTTGGGATTTGATCTAGTTCAGATCCAAGTCTGATTTTTTCACCAGTGTGCCTCTTGTAGTGATATTACCACACCTGACAAGTACAGTATGAACCTTTGTGAATCACAATTTGAAAATGAAACTAAAAGTTAACCATTGCAGTCTTTTGTGGAATGACATAAACTAAGACGCATGTGCCTTAAACTGAAATTATAGGCCTTAAAACTGCAGACATCAAAATAAACCCACAGCTTGCAAGGCATCCAACAGTTTCTTGGGAATATGGACTGTGCCTTTTTTATTGCAGTTGTTTTAGATTAGTATGTTAAAGGGCAGCACCAGTACCTGGAACTGGGGTCAGAAACAGATGGGCAGCCAGTAAAAAAAAGTACTGACAAGATGCTCCCAGTAAACTGTCCTAATTAAAAGTTGCACAGCTACTTTCTGTACTAGCTGCAGTCTCTGATCTGTCTTCAAGGGAAGCGCCATCATACAGTGCATTGCAGTACTGTAGTCTTAACTCAGAAGTTACCTAATTATTGATAACTGTTTGGTCACTCTATCCCTTGATTAAAAGTCACTTTTTTCTGAAAATTGACCAACTGAGGTCAATTGAGGAGTCACAGAGACCACAGAGGCATGAACAGGTAAGAAGGGGCAAGAGAGAAGCTACTAATTAAGGAACAATAGCTCTGAAAAGCCTCTAGCACCAATCTTCATTATGTAGGCTGGTGCGGCAATTGTGTTTTAAGACAAAAATTGCCACAAATGTTTAAAAAAGGATGGGAAAATAACATGGCAATCACCGAGATATGAAACGCTGATGTCATCAAGATTTCCTGTAAAAACATAATGATTAAAGCATGGAAGCAGTCTTATTTTGCAAAACTAAATTCTGGATTTCTAAAGATTATACTCCCCCCAAAAGGGGGTTAGGGAGCAAAAAGTCAAAAAAGGCCTAGGATTTTGTTCTGTGACAACAGAACAGATCAAATGGTAAAGGAATGGGATGCAATACAGAATCATTGTGGAGTTGAAAGGGATCCTAAGGGTCACTGTTGGTTCCACCAGTTGCAGCAAACCCCCCTCCGTAGACCCCATAACCACCAAAATGTAGCAGATCCCACCTCTCTGTGTAACACCATGCCCAAAAACCTCCACGGGCTATCTAAGGTAAAACTTTGAGACTCAGGCAGAAGTTGAACAAATAAGAAAGATTTGTTTTACAGAACAAAGTTGGCAAAACAAATGATGTGTCAGGAAATGATTAACTTAATAATTATGCTAAATATCGTGGTTGCTACAGGGTTCTAAACAAAGTAGTAAACGCACAACTTCTTTTAAACTTCAGTTGCTTATTTTCAGTTACTACTCTTCAGTTAGGTGTTACAGGTTTCTAGACTAGAAGGTAAAAGTTCAACTTATTTCTAGTTAGGTTACGGTACTTCAGTTTCTTAAAACGTAATGGCATAGATGTTAAATGCTTTGGTTCTTAAACAAGGTAGTACTTTCTGTCAAGTTTCCCAACCTTCTACCAATCACACCCATGAGGTACTTCTGGCAGTATAACAAACCCAGGGGGGTCACCACACCCCTCTTAACTTCTCCTTCTAGAATATATCTCCCCTCCTGACTGAAACGAGACTCCTTGTATGGAGGAACAGTGGTACCTTGGTTCTCAAACTTAATTCGTTCCAGAAGTCCATTCCAAAACCAAAGTGTTCAAACCAAGGTGCGCTTTCCCATAGAAAGTAATGCAAAACGGATTAATATGTTCTAGGCTTTTAAAGACAACCCCTAAAACAGCAATTTAACATAAATTTTACTATCTAACGAGACCATTGATTCATAAAATGAAAGCAATAAACAATATACTATAAAATAAATAAGACAGTATTGTAGATGATAATAATTAAATTTATTTATTTTTCTTACCTGCACTGATGATAGTCATTGTTTGGATCAGGGGCTTTTATCCATTTCCACAGTCACACAGTCAATCAGTAGCTGAACTGTGATCAGAAAGCCTCAAAAACAAAAACGCAAAATAAATAGTAGCAAAAACAAAAGCACCAAACTTAATCCGTTCCGGAAATCTGTTTGACTTCCAAAATGTTCGAAAACCAAGGCGCAGCTTCTGATTGGTGCAGGCGCCCAGGAAACAATAGCCGACAGCCTTATTGGATTTTCGGCTTCCGAAAAGCATTCAAAAACCGGAACACTTATTTCTGGGTTTTTGGCGTTTGGGAACCAAGGCGTTTGAATGCCAATGCATTTGAGAACCAAGATACCACTATAATTTCCATTTCCACGTGGCCATCTGTTTCCTTCAATTTGGTCTGGGGCCTCTGCATGTTTTCCATTTCCATTTTCTACCTCATTTTCCTCTGGCTCATTTTCTTTGTCATTGGTTCATTTTCTTCATCTTCATCAAACATTGATCTGATCATTTTTAGTTGTTCTGCCATCAACTGCTGAACAATAGTATACCATACTGGATGCTTTTAATGTTTTGATTATTATTAGCCACTCAATCCACCTTAATGTTTTTTCCTTAAAATCACAGTCTTGGACTTCTGCAGCTGTAACTTATCTCAAAACATTTTTTCCCTCTCATGGCTAACAATCTTTTTTCCACTTTCAGTTTCTCGAGTTCTTTAGTGGCAGGGAACAAGAAAAAAAGGATATCAGAATATATTCCATATATATATATATATTCATATATTCGTATATAGGATATAGCAGGCATCGCCAAACTGCAGCCCTCCAGATGTTTTGGCCTACAACTCCCATGATCCCTAGCTATGAGAACCAGTGGTCAGGGATGATGGGAATTGTAGTCCAAAACATCTGGAGGGCCGAAGTTTGGGGATGCCTGGGATATAGGGATTCATTTCCTACTGTCCATTGTGATCTTTATTGTTTTTTCCACAACAGACGGTGGTACTCACAGATTTTCAAATTATAGATTTTCCCCAGCAGATGGAGGGGGCTGGTCTCTCATTACAGTTTCCTGTCCCTAACATATTTTGAAGGGTTTTTAAATGAGAGGGTGCCGTTCTTTTCTTTTCTTATACTGTAAGGTGATTATGTGGTGTTCTTATACTGTAAGGTGATTATGTGGTGGGCATGAGGGCATTCTCCTTGACTTGCCAGCTCATTATAACTTCTATGCAAACTGCAGGGCATAGACAGCAGAAAAATGGCTTTGATCCAAGTGTCTTGAGGTTAACGTCCAGATCAGTCTTATCTCCAGATTGATTTAAGAGCCAGACTATTTGTCTGGCTATTAGCAATCACCATGTGATTATCTTCTGTCAGTTGGAGCTAGCGGAACAATTTCCAAACCCCTATGCCTCTCTCCCAGAAACCAGTGTCCCTTTTTGATGAGTGGTTCCCAGTTTTGGAGATTGGCAAGTTCTGGATGGGGTTGCACTCCCTCTGAAGGATACTCCTGGATTCATCTTTGTCAATGGAGGCCCAGGTGTCCTCTGGGGCTAGGAAGGCCTTTTACCAGCCTCATCTGGTTTGACAGCTAGCGCCATTCCTGGACGAGGATAGCCTGGTCACTGTTGTCCAAGCTTTGGCTGGATATAAAAGGTAAAGGTAAAAGACCCCTGACCATTAAGTCCAGTCACGGACGACTCTGGGGTTGCGGCGCGCATCTCGCTTTACTAGCCGAGGGTGCTGACGTTTGTCCGCAGACAGTTTTTCCGGGTCATGTAGCCAGCATGACTAAGCCGCTTCTGGCGAAACTAGAGCAACCCATGGAAAGGCCGTTTTACCTTCCCGCCGGAGCGGTACCAGTTATCTACTTGCACTTTGACGTGCTTTCGAACTGCTAGGTGGACAGGAGGAGGGACCAAGCAACGGGAGCTCACCCCGATGCAGGGATTCGAACCACCGACCTTCTGATCAGCAAGCCCAAGACTCAGTGGTTTACACCACAGCGCCACCCACGTCCCCCTGGCTGGATATAATTGTGCTCTTATGTGGGGCTGCCCTGGGATATGGTTTGGAAGCTCCCGCTGGTGCAAAACGTGGTTGTCAGATGGCTGCTGGGAGCTGCTGGTTGGTAACATGTGACACCATTGTTAAAAGAGCTGCCCTGGTTGCCTATCTGCAACTGAGTCGGCCGTTTTTACATTTATATATATATATATATATAGATGTACAGTGGCATACAAGTATTTTTTAAAGCAAACAAACAAACCCTTCAAGCAAGCAAGTGCATTCTCTGTGGGTTATTTATTCCTTACTATATTTTCTTTGCCATAAAACATGTTTAAAGAACAGTTGGTTGAGTGAGTCTGAATCATAGCTGTCAAGTTCTCCCTTTTTTTTAAGGGAAATTTCCTTATGCTGAATAGGCTTCCTCGCAAGAAAAGGGAAAACTTGACGGGTATGCTCTGAATACCTTAAAAATTCCCAGAAAGCACGACATTTGTAGATACCAGAGTGAATGGCACCTGCTGTTTCCCAAACTCTTACCTGTGTTAATGAATGTGAGCACAAACACAGGTAAGAGGGTAAGAGTCCTGCTTTTGTTAATATGGCTTGTGGAAACAGAACATAGTACAGTGGTACCTTGCAAGACGAAAATAATTCGTTTTGGGGTCACTTTGTCTAGCGAGATTTTCGTCGTGCGGAAACAAACGGCAGATGGCAAAAAACCCAAAAACGTCTTGCGAGACGCGGCTATAGAAAGCTTCGTCTTGCAAGGCAACAAAGAATCACTAGACGCTTTCGTCTAGCGAGTTTTCCGTTGCGCAAGGCATTCGTCTAGCGAGGTACCACTGTATGCTTAGTATAATTGCAGGACAGGGAATTGGAAGTCCTCCCAATTTCTTTCTTTTCAGCCTCTTTTATATCTTACTTTCTTATGGTTCCTTTTTCTTTTTCCTCCTTCTTGTTATACTTACGTTTTGTTCTGTAATTTGAAGTTCCCTATCTCAAGATGAAGGGCCCTCTGTGAGGGACAAGGCAAAGAGGATCTCCCAGAGTGAGAGGCTGGGGGAAGAGTGGGAAGCTCCCAGGTGAGAGCTGGGAGGGCTCACTTTTTTGTGTGTGGAATAAGGGTTAAGACTGAATTTTGATAGAGGACATTGTAAGTTCCTTTTCTTTTTTTTCTCTTCCTTTGCTCATCTTTCCCCCGATCTTTTTCTTGTTTAAATTAGTGTGATTTTTATTGTATCTTATGTGGAAAACTTCCAATAAAATTGATTTAAAAAAAAGAACTTAGTATGCTCATTCTAATTGATAAATACTAAACTTAAGGAGCACACTGTAAAAATCCAGCAGTTCTGGCTGCTGGCACGTCTTTAGTGCTGAAGCTGGTGATGACAGAGTGGTCCTTTTGTACATGCATTCCTTCTCTGTGCACACCTGTCAGTCTGGAGATAAGTCAGTGAAGAATAACTTTTTTTGGAGCTGATGAACCTGTGTAATAGTAATCATCCTCATCAAACCTTTTATTGGCATCGCATACAAACATCCATAACAAATCAATACAGAATTACCACCTCCCCAGTGGCACAAAACATTAGCCAAAAGAAAAGAGGCAAAGCAGTCGATCGTCACATCTCTAGGTCTCCAGGGAGATCAGACGTCTGCAATGTGTTTTGACGACAGAAAACCAAATAGAGATATTTAGCGACTAACTTGGTGAGCTCCTGATCATTCCCTAGTAATAGAAAATGTATGACCTCCAACTCTGGTTTTCATTTGGGGATGCAGAGTTGGTCTAGGAATTGCTGGAGGAGATCAGCATACAGCATATAGTTTACATTTAAGAACCATATGTGTAAGGGTTTCCACCAGGTGGTCTTCACATGGGCAAATTCTTTCTCCTTCCACCATGCCGAGAACCTTCCCCAAAGGAGGTTTGATGGATTTGAGTTTGATGGATTAGAGGTAATAGTAATCATGAGTTGCTTAAGTTTGCAAGGGGAGGGGATTAGCTGCTATAGAAAATCTCATTTTATAGCGAGGGTTTGTGAACTGAAGCCTTGTAACTTAGAGGTCCCATTAGCTGCAGTCAAGATGTCTTAAATCTTTAACAGCAGGAAATGGAATTTTGCAGTGTTGATTACATTCAAGAACAGTGAAGTACAACCCTTTAACACTTGTTGAATGAATAAAATTCTGTAAGTGGTAAAATGAGTATCAGATGGCATTGCCACCCACAGCAAGCTGTAAAATCTTTCTTAACAAACTTGGTTTACTTCTTAGGGTAGCATGGCTTCCTAGTAGTTCATATAAATATTGTTTTGTTCTCCCTACTACAGATTATCAAGAAAGAAGGAATAGGGACAGAATCACCCATGATAGGTGATAAAGTGACTGTTCACTATAGTGGGTGGCTTCTAGATGGCACAAAGTTTGACTCAAGCCGGGACAGAAAGGACAAGTTCTCGTTTGACTTCGGCAAAGGTAGTGTGTTCTATGCCTGGTACACAATAACATGATCTCTTCAATAGCATTAAAAAAAAAAGATGCATTGCATATTCCATATTGAACGATGATCCTCTTCTTAACTTGCAGTGTAAAATGTTCGTTGTCCTATGCTTTTGTAGAGAATTGTCTTCTCATTATGGGAACAGAATTTAATTGTTATGTGGTTTCATAAATACAGTTGAATAGAAGCCACAATAACATATGCAAGTTCACTTTCACCCTTGTTGTTTGTCGGGAATGCCACACAGGCTATTTTCACTTGTTGCTCTGTTACATAGAAATGTAGCAAGCTAATGCGTTGAGTATAAATTGTTAGGCACAACTACAGTTTGCACAAATATAAGTGTTAAAGATAAAGGTAAAGGTACCCCTGACCATTAGGTCCAGTCGCAGATGACTTTGGGGTTGCGGCGCTCATCTCGCTCTATAGGCAGAGGGAGCCGGTGTTTGTCCGCAGACAGCTTCCGGGTTATGTGGCCAGCATGATGTAAGCCGCTTCTGGCGAACGAGAGCAGCGCACAGAAATGCCATTTACCTTCCTGCCAAAGCGGTACCTATTTATCTACTAGCACTTTGATGTGCTTTCGAACTGTTGGTGGGCAGGAGTTGGGACTGAACAATGGGAGCTCACCCCGTCGCGGGGATTCAAACCGCCGACCTTCTGATCAGCAAGCCCTAGGCTCTGGTTTAGACCACAGCGCCACCTGCCACAAATATAAGTGTAATGAAGTACAATATGTACAAAAAGCTGCTTTGGCTAGGGACAGTTTTGAGCATAGAAGTGATGAGGTTCTTAAGGTGAACCCAAGTACTTTCCCTCAGCAGAGTTCCATTTTTTATGTTTACTGCCTCAAATACATGTCTGGATCTCTGCAGAGGTAAAAGCGGCTTGGATGGAGGATGGTTAATTGGGGCAGGAAAAACAGCTTTCTGGGACAGAGTTAAGTACCTATTCCACCCTGCTGCCATGGAGATGAGGTTCCATTGATGGAGAAAGGAAGTATTCAGCCGTACAAGTGTCAAAGAGGTTTCCTGGTTCTTTAGTTCAGTTGGAGTTTGTGACCTGCTTTGGGGCTTATTCCTGCAATGTCTTTGCTTTTTGCTAGCAGAGAGAATGTGAATAAATGACTACTGGTGAATAAATGACTACTGATTACAGGTGCTTGCTTTTTAGTAACGTGGCCAAATTTTTCTTTTTAGGTGAAGTCATCAAAGCTTGGGACATTACTGTGGGAACTATGAAAGTTGGAGAACTTTGTCAAATAACTTGCAAACCAGAATATGCCTATGGCTCTGCTGGCAGTCCCCCTAAAATACCTCCCAATGCCACACTGATTTTTGAGGTAAGTCAGAGAGGCTATTCTTTCATCTGTAGCAGAAGCAGGACAACTGCTGTCCCCAGTGGCTGTACATGTTTGCCAAGGCTAAAAGCTGAGCAGCTTGCGCCAAAGGCAGCAGAATCAATGAGTCCCTGTAGATATGGAACTTGGTTGGCGAAAGCAGAACAATATTTGAAGAGTACAGGCCCTGTATTTCTTACCTTTGTTGTAAGAAATGAAATAATAGATTTATTCATTCAACTTTACTGCTTTAGGTATAAAACCAAATTCAGAAATAAAACAGAAAAGATGACCAATTGATAGAGTAAAAGACCTCAATGTAATTAAAACATAGAACCTTAGAGTTGGAAGGGACCCAAGGGTCATCAAGTCCAACCCCCTGCAATACAGGAATCTCAGCTTTGGTTTAAGAAATGTCTTCAAAATGTCTTTCCAGTAAAAATGGTTTAGTCAGTCATACAAACTGCAAGAGAAGCTGCTGGAAAGAGAATTCAGTTTGAGGGCGCTGCCTTCCTACACCTGCACATGAAGCAGAACTGATGGTCTTAGCATGTGGTAATGGAAAGGGACTCAAGTGGGAAGAGGCATTCTCCTAGGTACCCATTCCAAAATTGTGGTAGCTGAATACTCCTTTCATAGTTCTGATCAGTGGACTGGCTTTTCAAGAATTCATTGGTTTTTTTTCTTGTTCATTTTTATTTTAACTTCATTTGGTATCGTACCTGTTCAAATTATCTGTTTCAATTCCCCACCCCACCCCCCACCCCGGTTTTAAAGGAGAGTTAGTTAAATCTTTACTACTACTACTACTACTACTACTACTGCCTCTTCAGTTAATGCTACTTTTCCTCCTACTTTTGTGTGATAAAGTCAACCCTTCCGAATTTCACCATGGGCTAAATCTGAATTTGCATTATTTTTTCATTCCTCTAGATAGAGCTGTTTGAGTTCAAGGGTAAAGACCTCACAGATGATGAAGATGGTGGAATAATCCGAAGAATTCGTAAGAAGGGAGAAGGCTACTCCAAACCTAACGAGGGAGCTATGGTGGAGAGTAAGTACCGTAGCAGTAAAAAGATGATGGATGGGGATGTTGATCTGGAATTTTAGTGTACTGTTACTTCTTGTTGACTGTATTGCAAGCCATCTTGTGAATGCATCCTAAAAGTCATGGTATGGCTCTATTAAGTAACTATACCCCCCGTCTCCTCTCATACCATGCTAGATAATCATGCTTAGTATTGATATAGTGCTTTAAACTGTTGAGAGAGGATAATATATAATATCCCAGTAATCCCGTCTAAACATGCCATTTTTTTTGTATCAGTTGAGGTGGAAGGTCGGCATGGAGACAGACTATTTGACAAACGGGAGCTGCGGTTTGAAGTAGGAGAGGGAGAAAACTATGACCTTCCTCCTGGCGTGGACAAAGCACTTCAGAAAATGGATAAGTTGGAAGAGTCCGTGGTGTATCTCAAGCCCAGGTATACGCCTTGCTTTGAAGCAGTCCTGACACACCACTTTCTTTTGTGCATGAGGCACACTCTATTATTGCCACTGCAAATGGACTCAGCTTTGGGGATTGGGTATATCTGTCAGCACTCTTATGAGGTTGCTTATCTAGAGGTGGGTGATGTGATGCCTTTCAAAGGAGGAAAAACAAGCAGATCTGGATCTTAGAAGCGTCTCATTTCTTTCACAGCTATGGTTTTGGAAGTGCTGGGAAACCAAAATTTCAGATCCCTCCAGATGCAGAGCTACAGTATGAAATCAAACTTAAAAGCTTTGAAAAGGTAAGTAAAGGAGGGGTTTCTTTTAATGAAAAGGAGATAGAGGGTTCACATTCATCCATCCATGACAGGATGTGCATGGTGAAAGAAATAGAAATGTATTACAATAACTTGCATAAAATGAAGCTACAATATATTTTCCCAACTTTTATTATTTTTACTGATTTAAACTTGTTTGTTCCATGTGAAATTACTATTGCTTTTTGTTGTAATATTATACCTGGAGAGGGTTAGGGTGGGGATGGTTTTAAAAATCCGCTGCTACAACCTTTGGAATCCCTGGTGAAGGGTGGGAATGGCCTCATCCTGTTTGGGGGGTGGGTTTTTGATACTGCCAGCTATGCACATCGTTCCACAATGGAAAGCCACAGCACATCAAAAGGCTTCATGGAGAGTAGCATTGAAAGGGAATGCCAGAATCTCAATAGCGGGTAACAGCTTTTCAGCTTTTGTAGTCAGTCAGGAACGTTTCCCTCACTCTCTCTCCCGCAGTGTTTTCACCAGGGTGAAGTATGTCATTAAACTGTGATCATGCCTCTTGCTTGCCTGCATTGTTGAATGGAAGGGTATGTTGTGTGTGTGGGGTGCTATTGTGTGGTTGGAATGTATTCTGCTGTACAAAAGGCAAGAGTCACATTTCAGAATTTGTCTAAAAACTGGAAGAAAGGGAGATTGGTAGATCTCCCTGGGAAAGGAATTCCACAACTGCCTTATCTATCACACATAAAATTAAATTGTATGATATGACAGTTGTCAAATTTAGGCTGCAATCCTGTAGTTGTATATCTTGGAGCAACTGCTATTGAACTCGGTAGGACTTCTGAGTAAACATGGTTGCAATTGCACTGTTAAGTAATAATATATCTGTCAGAGATGGCTGCGGCTACTCTTGAGTAAAGACGTTCCACTCCGTCTTGTCTTTCGGAGTTTTATTGTGCATACTATTTACAGTGCAAGAACATCAGCAAACATGACTGCTCAGTCCGTGTCAGAACCCCGCAATGGCTTCTTGCGGGTTTTCGCCCAGCATAAAAGCCTGGGCACCCCAAAGCGCCGCCCCCTGGCCCTACGGGTGGGCATGAGCCTCAATTTGGGCGTCGGAGGGAATGGTCACCTTCCTGACTGCCCTATGTCTGAAAGCTCTCAGTGCTCTTCCTCCCTCTCTCCACTCCACTAACTTCCTCATTCCTTTCTCCTGACTCGCTGCTTGTGCTGACGCTGGGCGAGGAGCTGGTGAAGATGATTGGTGGGGGCTCTCTGTAGAGAGACCCCGCTGACAAAATCCTTGAAATATTATCATCTCACATTTCAAATCAGTAGTTTCTGATTTGAGCTTTCAATTTTATCTTGCTTGCTGTTTCCATTTTCTTTTGCCGCATCGTCAGTGTGTGCTTTATGCCCAGCAGTAGAGGCAGTAAACTGACGTGTGTATCTGCTTGCCTGGTGTCTCCACTTTACGCTTCTATACAGTTACATGCCATTCTTCCATAGACGCCTTGTCTTCAAAAAAGCACCCTGTTGATTGGTTTCTTTTTTATCTGGACAGGCTAAGGAGTCGTGGGAAATGAACACCAGTGAAAAGCTGGAACAAGGGTCCATTGCAAAGGAAAAGGGTACTCAGTATTTCAAAGTGAGTGTAATAGGGGATTTCAAACACCCCTGGCAGATACTGAAGTAATGTTGAGTGTGCCATATCTTTTGATTTGCATTCCTCTGAAATTGTGGTATGGGTATATGATTGGAATTAGGATTATTCATGATTAAAAGAACAGTATGTTGGAGTAGAGGGAAACTGTTTACAATGCTGAAACTCGCTTATAGCTACCATAGTCATAAAAGTGAGGCCCATAGTTTCACTAGCTTGTTCTAGTGCCCCCAAACCTACCTGAGTGTGACGTACAACAAAGTTTTCAAAGGTTTATTAATCTATATTGTACTTTGCCTACAGCCAGGGCCGTCTTACCCATAGGTGCTAGGGGTGCGGGGCACCCAGGCGCCGGGCTCTCAGTGGCACCAGGCCAAGAGTCCAGGGCTCGAGAGTTGAGGCAGGGGAAGAGTCGCCCGTCGGTTGGAGTGCCGCAATGGGTTCTTCTGCGCTGTGAGTTCGGGGGCGACCGAGCCATTGAGACGCTGAGGTGGCCGGCCAGTTCCGCCCTCCTGCGCGCCTGGGACTGGGCAACCTGGGGGGGGGGGCACCGGGCAGATCTTTGCACCCCGGCGCCGCATTTGCTTAAGACAGCCCTGCCTATGGCAGTGAAATTTCTGGCACCTGTTGGATAGGCTGAGATGATAGCATAAAATATAAATACTACAACTTCAAAAGGAATACAGTGGTGCCTCGCTTAACGAATGCCCTGCTTAACTAAATTTCCGCTTATTGAAAGGATTTTTTGAGCGGAGGTTGCCTCGCTAGACGAATTCGTTTTATGAAAAATTCGTCTAGCGAATCGCGGTTTCCCATAGGAATGCATTGAAATTCAATTAATGCATTCCTATGGGCAAAAAAAATAAAAAAAATCAATGCATTCCTATGGGATTCGCTAGACGAATTTTTCGTTATAAGAAAAGACCCGTGGAACGAATTAATTTCGTCTAGCGAGGCACTACTGTAAAGCTGTCAACATTTGTACTCCATTGAGGGAAGACAGGTTAACTCCTGTGCCCCTACAGCAGAAGGCAGGGCTTAAAATCTTCTGATATTAAGAGACAAGGAATAGTCCTCTCCCACTCAGCTAATTCTTGCCTTCTAGATAGAAGCTTTTGTGGCCTTATAGGCCATATACTCCCTCCACTGTCTTTTTAACTAGAGGCCACTCTAAATAGATACAAGTCCCTCATTCAGCATAGGTAGCAAGGATTTCCCCATGGTACAAGGAGTGATACAGTTAGTTGTCCTAGGGGGGGGGGCATCCAGCCAGATGGTATGGCAGCCCAAGTAGCCATCATCTTCATTTTTATAAGGTGAGAGAGGACCAGGATCAGAACAGGGAGCCCCTTTAATGGGCCTTGAGCATTCTGTTTCCTCATCTTCTCTGACCCCATGGAATCATATGGAATCACCATAGGTGAATCTAGGGTGCTTTTGATCTTACTCAGAATTGGGCATAAAGGTGGGAGATCCCACAAAGCAGTATGAGATTCCCTTGAATTCTCTTCTTATAGCCTGTAAATTCCTACTGGCATCAGGTCAGTCTGAAACAGTGTGGGAATCTGTCTAAGCATTGGGACTCCTGGCAAACTCACAGCTATCCAGCAAGAATGTAAAAGATGCATGTACTGACAAGAGGCCATCCCAGTAGGGGAGCCACTACTAAGCAATACTACCCCATCTGGTTTTTTTTAAAAAAATAATGTTTTAATTCATTGATGCAAAAATGTTTTGGAGAGCAATGATAGCCCTTTCCCTTACACCCCTATGCTGTGTGTCAGGGACCTATTCACTTTGGTCTTCTGTGCCAGAGCCTAGAAGTGTGTCATTTAAGGTCCCGAACATTGCCAACAAGGCTGAACAGTTGAGGAACGTACACTACTCTGCTTCTGTGGCAATTATTTTTTTAGTTGGTCAACGCAACCAAATGTTAAGCAGTTGGAAGTCAGAAATCCTTGCTGACTTACTGCAAATGATCCAGAGATCTACTAGTAAATCCTAATGTACCTTTTATCTACCCTGATCTACACTGTAAGGTGGGTTAGCGTTAAGTGCCACTCTGTCCATTATGCAATGAGAAACTAAGGAGTCAAGGAATATATCATAAAATAATTGCCATGAGTGCTAGGGAAGAGGTGGGTGCAACAAGAGATAGATAAGCAATATGTTGAGCTGAGCTACTCATTATAGCAGGGATGGGGGGAAAATGTGTCCCTCCAGATGTTGGATTCCAACCTCTGTCAGCCAGTTGTCAGAGATGATAAGTGTGATAGTCTAGCTTTCCTGAGACACCTGTTAATGCTTCCTTTCCATAATCACAGTTGAGGTAGAATCCACGTTCTGCCCAACTAACCATGCGCGGCTACCTGCAACTAAAGCTACATTAGAATTTTTGCCCTATTTTAGCTTCAGTTGAACATAATGGGGCATTTTGTCAGCCTGCCTGCTGGGGGTGGGGTGGGGGGATCTTCTGGGTAGGGAATATGGCCCTCTAATCCATTTGAGTCTGATGCCATACTGATTGCATTCCAGGAGGGAAAATACAAACGGGCAGCATTACAATACAAGAAGATAGTGTCATGGCTGGAACATGAAACAGGACTCTCAGATGCAGAGGAAGCAAAGGCCGAGAGCTTGAGACTTGCTGCCCATCTTAACCTGGCCATGTGCCATCTGAAGCTGAAGGAGTATTCCCAGGCCTTGGAGAACTGCAACAAGGTAAGCAGCACTTTAGATATCCAGGAACGCAGGCAGGAGTGTCAGCCAGTAATAACAAGCTTTCAGGGCTGTGCTGTGCTTGAAGATGTGCAAAGGGTACCCGAATGGTACCCTTTATTGGACTGGTGATATGGTGTGTATATGGGTTTAAAATGATTAAATCCTTTTATTTGTGAAGGGTTTATTGTGAAAAATTCAAACCAGTTGGTTTTCCAGCTAACACAGCAGCTGCTGCACTCCTGTGACATGAAAAACTGAGTTGCAGAAGCTGGAAATGGGAATACTATTCCATAAAACTTTTATTAATTGTAAATCCATGGCCTGTGCCAAGTTGGGGGACTTGAGAAGAACTCACTAGCTTAGCCTTTGCCTCCTTTCTCTTCTCTTATTGCATCCCCAGTATGTGCAAATACCTCCATGCTGATATAGAAGAGGATAAACAAACTAGTGTCATATGTGAACAGCTTTCCAAAGCTTGATTGAGCCCCTAAAACTGCCCTAACCCCATCAGTTACAGAATGGATGCCCAGGCAGATTGTTTCAGCCTGCATGCTGTCTGCCTCAGAACACCCCTTCCCCCAACATATTCCCACTCTCCCAACTGCTGTAAAACTAAATGAAGGGGAGGGGGAAGCTAAGAACAGCCTTTGTAATCTGGGCATTTGTGTGGGAAAATGGCTGAAAGTCGCTCAGTGAACACCTTTTCCAACCTGACCTGTTTCAAGTGGGAAAGGGTGGTGAGCCGAAAAACAGAGATGGAAAGTTAAGCAGCCACTTTCTCCCCCAAACTCTTGCTTCAACTGTTCAATTCTCGGCATCCAAAAGCTGCTTTTTAAAGCTGCTTTTGCTTTAAAATGGTTCGGGAGAAGATGCTTGCAACTGTGCACTGTACCCAGTTTAGGCCCCTGCCTCCCATTAACCATTGATAAACCACTTCTCCATGAATTTGACTAATCTTTTTTACCTTGAAGCTATCTAAGCTAATGGCCATTGTACCTTGTGAGTGAGTTGTGAATAGCGTAGATGGAGTCAAATAATGAGAAGGCAGCTTGACAGAGGAGAGGTCTATCCATCCGTACTAACCATAATGGCAGAACCTATAGAAGCAGCAGGGGAAGAGATTCATGCTGATCATCTGGCTGGTCACTGCTGAGAACAGAATGCTAAAGTAGCCTCATGCAGCAGAACAGTTCTTTTTCTGTATCAATACTTTTCTTCCCAGCCCCGCAAGCAAGCACATGCTTCCTCTTTTCTCTTTGCTGCTGCTCCCTCCCTCCCTCTTCCTTTTGATAAGTGAGGCTGCTGCTGCATCTCATCCCCTCTCTAAGGCTGCTGAGCTGTATCTGTCACACACAAACCTTTAAGAAGTTTTAGGTCTCTTACTAGGAGATCTTCACATTTTGAGAGCCTAGGTTATAACAAGTACATTATAGTCCATTTTGTGTTGAAACACAACATTTCCTTTAAGTGCATGCTTCAAAAGCACCAGAGATGTCTAGCTGTATGTTCTCATGATGATGTTTGGATGTTTTTCCTAAAAAAATTATTTACCTTGTCTCACCTGCCTGCCAGGCTCTGGAGCTAGACAGCAGCAACGAGAAAGGCCTCTTCCGCCGTGGGGAGGCTGAGTTGGCTGTCAATGACTATGAACTAGCCAGAGGAGATTTCCAGAAGGTGCTGCAGCTCTACCCAAGCAACAAAGCAGCCAAAGCGCAGCTAATAATTTGTCAGCAAAAGATCCGTGAGCAGCATGAGAGAGAAAAAAAGCTGTATGCCAACATGTTTCAAAGACTTGCAGGCAAGGAAGCAAAGGTAAGCAGGAGTGTTCTGCAGAATCACACCTATGTTTTCACTAGTAAACAAAATACTCTTGTCTTCACCCAAACTGTTGTATACTATAAGAGGACGATTTTATTTTTTTCTCTATGGACTATCAGTGTTTCAGCAGTTTTCCTAAAATACATTCCTCTTGCTAAGGGGTCAGCAAACTTTTTTAGCAGGGGGCCGGTGCCCAGTCCCTCAGACCTTGTGAGGGGCTGGACCGAATTCCTATGCCCCACAAATAACCCAGAGATGCATTTTAAATAAAAGGACACATTCTACTCATGTAAAAACACGCGGATTCCCGGACCGTCTGTTGGCTGGATTTAGAAGGCGACTGGGCCGGATCTGACCCCCGGGCCTTAGTTTGCCTACCCATGCTCTTGCTTCTTGGAACATATTTAGGGGCTCCCAAGCCATTTCTTACTTTTAAACCCTCTAAAGTCCCCAACACCCTGGGTGGCCATGAGATGAGGGTGGTTACCTTTTCCTATCTTGAAAAAGTACCTTGAGGGACAGGAAGAATTTGGAAGAGGGAAACTCTTTCTCACTCCATCTTTCAGCTCTACGTGCTGAACATCTACTGGATACAACTTCTATCCAGATCCCTTCAAAAAGTGAAGTGTGTGACCCACTTTCTCTTTTTGAGTGGGGAAGCTCATCCAAGGGGTGGGGGGAAGTGATAATAAGAGATGGTACTTGCCGCACTTGCTCAAAAATTAAAATGTGCTCTCAGGCCACACAAGGTTGACAGCTCCTGATTTAAGCCCCCTGTTAGTTGTTTCATAACTCTTCAACTTGGATTATATTCCTTTGGTTTAGAAGATTACTGTATCAGAAACTGGGAAACCCTGCTTTAATAACACTCAAGCAGCTTAAGAGGTGTGATTCCTTCTTACCGTATTTTCCTCTGCCATATCTTTTCCGTAGGTGGAAGCTGATGCAGTCTGCAGAGAAGAGACAGAAATGAAAGATGATAAACAGAATGGAGTTGAAGAAAAAGCAGATGGTGTAGAAGCTTGAAGCTGAAATGCAGTTCTGTTAGTTTTGTAAAACTGAAGAATTTCCAGTGAACTAGACCTTTATTTTTCTATCTGATTGAATAAGAGGCAGGGGCTGGGGCTATGGTGCTGCTTTATGTCTGTCTGCATAGGAAATGTGAGTGGCAGAGCAGACCTGGAGTAATCTTAGGGATGTTATTTATTCAATCATGCATTCTGACTTGGTTGCTCTTGATCTTGGGAATTCTATCAGGATCATTTCCTCCTTAGTTCCATTTTGTTTTTTCACTGACATCTCTCTTGGGTTCCACTTTAATCTAATCCCAAATCCCACTCTTCACTTTGTTTCTTTGGCCTTTTTTTAAAAGTAATCATCTTACCCACAATAAGGTAAATGTATGGGAGACTTATGAACAAACAAAACCACTATGTCCCTTTCTACTATAGCCTCATCCTGTCTTATTTCCTCTGTCAACACAAGCATCCTTCTCCCATGGGCAAGTGTTGTCACCTTTCTTGTAATGCCTCCCCTTTTGCACATTGCTGAAGATTAAGACTGTGAGGTCCAAAGCTTGAGCAATAAAGTACCAAAAGAAAAGAAAAGGTTGAGGAAGTTTTGAGTAGATGCCATGTTCTGTGAAACTTTGAATTAAACTACCACGAGGTGTTCACCCAGCATCTATAAAAACAGTGCTGAAACACACCAGCCAAAGAGTGATGCCTGCATACTAGCCATGAATGGAAAGATGCAATCCATGCACATCAGGAGCAGCCAACGCCCACCCCCAGTGTCCTTGGAAAGGATGGTAAATTGCAATACGATGTCCTGTGGAGGCATTTGCTGGGAAATGGCTACAAACCAGGCTAGGAACACCACCAGCCAGTAGTATTTAAAGAAAATTGAGGAAGGAAACCTGTGTTGCCAACCCCACCCTACATAATTATACTGGTCATCCCTTAAAAAATGTTTAAAAAAATCATTACACTTACAGAGCTGTGTAATGGGGCTGTGAGGGAAGGAGGCATCTTCAGCACAATACTGGACTATATGAAGAAGAAGAGTTTGGATTTGATAGCCCACTTTATCACTACCCTAAGGAGTCTCAAAGCTGCTAACAATCTCCTTTCCCTTCCTCCCCCACAACAGACACCCTTGTGTGGTGGGTGGGGCTGAGAGACTTCAGAGAAGTGTGACTAGCCCAAGGTCACCCAGCAGTTGCATGTGGAGGAGCGGAGACGCGAACCCGGTTCACCAGATTACGAGTCTACCGCTCTTAACTACTACACCACACTGGCTGGTGGTGTGCCATAATTTACTGTGGAATCAATTGAAATATTGGGGTCCATTCAGTTTTGAGTGGGGAAAATGGGATGGCGGGGGTGGGGGTGGGAAACTCCCCTGGGTTAAATTGGAGTGTGTTAATTTATACTAGCTCCTCCTTAATCTTTGTCAAAGGTAGGAACAACATCTGAAGAAGATTATGTCTCACTTGTTCCCCATGTGTATTAGGTCTGGCCTAATACACATGGGTCTAGCACACATTTTCAGTCAAACAGGCCTGCCATCCTGTTTTAACATAATAAGCTCAAATTAAATATTAACATTTATTGAACCCAAGCATTTAGCACGCACACACCTAAGAAGCAGCAGATGGGAATTCAAGTGCCACCAGGAGGAAGAGAGACACATGCCTCCACTTAACTCCCCCCCCCAAATGTCAGGAACAAAAGATCCTGGAACTCAACCCCATATTACAAGCTTTACAGAACAGCTCCCTTACCACCAGTCAGAGCTGCAGACAGGTATCAGACATGGAGCAGTTGTGAATACGCCCAGCTCCAACACCCAGTCATCACCAGGCACCAAGGGCTGCTTATTTGTTATGCGTAAGGGGTGCCTGGCTCAAATCTAGGGCCAAAGGCCCTTCTGCCTGTTAGGCTAGCCCTGCACAGCTCATTGCCCAGATCCCTCATGACTAAACAAAAGCAGTGCTCACCCCACATCTGACCCCTAAAAGCCTGGTCCCCTGACCATACGGCTCCATACAACTCATCTGACTGAAGAAAGAAGCCCTGAGCCCACTGGGCTGCTGCCTCCTGGGTTCAGCTGAAGCCACTATTAGGGCACCACATGTGGTCCACTATATGTTGTGGGGCTCAAACTCCCATCAGCTCCCCAGGCAGCATGGCCAACGGAATGAGTTGCAGTCCAGCAACCTCTGACCAGCTGCTGATTCCCCACCCACATGCCAAGGTGCAGGGGGCAACCCCTGTCTATCACTATCCTACAATAAAGCTTAGTTTGTGGTGTTTTTTCAAATTTTATTTTTAAATTTCAAACTCGGATTGAAATTTAGATAGAAGAAGGGGTAGGATATCTGAACTTTTATGTTTTAAGTCCTAGCTTTATAAGCTTGCTGTACCCAGTCACAGATGCACACTTCTTTGGCAATTCCTTGCAGCCGAGTAAGGTTGTCTTCCATGAACACGGTTTTAACAGTGAGTCCGTAAGTGGCTGCAGAGGCCAATTCTGGATCCACATCCTTTCATAGTGGGGACATAGGTTTCTGGGCGGGTGTTGATCGCGGTGAGGGTTTGCTAAACATGCCTTCCTCTTAGCATGTTTATCCATTTCGTGCTGAGTTCGATTGTCTTCAAAGCATATGACACCTTTGGTAAAGGCTGTTCTCCAACTGGAGTGCTCTCAGGCCAGTGTTTCACAGTTGTCTGTGTTTATACATTTTTTTTTAAATTTGCCTTGAGATTTACCTCTTGTTGACCACCAGCATTATGCTTTCCATTTTTAAGTGCGGAATAGAGTAGTTGCTTTGGAAGACGATCATCAGGCATCCGCACAACATGACCAGTCCAACAAAGCTGATGTTGAAGAAACATTGCTTCAACAGTACATGGGTATTACTTCGCCTGTCTTCCCAAGTATGTGTAAAATGTTTCAGAGACACCATTGATGAAATCTTTTGAGGAGATGGAGATGGTGTTTATATGTGGTCCATGTTTTCCAAGCATACAGTAAGGTTGGTAGTACCTTACTGGTAGTAAGGTAGTTGGTAGTAAGGTTGGTAGCTTTGTAAACAAGCATTTTGGTTTCCTTGAGAATGTCCCGGACCTCAAACACTCTGCACTTCAATCGGGAGAAAGCTGCACTCTCAGAGCTCAGGCGATGCTAGATTTCAGCATCAGCAGCCCTTGTGGAAAGATAACTGCCCAGGTAGGAGAAGTGATCAACACTTTCCAACGTTACATCATTGAATTGGATTTGTGGTGCTGCAGAGGGCTTGTTTTGTGCTTGTTGGCAAGGGCGTACCCACCATGGGGCAAGTTAGGGCAGCTGCCCTACTCTAGAAGCCAGCTGGCAGCTGCCCCTCTCTAGAAGCAAAAGGACGCAGCGAGGGAGAGGAGGGGAGAGAGCGCAACACCCTCCTGCTGGAGCTCGCCCGGGCTGCCTCCCCACAGCCTTCGCTCGTTCAGCTCATTCTGCTGCTGCTCTTACTGGAGCAAACAAGGAGGGGGGAATGGAGAACCAGAATTGGAAGAGCTGGGGTGTGGATTAAAACACTGTACGTAAAACACCACACTCACTCTGATGTTCCTCCCAGGGATCGCGGTGGGAGGGAGGGGGGAAGAGAGCGCGCGCGCGCGAGAGAGAGAGAGAGAGAGAGAGAGAGAACTTGAAGCTGGCTCCTGAAGGATTGAAGTCTCTCTCTCGCGCGCGCGCGCAAAAAGAGGAAGCTGGACAGGGCGAGCCTTCCAAAGCTCCTGTGCCAGTATTTAAGATACAATTTGTTTCCTTGTTTCAGGGCACCACAGCTTTTACTCTTGTCCTTGGGGAGGGGGGATCTTTATCAGTTTAATGAAACCTCCAGCGATAATGAGGTGTGAAAGGAGTTCCGTTTTAACTGGGTGGTTTTGCATAAGGAGGCTTGGAAGGCATGGGAATGCAATGGTGTTATATCTTTCCCAATTGTCCTCCCTCCTTTGTGTCTTTTATCATCCAAGCTGTTTGGGCAGCCACTGTGTGATGTGATCTTAAAAGATGTGTGTTAGAAAGGGTGGGCATGGATGTCTCAGTTTTCTCTTTCAGCCTTAAAGGGCCAGCACCCCTTTATTGCTATAAAGCAGGCATGTCCAACAGGTAGATCATGATCTACTAATAGATCACTGGACGTCTGTGGTAGATCACTGGCTCCCCCCAAAGAAGCTCAGCAACTTTGGCTCCCCTAAAAAAAGCTCTACATCTTTGCCCTGAAGCCCGCAAAACAGGGCTTTCCTTCCTAAATAAAGCTAAACTTTGACCTGAACCCCCTAAAACATGGATGGCTTTCCTTCCTAAAAAAAAGCTCAACAACCTCAACCTGAACCCCCAAAAGGGGGTAGATCAATCACTGCCAGTTTTTAACTCTTGGAAGTTGGCCACACCTGCTATAAAGAGTCTGCATGTAGCTTCATTTGAAGCGATGGTATGTTGGCATTGACAACAGATATTTTTTATGTTGTTATGTATTACGGTTTTTAGTTTCTTTGCTGTCTCACCAATAGAAAAACCTGGGTGGTCACTGTTAGGGAATTTTATAGGGGGGGGGGCACCCAAACGAGGCTTCATTTGGGAATCAAGATTGGCACAAATGCCCTCAAGGGGACCCCATTTGATCCTACAACACCACTCTAGTATCGCACCAACACGAACCCCCTCAAGATCAAGCCCTGTGTAATAAAGGCTCCCTTTCCTACCCTTTCTCTGTTGCCTGAGACTCTATGTAACCATATTTCTTTATGAATGAATACCGTGTATCTGTATTTCTAAATGAAACCCCCCTTTTGCGACTCTGGCCAAGGGCTCTCAGGGATGCAGGGAACAGCCATAATCCTTTAAGCAAGAGTTCAGGTAGCCAGGGTGGTGCTCCTCTGCATATCCATAATGCATTCAGGTACCATCTCCTGCCATTCCCAACCCTCCGAAGCCAGAGGCAATACTCACACCTGGACCCATTGTCCCCCCCCCCCCCCGCCAGGTACTCAAGGATCCCCTCCCAGATACTTACTGGTACTTGCTTAACAATGTCCTGGGACATCGTGCATTGTTACCGTATGTTAATCCTGTTTACCTCCTGTTTACCTGTATGCTAATGCCCCTTGCCCCTTCCCCTTTTCTGACGTTTTACCCTGTCACAAGTGATGTATGTATGATGCTTTCGATGTACATTATGGGATGGTGGTGGGAACTTTTAAAAGTTCTTGCAGCCCTGTTCATGGTGTTCAGTCTGGCATTGAACCTGCTGCGCAGTAATAAACCTTGCTGTTTGCTCCGGATCGTGGCTGGACTCCTTCCTTTTATACTCTGCAACGACCACAGGCCCTTGCCTGATGAGCTGGGTGGCTGAGCATTCTCGCACCCAGAATTTTGCCCTAACAGTCACTTTTTATCTTTGGGCAATGCTCAGAACAAAACAGGAAGAAAGCAGGTGGTGGACTTTTGGGGGAATTGGAGTCCTTTTACTTCTTCTTCTCTCCTTTAGGAGGAATATAACTTTCCATCTCCCTCTCATAACGAACTTTGCCACTGTTTGCCATGTCTTCAAACTTGCCTATTTGTTTTGCTGACATTGTCCACCATTCAGACGATTGGGTTGCATTTCGCAGGGCAGAAGAGTCCGGACCTTGGTGTATTCAGCTTGCTAGGCTTACAGGAATCCGGACGTATGAAAGGGGTCGGTCTTGCTGTGGGCAGGATTCCTGCATTACCGGGGGGGGGGTTGGACTAGATGACCCTGGGGGTCCCTTTCAGGCCAGCTCTACAGGATTTCTGTGAGGGGTTCAAGTGAAAGGAGTGGCTGTAGATAGTGTCTGTGCTTCAGGCTGCTATCCTATACAGACTTACCTAGGCATAGACTGATTTCTTAAGATGGTTGTGTGAAAATTATTATGGACAAAGTATAATTATGTAGCGCCTGTATTGTAGGCTCAGCTTATAAATATGTGTAAATAAGCAATACATCATAAAGACACCACTATCTCCACTGTGGAAATATGAACCCTGGGTAAGTGCCTGGGCCCCTGGAATCTCACTGTTGTGGATATTGGGGTGGCATGGAACAATATTAAAACTTACAGTTTGCCCCCCCTCCTCCATTCCCTCAATACTTTTCATATAATCATAGAATCACAGTACTCCAGGTGAGGTCTGACCAGGGCAGAATACAGTGGTACTATTACTTCCCTTGATCTAGATGCTATACTCCTATTGATGCAGCCCAGAATGGGATAAGGCAAAAAGATGGGATAAGGCAAAAGCAGGCAAACTTTAATTTATTTCTGTACAGCAGGCTTTGCTAAGCTGATTCCCCTCCGTGTGCTTTGGACTACAACTCCCCTCTGCCTCTGGCAGCGCAGTTGTGGTCCAAAGCACGTGGAAGGTGCCAGGCTGGCAAAGGATGCTGTTCATTCATAATACGAGTGCCCATGTGCGTAGTATGGGATATGCCTTGTCCTTGCTCTTGCGTAACCACAGCTGGTCCTCAGCAGGCTCATTGAGAATGTCCCTTTTTATAGCTGCTTGTCCTGACCTTTCTCTGATCCTCCTTATTATTTCCCTGGATTTCCCCCCTTTTGGTGTTATTAGACTGGAGTCAGTTTCACCTGGGCTCTGTAGCCCCACCCACGTCCCCACTTTGTGGCACCTCCCCTCCTGTGCCTTGGCCCCTCCCCTTGCCCCTCCCCTCCCGTGCCTTGGGCCCCCCTTGCCCCCCCCTAGTTTTGATCCTGGGTACGCCCCTGCTTGTTGGTACAGCACTTTGGGTTTTTTTTGATGTTTAGTGATAGGCCAAGCTTTTTGTAAGCTTCTGCAAATATATTTAGGATGGTTTGTATTTAGGATGGTTTGGAGGTCATCCTCTGAGCGTTCGCACACTACATTGTCATCAGCATATTGAAGTTCTATGAAGGAAGTTACAGTAACCTTTCTCTTTGCTTTCAGCCTGCTCAGGTTAAAGAGCTTTCCTTCTGTTTGATAAATGATTTCTACTTCGGTGGGGAGTTTCCCTTTGACAAAGTGTAGGATCCTGGCAATGAAAATAACGAATAGAGTTGGGGTGATAACACAATCTTGTTTAACACCTGATCCCACTGTGAATAGTTCACTTAGAGCCATTGTTATCTGCGATTGTTGCTGTCATATTATCATGGACAAGCCAAATGATGTTCACAAATTTATCTGGGCAACCAATTTTCCGAAGGACAGTCCACAGGGCATTACTACCGGTATTTGCAGTGTCAAAAGCCTTAGTGAAGGTCAATAAACACCTTATACAGGGGTTGGTTTTGCTCTCTGCATTTTTCTTGGAGCTGTCAAGCTGTGAAAATAATGTCCATTGTCCCCCTAGCTAGAAGGACTAAAACCATTTTGGATTCAGGAAGGATATCCTTGGATATTGTTAGGAGACGATATACTAAGATCCTTGCAAGAATTTTGCAGGCCGCAGCTAATAAAGAGATGCCTCGATAGTTTCCGCAATCCGTTCTGTCACCTTTTTTAAAAGAGATTGATAATTTTGGCACCCCCAAAGTCTGCTGGGATCTCCTCTCTCTCCCAGATTTCATCGATGAGCTTGTGTGAGGCTGCTGCCCTTTTTACACCAATTCCCTGTGATCTTGGAAGGGTTTTTATCTGAGGAAGGGCAGAGGCAGCCCTGCGAAAGCACAGCCGTTCCGCGAGGCACAAAAATGGCGGAAGGAACCAGGAAGCTTTGCCTTCACGCATGAGTTGGGCGACTCTTCCATCGCCGTATCTCTACGCGCGTTCCCTCCGCGGACCTTTCTGAGCCAACGACGCTCCCTTACGGCGGTCTCGCTTGTCCACCGCGTCCTAGAGCGGCTCCCCCCACCACCACCCACGCTTCCGCTCTGGCCAGAAGGACTCGGGCCTCTGTGGTGGACGGCGCGCCATGAGGTCGGTCAGCTACGTGCGGCGGGTGACGCTGGAGTTCGGCGGGAACCTCTTCCCACGCGCTGTGTGCCTGGGCGACGCCGACAACGACGCGGTAGGAGCGCGCGCGGGTCAGGCCGAAGCGCCGCCGCCGCCCCTCCTCAGCCCGGAGCCCCGCGAGCTCCAGTCGCGAGCCGCTCCTCTAAGCGGAGTGACTCAAATGGGCAGAGAAAGTAAACAACCTAGCGAGGCGAGAGCGGGATTGGGAAGGGGCGAAGGAGACGCCCTGAGGATCCTCCAGGATTATGGCCCCGCGGACGGCAGCAGCCGGAGGGGTTTCCAGAGCAGGCCAAGGGCTTCGTAATGGGACGCGTTCAGACTGACACGCAGAGAAAGGGAAAATAATAAGAGCGCCTCATCTGAAATCCTATGGAAAGTTAGATGCGGTACTACTGACACGAATAGGAGTCGCCCAAAATGCAGCTGTTGTCCGAATGATTAATATACCAACTGAAATGCAATTAGAAGTGTATGTGTGTATATATAAACCGCAGCAATGTAAGAACGACAAAAACAATGATCAAGGAGCGTGGGAAACCACTTTGATATTTGTATAAATTTGGAACTATTTTGATATTAAGTGGTATCTATAATTGGCAAAAAATGTAATATTGGGGATTAAAAAATAAAAAAATAAAGGCTTCCTTTAGCCTGCAGTGCATTCCACCCCTAAAGGGACGATTCTCTTTGCTGTTGCCCTTTGCTTGGCAGCCCCACTAGCGTAGGCAGTTTCAGAAAATGTCAGACAGACCAGGCTTAGGAACGGGGGCATACCCAGGATCAAAACTAGGGGGGGAAGCCATGGTCGTTCAGGGGCGGGGCCAAGGCACGGGAGGGGAGGGGCCACAAAGTGGGAACATGGGCAGGGCTACAGGGCCAGCGGGCCCGATGACATTGTGGCGGCAGCGGCCACCTTGTGCTTCTGGGGCTGGCAGCGTCGGCGGCTACCCTGCTTGGCTGGAGAGGACGGGAGGGTCGGGCAGGTGAGAGGGGGTGGTAGGGCGGGTGAGGACGAGGCAAGGCACGGCCGCAGTCACGATGGCTCCAAGGCGTTGCTGCATATCAGCATAATATTTCAACCATGTCGTGGGTTCAAGCCCCACCTTGGGGAAAATTCCTGCATTGCAGGGGGTTGGACTAGATGACCCTTGTGGTCCCTTCCGACTACAATTATATGATTCTATTGATATATTACTATAGGATATGCATCATTCTGCTTTCTTGAATTGTCCTAGGCATAGCAGCCAACTCCTAGAGGCCTAGGTGCTCCCCCCATTACTGCTAAATACCATATTTGAAAGAGTCATCCCCCCCATGTTGATGGGCTTTCTATATGGGGCTTATCTGTGCCCCCCCCCCAGTATTTTATTAAGGATGGAAGAGGCAGGGAAGGAAGGAAGAAATAGAGAGAGGGATAACTCAAATTTGTGGGTGCCTCTGGGTGACGCTGTGATGCTGGAACTCTGCAGCAAGAGGAAGATACCGGTACGCCTGTACAGGAGCCTTGCAAGCAGCTTTCTCTGCTTGATTTACAGCAGGCATGTCCAACAGATAGATTGTGATCTACCAGTAGATCACTGGATGTCTGTAGTAGATCACTGCTAGATCACTGGCACCCCTTAAAAAAGCTCACCCAAAATTTTCCTCCTCCCTAAAAAAGCTGAACTATGACCTGAAGTCCTAAACAAAAATGGGCCTCCCTTCCTCCTAAAAGAAGCTCAACAAGTTTGACCTAACCCCCCCAAAACAGGGCTTCCCTTCCGTAAAAAAACTCAACAGCTTTGACCTGATCACTCCCAGTTTTTAACTCTGTGAGTAGATCAGAGTCTCTGGTTATGGTCTGTAAAATACGGTAATTTTTCGCTTCTGGGGGGGTGCAGGTGCCCCCCCGGGGACGCCTATGCTTAGGAATACTGCCCCCTTTTTTTGTTTCTGCTTCTGCCTTTTATTAGAAAGTGGTCATGAAGTGGGGTCATCCTATGGAGATCATTTTGATCATAAAATTGGCTTGCAGGGAAAGGGTTCATCGCCTTCTATTCTAGCACCATTGTTCTTGTTTATTATTTTTTATAAAAATGCAATAAAACTATATTAAAAACCAAAGGAGGGAAACTCCTCTTTAATATCTGTTCTTCTTTCCAGCTAAATGAGCTAGTGGTGGGAGACACTAGTGGAAAACTATTCATATACAAGAGTGATGAAAGCAAGCCTTGGAATGTGCGCTTATGTCAAGGAATGGTAAGTAGAGATTTAAGTTTGTAGTCCTCTGAATTCTTCCACCTCTGGCGATCTTCGTGCAGTTTCTAAGTAGATGCCGTACATAGGCCTGCTAGATAGAATCATAGAATTTTTGAGAGTTGCAAGGGGCCCTAAGGATCATCTAGTCACAGCTAAACAATCCCTTGCAGATGGTCTTCTAACCTGTTTAAAATCCTCTAATGAAGGAGAGTCCACCACACTTGAGGCAGTCCACAGACACCAACAAACTCAAATCCAGCTTTTTTCAGATTAAGGCTCTGAATTACCACAACAGTTTATAGCGATTTTATCTAACGCCTTTTTCCCGAAACCCCCCCCCCCGCTAGTTCATTGAGGGCCCACTTTGGCATGTTACAAAGCTATTATCATCACTCAGAAGAAACCAAACAATTTCTGCCAATGTGTGCCTGCTTGCTTGTGTGAAGAAAGGTTTCAGAAAGTCATCTCTTGGATCTCTATATAAGGGGCAGGCTAATAGATAATGAGTGATGTCTCCCACCTGAAATTGACCACAAATACAATGACTGACTGCATATGGTGGGCATGACTTGGAGACACAGCCCGATAATAGCATTTTTTAAGGAAACTGGTGAGAGTTTGGTCACGTAACTAGTCCTAAAAGGCTTTGTTCTCAAGAGTGGATACCAAGGGGAAAATTTGATGTTTCTAATTAGTGGTAGATCCCTTCTGGATCCTATTCAGAACAGTCTCTTAGTTGACACTTATTCAAGGTCAAAGCAGGGCTCAGCTCTGGAAAATAATAGTTCAAAACATCTTTCCAGAGTAGGCATAGGCATTGATACTGCTTCTCTACTCACAATTAGACAGGTATTTACACTGTAAACCATTTATCAGCATACTTACCCACCATCAGTAGCTGTGGGTCTGAAGGGGTTAAGTTGAGTATGGAAAATGACTCCACCAAGTACATCTCTTGAGCATTCATATTGGTGTAAAAACAGGTTTCTCAGTTCAAGTTTCAATCTTGATATATGTCATTTAATTGTTTGCTTACTGGATCTGATAGGGACTTAGCAAACTCAGGTCTGTCTCCATCTTGATGTACCTTCAGACCATCACTAACTTGATTTTAGTAAGGTTTTGACAAAGTCCCCCATGATATTCCTGCAGAGAAATTCTGGTTAGATAATGTTACCATTAGGTGGATTTGTAGCTGATTGACTGTCCCAAAGAGGATTTCCAGGTAAAAATGGCAGAGAGTAAGGCTGCTTCTCCTTGAGCTCCATTAGAATTTAGTGCTTATAGTTTTATTTATTTGCTTTGATTATCTGTCTTTATCACCCTTCCCTTCTTGTTGTTAAGGATTTTTATACTGAAAATTGTTATACTTATTTTTTAAACTGCTTTCTGTCTTTCTTCCAGCTCACTTGTGTTGGTGTTGGGGATGTATGTAATAAAGGAAAGGTAACCATTTTTTTTAAAAAATATATTCACAGTTTCTATTTATGTGCTATGTCTTTGCTGATATACTACTAAATAACCTCAAACTCTTCTTGCAATTCTGGGAGAGAAGAAGGATAATGAGTTCCTCAACATTGGGCTCAAACATTGAAAAAGTTGGCCTCTGTCAAATGGCAAGAAAAGTGATATATTTCATATTGTTGTGAAAATATTGGGAATAAACACTGAAATCTTATGTACATGTCCATAGAAATATTGGGAATTACTTCCCAGTAACAATGCTGAGGGACCCAGGTGGCGCTGTGGGTTAAACCACAGAGCCTAGAGCTTGCTGATCAGAAGTTCGGCGGTTCGAATCCCTGCAATGGGGTGAGCTCCCATTGCTTGGTCCCAGCTCCTGCCAACCTAGCAGTTTGAAAGCACATCAAAGTGCAAGTAGATAAAGAGGGGCCGCTCCGGCGGGAAGGTAAACGGCGTTTCCGTGCGCTGCTCTGGTTCGCCAGAATCAGCTTTGTCATGCTGGCCACATGACCTGGAAGCTATACGCCGGCTCCCTCGGCCAATAATGCAAGATGAGCGCGCAACCCCAGAGTCAGTCACGACTGGACCTAATGGTCAGGGGTCCCTTTACCTTTACCTAACAATGCTGAACCTTAGAATGAGACTGAAATAAGGGTTGCATATTGATGATAATGATGAATTTATATCCCACCTTTTTTCCCTGACAGGGACTCGAGGTGGCTTACAGAAAATAAGAACAGCTAAAAACAAAGAAAAACCCCAACCATTAAAACACACACACACACACACACACACACACACACACACACACACACACACAGAGAGAGAGAGAGAGAGAGAGAGAGAGAGAGAGAGAGAGAGGAGATCTGTTAAAAACACAATTACAATAAGAACAGCACAGCAACAACCTCTTCATTAAAAGCAATCAGTTGTTGGGAATTTGATATAAGATGTACACACAGTGGAAGTGTTCACAGTACCAGTCACCACACAAAAGCAGAGTAAGGTTCAAATCTTTTACTGTTGTAGAAGTAATATGCTCAGCAAACAGCTCTGGACAAAGCTATACATGGAAAAGTTGGAGGCTTTTCAGATACAGATATTTTCTGATACATACAGATATAGAATATCACTGTTGCTCTAACCCACACCCACTAAACAAGACAACTAGCTGACATAGATCAATCACTGATATAGTCAGGGCTCTTGAGCCGTTACTACAGCAACTGGCTCGTTTGACCTTGCATCTATGATTACCTCACCCATTGGGTGATTTATGCTCATGAAGGAAATTAGCTCTTTCCAAAGTCCAGCTACTCCCAACAGTTCCCAAAAGGCTGTTGGAATAAGAAGGTCTTCAGTTGGCCTTTGGTGGAAGGCCAACAAGGGAGCCAATCTAACTTCTCTAGGGAGGGAGTTCCAAAGTCTGGGAGCAGCCACAGCAGATACGGCATTATATAAATAACAAGGCACTTTAGAAGATGAGTGCCTTTCTTGAGGGTCTTATAATTGAAAATAGACACAAAGGAGTTGGCACAGAAAGCGGGGAGAAATGAAGGCTAGGTAGAAAGGGGGGGGGAAAGGCAATTATGTCAGTTAAATTAATTGCAGTAGGGAATGGGGATGAGGAGGGTGTTCCAGTGGTGTAGTTAGAAGGGGAACTTGGAGGACGTGAGATGTGAGATGCAGTTTGAGGCATAGGGAAGAAAGGATGGGGTGGCGGGGGAACAGGAGAGCTTTGGATGACAGCGTGTTGGAGCAGGATGAGCAGCCCTGTGGTTTTAAGGGCAGATTATAAATGATTTATGAAACGAGAGGCTACTAAAGCACACGCTACCGTAAATTCTATACATGCTTTGTCACTGATAAACTTGGAAGGGAATTGCGTATAGTAAATATGCAATAAATATTTTCCGCTTTAACTAATAATGACTGTTTCATATGTTTTCATATTATTTTAAAAAAAGTTTTCATATTATTTTGTGTCTTTTTATATTGCTGTTTTACTGGTTCTAGGTTGTGTTTTTGTTATTTTTAGACTGTACACTTCTTGGAGATACTTAAAATATTAAGTGGTATGTTAGTGACTATGAATGAATACTTAAATAAGCACTATTACCTGGAAGGTTGAACCCTAAAGCCTGTCCACAATTAGGTCTTGCTGTTTCTCTGCCGCCTAATTTGATGTTGTCTTTTTTTTTTAATAGTATTTTAACATTTTTATTGTAAGCAGTCCAGAGAACTCCAGTTATGGGGTGTCATTAAAAATCATTAATAAATTTGTTCTCTGTCACTGCCAGTGGGGTTGCCCAATACTTTTAAAATGCATGCTTATAGTTATGAGTGTTAGTTATCTCATTGCTCATACTGTCCTCTCTTACCACCTCTTATTTATCCATACATTTCCCTGTCAGAATGTGGTTGTTGCTGTGAGTGCTGAAGGGTGGTTTCATCTCTTTGATCTCACTCCGTCCTCCAAGCACCTTGATGCCTCAGGCCACCATGAGCTCCCAACAGCAGAAGACCAGAAGCTTGGATTCAAGCAGCACATTCCTGCCAACACCAAAGTTATGCTGATTAGTGACATTGGTGAGCAATGGCAACATGGAGTACAAGGGCTTCATAGAGCATAGGAAATTCAGTGTGAGTGCGTGGGAAAAGTGACACAAGCCAATGGGGGAAGCAGAAGAAGAAAAAACCTCAAAGAACTTCTCTGTCTTTCTGAAGCCGTGAGTGTTCTTCTGCAACTTGAGACAGAGAAAGAACAAATATAAGAGCAAATCTCAGCCAGCAGAAATAATCATGCAAATTAAGCACTTGTACTAGGGGTTTTTAAGGAAAGATTTTTTTATTTTTAGTTGAACTTGGTAGTGAGGGCTTTTTTTCTTTCAGTGTTGCACTCATGATCAAACCGTCCCTTAAAACTAGAAAAGTTAGACTGTGGCTCCCCAGTGTTTTAAACTGTTGGAGAGGTTCTTCAGCTCATTTATGAGTAAATCATAGATAGCTAAGATGCTATGGTTTAGGCCTTCTGTAAAATGTAAGGAGCAGATTTCATGAAAGTGGTTGGTATTCAGCAGCCGAGAGACCTATCCACGTACTGGTGAGTTGTTAGTGTCCACCCTTTAAAAGGTACCAAAGGAGAAAATGGCAGGATCTCATCTCCCACTCCCACTTTTTATTTTCACTGTCTCTCTCCACCCCACCCATCTTATCAACATATGCACATTGCGGCATTCTGCCAACTCACAAGCCTTAAGCTGTATTTTGCTTTCTGCAGATGGAGATGGGAAGAGTGAATTGGTGGTGGGATATACAGACCGTGTGGTGCGAGCCTTTCGCTGGGAAGACTCATCTGAGAGTTCAGAGAATATCACGGGACAGTTGGTGCTACTCAAAAAGTGGTTGCTGGAGGGACAGGTAAGAAATGCAGTGTGTGGACACCTCTGTTAGGACAACAGGCTTCGGAAACAAGGAGCCAACTTCAGAAGAAAACCTCCTTCATGTAGGTGGTTGAGACTATAACCACTTGCTTGATGGATCCTTGTTCTTCTAGTAAAATCTCTCAGGGCTGGTCTGCCCATATGGATATTTGAGGTATTAAATGCTTTACGAAGGACTGGTGTAGTCCGTGTAACATAGAGTTGTGTGTCACCAGCATACTGATATCAGTGCATTCCAAAAGTCCAGATGACTCCACTCAGCAGTTTCATGTAGATATTAAATAGCATGGAGGACAAAATTGAACTTTAATGAACCTCACGTTGGAGGGTCCACTGGGCCAAGCCATATTCCCCAAGCACCACCTTCTGGAGACAACTACCCAAGTAGGAGCAGAATCACTGTGAAAATAGGTCATCTACTTCCAGCTTGGACAGTCTCTCCAGAAAGATGCTATAGTTAGCAGTCCTGGAGAATCAACCATGGAGAACAGACATGCTGTCCCTGTCCCTTGCCCAACACAAGTTGTCACACAGGGCGACTAAGGCAATCTTAGTGTCAAAACTGGGCCTGAGCCCTGATTGAAATGGCTTTTGAAAATCTGTTTCATCCAAGAGTGCCTTGCCCAGGAAGGGGCCATTTACAATAGGCCTATAGTTCAAATCTTTAGGATCTAATGAGGGTTTCTTAAGGAATGGGCTCCTGCCTCTTTCAGATACCTTGGGACCATCCTTTTAGAAAAGCATTCATTACCTCCTTGGTCCAGTGCTGTGGAGGGAGTAGAAACCAGACTGGACAGGACTGAGGGTAGAGTTGGAGGAGAGAGCTGAGAGAGCAGGTGTGAGCAGCATGTTGCAGGAGTTGGGAGCTTAAAGGTAGAAAGAAGGGAATTGGGGTGGTACTTGGAGAAGAAAGATGGGTTAAGGGGTGGCTTTTTGAGAATAGAGGAGACAGTCACATGTTTGAATGCATGGCAGTCGGCTCATTCAGCAAAGGCAAGTGGTGGTTTAACCAGTTACTTGGGTTCCATTTTCTCTCTCTTGGCTAAAATAGGTGGATAGTCTATCTGTAAATCCAGGCTCAGACTGTTCTCCTGAGATGATGGTGTCCCAGCCTGGGTGTGGTTATGCAGTCTTACTGTGTACTTGGAAAGCAGAGCAGCAGAGGATAGACAGTTCGGCAGCAAGCAGGTGAGACTACTGGAATCCAGTGGGGCAGAGCAAGACAGTCTAACCATCTCTATTTATATTATGGAGGTGCAGGAACAGCTTCATGATTAAAATGGCTTGGAGCAGTATCCAGCTAAAGAGTTCTGCTAATGCAAGCACTTTGGATGTTCAGGGGAACTTCCTCTCTCCCTGTTCTCCTCACATTTCCCCTCAGTTATGTTCTGGATTCCCCCCAACTTTCTGGAACAGATCGGGAAAGGCATACAGGGAGAGGAGGGGGCAGGAAATTGTGTAGCGCAGATATAATAAATAATAAATGCTTGAGCTAACAGAACTATTTAGCTGAATGCATCCTTTGGTGTTCTGTTACAAAGCCTGAACATTTTTTTCGCCATCAAAATCATGGCTATGTGGCTATGTATTATTCAGTCAGAAGTTTGATAGGAAAATCTACTTGTGGGGATTCCCCTGTTTCACTTTTTACTAGTGTTTGCCAAACTAAAGAATCTTTCCATATTGCTGTGTTTTAAATTTAAGCATGAGACCCGGGTGCAAGAATTCTGGAAGTGGAAGGAATAAAATAGCAGGCAATGTTAGGCCCAAACAGACATCAGTTGGCCATAATTGGTTTTTCGAAGCTCAATGATAGATGAACATCAGCACAAAAGTTTGCTAACCTAACACTTACATTTTGGGGATTTGGTAGAAAGAAGGTTATCATACCTATAACCCAGGGAAAGAATTCTGTGTCTCTGCTAAGACTTGCCACTCGTCCACTTTAAATGTTATTTCTATTTACCCAACTACCCCTTTACAGATATGCAGGAGACCCACATTTTGACAAGAGTCACTTAACAACATCAAATCTAGTTAAGAGTATGAGACTCCAAGATGTTACTGCTATCACAACCAGATATCTCTTCAGGTTTTGCTTTCTTCTAGGGAAGCCCCAATCCGGGATGTCATTCTCCATCAGACATCAGGAAGAATTCACAACAAGAATGTTTCCACTCACCTCATTGGCAGCATTGGCAGAGGTAAGTGGAAGAAATTCTGGCCTTAGTAAAAATGAGGAAATCGAGTGGATTTGTGTGGAGAAGAGTTCAAGGCTGCATGGTCTAATTAGGTTCCATTTTTTCACCTAAGGCAGGTTGCCCACCTAGAACTTTTCTGTGCAGCTGCTGTTCCTCTTTCCAAACCTGCTGTCACAGAGACATACTTGTGTTCTACTAGATTCTCATTCTAACCCATGCACAATTGCAGCCTCATTCCTCCTGTGACTAGCACTCCTCCTCCTCTCAACTTTGGCCCAGCAAAGTCAGCATGTCACAGGGTGAAAACGGATTGTAGTGAGGATGACTTAAAATTTACATAGCATTCTTGGAATGTTCAGAGCACTTCACATACAGTATTTTGCTTCCACCACATCTTTTACTCAATCTAAACAACTAATGGAGCACCTTCCTCCATTAGTTTGCATAAGGGTGGGTAGAAAGAGGCTCCTGTTTCTTCAGAGATGGGGTGGAAGGGGGGGTGGGTTTCCAGGCTTTTGACTCAGTAAAAAATACAAGAGTTATATCATATGTTTTCTGCTTTGTAATTTTGAGGGATGAAAACACTTAGAGAGGCAGTAATCGAAACAAAATGCTGCACTCAAGTTTGGCTCTATTGCTTTCCCAACTTGGGTCCTGTCTTTGCAGGAACTTCCAAGAAGCACGCTGGCTCGGGTCTGTTTGCACTCTGCACCTTGGATGGTAAGCCCTCTTGCTTTCCTGGAAAGGAATCTCTACAAAGGATTTGGGGCCTGAGCTGAAATAGCTTTCATGGTTAAGAAGCTGCAAATTAGCAATCAATCCCCAAATAGAAACTGTTTCAAAACATTTTAATTCTGGAGACTACTTCAGGTACTTCCAGATTATCACTATTTTGCAGGAGAGATTCGAGTACGTGCATGCCAGAAATCTTGATTTGCACAATTAAAGTAGGTTAAAGGGCTCTGTTGCCCTAATGCAACAAATTCACTTTTTTAAAAACAGGAAAGTGATGGAGAAATGCATTGGAAAGTGTGGAATAAACAAATGATTAACAAGAAGACATGTAAACATCCCACAAACAAAACAGAATGATTTCTCATTGTTGTGCAACCACCCCATTAAGAAATTGGAACAAACGTTCAGTAAAGACTGGAGATAGTCTAACCACTGTATAAACTTCATGCAAGCAAATCAGAATGAAAGCCAAATAAATAGGTTGTCTGAAGGAGCCCTTAGAAATAATTTCCTCTAGTGCAACCATCACATCCAGAAATATTGGAAGGAATATAGACTGAAAAACTTAACATCCCAGTTTGGAATACAGTATTTAATTTCTATCTAGCATTTCAATTTATTTTGTCAAAGCTATCTTGCACATGCCATACCACTTAGAATTATTCTATTGTGTGCAGTCTGAAAACTCTCATCTTGGCTCACTTTGAAATAAGAGCTATGTTACTAAGGAAGGTTGAAGTCAATTTGCTTCAGTTGTTTCATCATTCATATGTCACAGTTACCCTACTTGAAGATGAAGGAAAGAGAGTGGATACAATCTTGAGGCTACTGAAGAATGCCCTGGAAATAAAAGGCAATGCCTACATAGCATTATTGCCTCATTCTAGGTCAGGGGTGAGGAGCCTTTTTCGGCCTGAAAGCTGCATTGCCTCATCAATAATCTTCTAGGGGCCAGAGGCAAAAGCAGGTGGCATGACAGCTGGTGGTAAAGGAACAAAAGTCCAAAACGCTGAACCTCCCCGGCCAGTGACGAGGGACAAAGGGTAGAAAGGTAGAAAAGTTTATTTCTAAGCAAACGATGCACAAAGCTTTTATACAATTGTAGCAAACTCACAAACCACAGAAATGTGTGATCTCTTACATCACTATTGGCTAGGAAAGCGCATGGACGAAGCATGCTTAAGTCAAGTATTTTTCTTCTTGGCTACAGGACAGTTTCTTATTGACCCTTGATTGAGCTCAGACCAGGCTAGGCGTAGCTGGCCCTGCAGTTGCAACTGTAGGTAGATCTTGCGGTCTAAGCAACTGTGAAATGGAGGAACTTCATTTCTTTATACTCACAGCGGTGGTAGCTTAGGCACTCTCAACAGTGATGCTTAATGAATGTCTTAACACTTCAGCCCCTCCTGATCTTCTCCTCAGGTAGACTGAACCTTGTCTATCTAGGCAGTCCCTCAATGACTTGACAGCCACTTCACAATCTGTTCACTCGAACAGATAGCCACCATCTTAATTGTTCAGACAGAAAGTCCCTAGTTTAACCTAGGTCCTTGTCTAACCCACAGACAATCCCTGCCTCCTCTAAGACATCCCTTACTCCTATCTGACTTAACTGTCAGCTTTCAACTTAAATTCCACCCTCTCTCTCATGATTAGCTGATCTGCTTGCCAACCCCCACGGGTTGTTAGATCACAAGGAGGCAGACCCAAGGCTTGTCCCTCTTAGACTGCTATAGTTTTATCTAAATCAGAATGGATGTGAGTGGATTGGTCACAGTGATCTATTGAAGGCTCATCTGGGCCAGATTATAAAAGGCCACTCATCACTTTGGAAAGCTGGCTGACATTGTGCAGATGTACACTTTGTATAGAAAAGGTGTTTTGTCATGAGCTCAACACCTGTGATTGGTTGAAGGCATCACAAGTCTTCTACCACTTGTGCTCTAGCCTTTTACCCAGCTGTTTCCTTGCCTCAATAGATGAACGATTTCTATGTTTTGGGTGAGGGTGCCTAGGTCATCTTCCATTTTCAGAGAGAGACAGAGGCCCAACAAGACCACCAGCCGTATGGGGGGGAGACATCCATTTGAGACTTAAGTAAATCTTAATGATCTCCAAGGCAAACCATCTTAATGCCTCTTCTTCATTGCATTGAAAAGGAAGTCAAAACAGGCTTCCCCACTCACAGAGTACAGTACTAACATGAAATCAAGTGCACGTCAAGCCAAATATAATGAAAGACATTGGAATGGGAATCTGCTGGACCCAAAATAATGTTTCTAATATAAACTCTGTGGCACAGCATAGGGATGGAAGAAAATGGTTGTTTTTTTATGCTTGTTTAGAACTCTGCCTAACTTTCTCTTTCCCCTGTAGGGACACTGAAACTGATGGAGGGAGCTGACAAGCTACTGTGGTCAGTACAGGTTGACCACCAACTTTTTGCTCTAGAAAAACTGGATGTTACTGTGAGTTCTGTTCTAGCTTACAATAACCAGGTCATTTGTAGTACAAAGTCAAACAAATTCTCCAGGTTCATGCTACTGCCATAACTCCTTTGGAGGAGAGATTGTTACCACCCTTGCCACTGTAAGAAGAGCTTATTTCTCTAAACTAAAAAGTCCCAAATGCTGCAACTTTTCCTCATAGGGGAGTTGGTCCATCCTCTTCATCACCACTAGATGAGGTCTATGAGTGGTACTATGAAATTAATTTCTTTTTGTCCTGACATGAATCACTTTGCACGTTTTGTAGTGATTTGACTTTTCTTTGCTTTACTAATCCTAGTTTGTTTGACAACACCTACAAGTCACACAAATTCCTGGGCACCACTCAAGATTTAAGTTCAGGGTTGCTGCACCTCTGGTTGATTCGATGACACAATCACTTAGGGTATCTAATAAATGTGCCTCTTTTTCATGACTGGAACTCATATGTCTATGTGAGAGTAGCTGAAGTCATCCATTACTACAGTTCCTCTTTTGGATGCTTCCTTGAATTCATTCTTCCTCTCAATATGTCCTTGAGCAATTTGACCAGGACAACAACAGAATGTCCTCAGTACTAAATTATTTTTTGAGCCCAATATCACACCTGTGGAGGGCGCTGCCTCTTGTGGGATTTCTAGCTTGCTGGACTCAATGCCCTCTTTGACATATAGAGTGACACCACCTCTGGTACATCCTTCTATGTCCTTTCTATAAAGTTTATAACCAGAGAGATAACTCTGCCCACTGGTTCTCTCTGTTCCACCAGGTTTGTGTTATGCCCACTATATCAATGCTGTCCCCTAAGATCAAGCACCCCAGTTCTCCCATCTTGGCTCAGAGGCTTCTAGCATTAAACACATGTACAGTGGTACCTTGGCTTACAGACGCTTCAGGTTACAGACTCCGCTAACCCAGAAATAGTACTTCGGGTTAAGAACTTTGCTTCAGGATGAGAACAGAAATCATGTGGTGGCAGCGGGAGGCCCCATTAGCTAAAGTGGTACCTCAGGTTAAGAACAGTTTCAGGTTAAGAACGGACCTCCAGAACGAATTAAGTTCTTAACCTGAGGTCTCTCTCTTCAAGTGTCTTTGGCAGTTTTGTTTTGACTTGTGGTGTTTTCGCTTCTCTGACTTAACTATCCTGTGCTCTAAGCCTCCCTCTTTAAAATTTTCATAATTTAAAATTTCATGTTTTTTAATCCCAGGGGTGGGATTTGTTGCAAACTGGACCTACTCAGCTACCAGCTTTCTGGCTCCCACTTCATTTTTCTCGCTAGATTCAGGGGAGAAGGAACTGATGCCCCAGAAAGGGGGTGGGGAAGCAAGATTGTTATTAGAATGAGGTGAATGAGCAGCAGAGGCAGTTGTATTGTTCTAAACAAGATGGTGCAAAGGAAGGTTGAAAGGAGATATTTTAGCAACTTGTACCTGGAGAACTTGTTTGAATAAGTAACACTTACAGGAAACAGAGATTTCTGTTATTCTGATGGCTTATGAGAAGACAAATGTCTAAGCTGAGATTCTGTATTCCTTTGTTTATGACACTTACGTACAGCGGTGCCTCGCTTAATGAATGCCCTGCTTAACGAAATTCCCACTTAACGAAAGGATTTTTCAAGCGGAGGTTGCCTCGCTAGATGAATGCGTTTTACGAAAAATTCATCTAGCGAATCACGGTTTCCCATAGGAATGCATTGAAATTCAATTAATGCGTTCCTATGGGCAAAAAAAATAAAAAAAATCCAATGCATTCCTATGGGATTCGCTAGACGAATTTTTCGCTATAAGAAAAGACCCGTGGAACGAATTAATTTCGTCTAGCGAGGCACCACTGTACCACTTTTCCTTCAGAAAGTTCAGAGCATCTTTACAAAGCTCCAAGGAATGTCTCACACTCACTGAACAAGCTGAGAGTTACTTTGTTTTAACACTGTTAACAACACAGTGTACTTCCGAATCCATTCCCTGGGCTCCAGCAAAAGAGCCGGTTGCATGAATATCTGGTGTTGATGCAGGGAGCTATAAAGTTGACTGTTCTATTTTCGCTTCCCATAATGTTTTGCAGCCACCATATCCTTTGGAAATCTATTTTTATCTTGTGAACAACCCTTAGATCTTATGATGAAGGGCGGTATATAAGCCTAATATATATTAAAAACGGGAATCTAGACTGGCTATATTCATTAGGCTAGTTTCTTGTCTTGTTGCATCAACCTCCCTTATTTAATGTTAGTGACAAGCTGGGGCCAGATGAAAACATGTATTACTATTGCGCACAAAGGTTGATGGGATTTCTACCCTACCACAAGGAACTTCTGCTAATCAGAAAATTTTGAACTCTTAGGGAAATGGCCATGAGGAGGTGATTGCCTGTGCTTGGGATGGACAGACGTACATCATAGACCATGGACGCACTGTGGCTAGGTTCCAAGTAGATGAAAATGTGAGTGCCTTCTGTGCAGGTGAGCTGCTTTCCTATCAGCAGATCCCCAGGGGTGGGAAATAACTGATGATTGTATGTGATAAAGTGTTCCTACCTCATTGGTAGAGCACTTTTTTTCTTACAAAAGGTCCCAGCTTCATTCCCTATCATCTCCAGTGAAGGGGTCTCAGGTAGTGGGACTTGGAAAGACCACTAAGACTTTGGGGAGTCACTGCAAGGTAGAGTAGACTGCTGGGCTAGATCAGGCACAGGCAAACTGCGGCCCTCCAGATGTTTTGGGACTACAACTCCCATCATCCCTAGCTAACAGGACCAGTGGTCAGGGATGATGGGAGTTGTAGTCCCCAAACAACTGGAGGGCCGAGTTTGCCTGTGCCCTGGGCTAGATGAATCAATAGCCTGACTCGCTATTAGGCACTTTCGTACGTTCATGAGAAAAGCTTTCTGCTGAACTCTTCTACATTCAGTTAGGTAGACATAGCTCAGTGATAGAGTTTCACATCCAACTTTCATAAGAACATAAGAAGAACCCTTTTGGATCAGACTAAAAGCCTATCTAGTCCAGCACTGGCTTCTCTCGTGGCCAACCAGATGCCTATGGGGAGCTCACTACAGGAGCTCAGCAGCACTCTCTCTAGTTCAACCTCTCATATTCCTTGTTAAAAAGGATCTCCAGAGTTAGAAGGACTGAAAAGACACCTGCCAAGACATTTGAGAGCTACTGCCAGTGAAAATAGACTGTTATGGGCTAGATGGATGCAAACGTCCCTCCATGTGCCCATTAGGCCTGGCAGAGCATCCTAATTTGTCCTGTGAGGCTTTCCCCCCTTGCACTCTTTTTATTCCTGTAGTTGTTAGACTCCTCCATTTATCATGGCCAAGGGTCAGGGATGACATAAACTGTAGTCTAGCAAGGTCTCAGGACCGAAGATTGGGAAAGACTGCTATAGATGAAAGGAAGGGAATTTATCTAGGTAGACCACAAGCTTAACAAATCTAATGCTATTCTAGGCTGCATCAACAGAAGTATAGTGTCCAGATCAAGGGAGGTAATGGTCCCACTCTATTCTGCCTTGGTCAGACCCCACCTGGAATACTGTGTCCAATTCTGGGCACCACAATTTAAGAAGGATATTGACAAGCTGGAATGTGTGCAGAGGAAGGCAATCAAGATGATCCAGGGTGTGGAAACCAGGCCTAAGGAGGAATGGTTGAGGGCATTGGGTATGTTTAGTCTGGAGAAGAGACTGAGAGGAGATAGGAATAGCTATCTTCAAATATCTAAGGGGCTGTCCAATGAAAAATGGGCAAGCTTGTTTTCTTGTGCTCCAGATTCATGTTACAAGAAAGGAAGTTGGGATGTTGGGATGGAGAGGATTTAATTATCTAAGAAGTGATGCTCCAAATTAGATCTGCTGGAGATATGGAATATGCAAAAGGCTCTTCTGTATCTCCAGCAGATCTACCACAAAGCCAGAGCCAAGGTGAATACATTGCTGACAAGGCATTTTTCAGCCAGACTGACACCAAATAATATGATACTTCAACTCGCAAGGAGAATAATCAAATAATGAAACACTGCTAAATAAATTTATGGACGCTCTACACATCAAACACAGGCATTTTGTTTTGTTTTAAAAAAATATATTTATTGATTTTATAAAACTGAAAAGAAAAACACATAGAGCACAAAAATACAAAAAATCACATACAACACAAAAATACATGGAAAAAAATCATATTTATCATTCATCTATCCTAACATTGACTTCCTCTTGTCCCTCCTGACTGCGTTTCATTGCATAACATCCTTAGTAATTTCTATATCATACTTCAACCATCTTGTTTCTTTACCTTATCTAACACATTTCAAACAGATCCTCCTCTACAACCTCCCTGTACTTCCAGATCTTATATTATACATTTCCAAAATTGCAATGATTTCTTAAATAATCTTTAAATTTCTTCCAATCTTCTTCCACCGACTCTTCCCTCTGGTTACGAATTCTCCCAGTCAGTTCAGCCAGTTCCATAAATTCTATCATCTTCATCTGTAGGTAGATTTTCATTCTTCCAATTCTTAGCCAGTAAAATTCTCGCTGCTGTTGTGGCATACAGAAAAAACGTAATATCTTTTTTTGGTAATTCCTCTCTAACTATCCCAAGTAAGAAAGCTTCTGGTTTCTTAATAAAGGTGTTTTTCAACACTTTTTTTCATTTCATTATAAATCTTTTCCCAGAAGTTCTTTACTTGGGGGCAAGTCCACCACATATGGTAAAAGGTTCCTTCTACATTCTTACATTTATACTTTAACCACTTGGTTTCCGTATTCAATTTTTTATGTGCCTTAGCCTCTAAAGGTGAAATCCACCTGGGTGTTCTCCTTTCTAACAGATCCTTATATCTATTCCACACATTATATAATGATTTCCTGATAATATGACATTTGAAACCTTTGTGAACCTTAATCTTATCATACCACAAATATGCATGCCAACCAAATGCATTGTCATGACCTTCCAAATCTAATACATCGGTATTATCGAGTAGAAGCCATTCTTTCATCCAGCAAAAGGCTGCTTCTTCAAAATATAACTTTAAGTCTGGTAGGGAAAAACCTCTATCTTTAGTGTCCATTAACAATTTGTATTTAATTCTTGTTTTTTTCCCCTGCCAGAGAAATCTTGATAACACCTTATGCCATTCTTTAAAACATCCTAGATTATCAACAATAGGTAATGCTTGAAACAAAAACAACATTTTTGGCAATACATTCATTTTTATCACAGATATTCAGCCCATCAAAGATAATTTCAAATTTGACCATGTCTCCAAATCCCTCTTGATTTCATTCCACAATTTTTCATAATTATTTTTAAACAAATTTATATTCTTCACGGTCATATTTACTCCCAGGTATTTCACCTTTTTAACAAACATCAAAGCTGCAAACACAGGCATTTTGCTACCTGCTATTCAAGATTTGATTAGGGAGTATGGTGCAGTAGCAGGGTTTAAAACAGGGTGGATAAAAATCAATGATTTTTTAAAAAAAATCAAAAAAATCGGATTTTTTTTATTTAAATCGGATTTTTTTGATTTAAATCGATTTTTTTGATTTAAATTGGATTTTTTTAAATAAAATGCTTTTTGAGGAAAATATATTACCATCCAAAGGTTATTCCATCATGAAATAAAGATTAGTTTTTTAATTATGTAGAATAAGGTTGTATATGTTTAATTTTTTTGGTAAATAAATTCCATTAATCCATTCACAATGTCATGCTCTTCCAGAGGTTTTTGTAAGATTATTGGGCATTTTCTAACCCTAACCCTAACCCTACAAGATATTATCACAGATGCTTGGTTTACTTTTGCAGTTCTCAAAACTGAATTTGACTCAACAGAGATCACATGCCTCTTCTTCACAGCAAAAATGTTATAACATGAACAGAGTTGAGAAAAAGACCTTAATCCTATTGTTCTACAAACCTACGAATACAGAAACAACCCCTTCAGTGCTAAGTTTCAAGAAGTTCAGTGAATAGAATAGAAACAATATTTTTCTGATTGTTTGGAGTAGACAGTATTTAAGTTTTTCATGTGTAGGCTGGGCTGACAGTCTTAAGTTTCTTAAAATATATTATTTTGTTTAGCCAAATTAGTTAAAAACATGGATGTTTGTTTAAGCAAATAACATATGCTGTAATGTTATTGTTTCAGTTGAATAAATCTATTTAAATTGTTATTATTAAGGTAATGATTATTTTTAAGTTGTCCAAATATGAATAACCCATTAAACTGGGGATAAAAAACTAATATGAAAAGTTGTTATTCTAAAAATCTTCATCTACTTGCATATTAAAGTTATACCAGGAATAATTAGTCTTTATGTAGAAAACTATGATTTAAATCAAGCCTTACTGACTAGTGATTTAAATCGTGATTTAAATCGTGATTTAAATCAGATTGATTTAAATCAAATCCACCCTGGTTTAAAATAAATTGTGGTAAATCTGAATTAAATCATAAACTTTAATGGAAATCAACATATTAAGGCATTGTAGAGATTTAAATCTGGAGGCATGTGGACATGCACTTCACTGCATCTCACACAAACCTTAATGAGAATTATGGGGAATTGTTTGACTCAATAAAACGAGATCTTAAGGTTTGGAGAGTGCTGAATCTTAGCTGGGTGGTGCCTCATCTCACTAATGCACTTCTGGAGTTTCCTCTCCTTTGATGGCTGCTTTCACTTCTCTAGGTCTCTATGCCTGCAAAGGAGGCTGCAATAGCCCTTGTCTGGTATACGTCAGTTTCAACCAAAAGATCTACATCTATTGGGATGTGCAATTGGAGAGAATGGAATCTACCAGTTTGCTGAAGATGCTAGAGAGTAACTCCGAATACAAAGATCTCCTACTCCAGCTGGGTGTGGGTATGTCCCAAGCCTCATATAACCTGAAGATGGTGAAAGTGTTCCTTGTAATAAATAGGACAGAAAGAGATGAAAGAAAGGGAAAAGAACCATAAGCAGAAAATTTAGAATTCCACCCTAAAATTGCAAAATTCTATGATTATATTTATGCAAAGCATTTAAAACACACATTGGTAACTCTCCCCCCCCTTTACAGACATTTCAGTATTTTTCAAAACTAGGTTAGTGGGCTAAATTAACGAAGCAGAATGCATATGTATTGTTAGTTCCTTGGTTGAATATTGAGCCATCTACATATGGGTTATGTTCCACTATTCACCCAAGGCAGGGACAAATGACTATTAGAGTTAATTAGGCTTCCTCATTCCAATTTCGGTCCCTCTCTTCATCCGTTGTAGACATGTCTCTTCCTCAATCCTCCATTCTGCCTTGGGCTCAGGGTGCTTTGTGTAGGTACAGATTCAGAGATGGGCATGGATTTGGATTTGGAGGAGAAGAGCCCTAGCACTGTGGTAGAACATGATTTGCACGCAGAATATCCCTAATTCAGTCCATGGCATCTCCAGGTAGGACTGGGAATGGCCACTATCTGAAGCATTGGAGAGCTGCTGCCAGTCAGTGCAGACATTACTGGTCTGACTCTGTAAAAGGCAGCTTTCTAGGTTTCGTCCCCTGAAAACAAGAACACCTCTTTCTTCTAAACTGAGGACAGGTGTTGTCTGTACACTTAAAAACATTTCTCTGCAACTGAAATAAATGGAGCACAATAATTGCCTTGCTGGGAGCTCAGCAGTCTTTTTGTGATACTAGTGAGCCAGATGCCTCTAGGAATTCATGAAGCAGGGCACGAGGAAATAGCTTTCCCCTGCTTTTTGTTCCAAACATCTGGTTATTCAGAGACTGTGTCCTCTGTGCAGATTTCATGGGCAGCAATCTATGAAATACCAATTTTCCATGAAGCTTTTAGATATGGATGCCAAGACTGTACTGAGTGCACAGTGACCAACTTTTGCTGTCATATCATAGAACCAATATTGTGAATAGATTGAGCATGCATTTGGATGTCTAGCAAAGATCAATGGTTGAATCTGTTCACAATATAAATTCTAGATCGGGTGGCTGCACAAAAGCCAGCTCTTGAATGCAAGATAATCTTGTGAATACAGCCTGAGATTCCCACAAACCACTCTCATACTTCTGAAGGGCAGAATATGAATTACAAGAGGTAATTCCTATATTCATTTTTATATGTTATGTTGATAGGAGAGCCAGTCACATACTGATTCTTAAGTACCTTGCTAAGACTCCAGTACTTCTCATCAGTATCTCTCTCTTTCTCTTTCTTTCATAGCTGGAGATGATGTTTCTGCGGTCAAAGATTTGATTCACAAGACACTCTACTTTCCAGAGGAGCAGCTAAATAGCCCTTCTCAGTTCATGCCCACAGCCAGATCCTCTTCCAGGTGCTATCCTATTTCCCAAGAAATCTTATGAGCAGATGACATATACTTACACAGTGAACAGCTCTGCTTCTCATTCTGCTACCCCTCATTTGTGCAAATTAAGCATTGTTAAGAACCAGGACTTTGAATGAAGGGGTTGGAGGTAGCAGCATGAATCTTCAAGTGAAGCTGCTGACTGAAGTCAACGTAATAGGAAATGCCCTTTTCACATTTGTCTCAAGGTCCTCATTGCTTGTTGTTACTTTCTCATCAGTCACTTTATCTTCTGAAAACTTTAATAAAGGTAATTTTAAAAGATCCAGGGGAAAACAGATGTGTTTGATAATGTGTCTAGTTTGGATCGGTATTAGGATTGTTGGAATGAGCAATCTTTTGCCTTTTTTAATTAAAAAATGGTCCCACCAGTTAGATCAGGCATCCCCAAACTGCGGCCCTCCAGATGTTTTGGCCTACAACTCCCATGATCCCTAGCTAACAGGACCAGTGGTCAGGAATGATGGGAATTGTAGTCCAAAACACCTGGAGGGCTGAAGTTTGGGGATGCCTGAGAATCATAGAGTTGGAAGAGACCACAAGGGCCATCCAGTCCAACCCCCTGCCAAGCAGGAAACACCATCAAAGCATTCTTGACATATGGCTGTCAAGCCTCTGCTTAAAGACCTCCAAAGAAGTTAAATCTTCAGATGTTAACAGAGATGTGCAGGAGCTCATCACAGCTGCTCCCATAGCCATGCCTCCGCTGTGGCTATAAGAAACAAAAAAAGGCATTTCTCTAAAAAAAGACACACACCCCAATCTATGAAATTCTAAGAATTCTGTGTAAGAGAGTATGTGGGTGGCCCTACCTACTTTTTTATTTGGTCCTGCCCACTGCTGTCATGCGGCCCCTAGAAGGCTAGCATCAAAGTAATGTGGTCCTTGGGCTGAAAAATGTAAACCCACTAATCAGTTCTGTGTACAGGAACACCAGCAAAGAGCAAGGCAAAAGTTGGCAGTAACAACTGATTGCTGCTTATACAGCTTCTTTTAACATTTTTTTGATAAGCCACTAAACAGTTGCCCTCTATTCTAAAACTGGATGGTGTTTCTCTTGTGTTGTTTATCTCTGCTTCTTTTCCCTTGTAAAGGCAACACAATTCATGTCTCTAGAATCACCTTCCCAGCCCAGTGGAAGCTCCCCTCTTCCGCAGACGGATACAAGTACTCTCTTCTCCAAGACCCTCCTTCATGAAAACAGAAAAATTGTCACCCTGGCAGTGAGACATCTTTATCAGCTCTCAGCTTCTCAAGGCCAGCCCTTGGCATTCAGGACATCAAATTTGTAGCCTGAGATGCAGAACCTCATTACACTGAACACCCGCATACAGTTCTGTCCAGCAGGTAAATCGCCATACATGTGACACTAGGTACAATCCAAAAGTTAGCCCCCGCACCCCTGTTATGGCCAATGGTGATCATTATGCAACAATTGTTTCGCCTCCATTTAGATTTTAGAAAAATTGTTTTACTGATAGCAGGATTGAACTTCCGACATACTCTTCAGTAGCCCTGTGAATTTCAGGCTTCACCCCCTTCCATTTATTCAGTGACAGGTGTACATGGCCTTACTTTGCTGATTTTGCTCCCAGAAAGAGCCAGTTCCTGATATTTTTCTACCAACTCTGGGTAGATGGGGCTGCTGTTCTTCAGGGCAAACTTGACAGCAGCCTCCTGGTAATGGGGTTGGGGGTTTGGGCAAGGGTAAGCCCAGCAGTCCCTAGAAGGAGGTGTGACAGGCTGCAGTTGGACACAAAGCGAGGCTGGGCTTTTCCTTGGAAGCAGGCGCTTGTATCTGTACAAAATTAAGAAAGCAACATAAATGATAATGCTTATGTGGAAGGTTTTGAGAACTTGAAATGTATAAACAGTGCATGATTTCACTTTGCTGATGGGCATAGAAGCTCAAAAAAGAAGAAGCCCAAAACTACCTAGGTGGGTCTACACACCGGGGGGGGGGGAGCTATTAATAAGTCAGAAATCATAATAACAAAGGGGGGGGAGCGCTATGGAAAATTGCATTGATTTTTTTTTTAAAAAAACACTCCAACACCATTTGGTGTTGCATGTTTGTAACACATTCAGAACACTCTTTTTTGACTAATGTAGCTGAGTCCCTTGTGTGTTTGAGGCCGAGGCGAGATTTGAACTGGGGATTTCCCATTAAGTAGAAGGGTAATATTTTGTGAGACTGCAGCTTAGTTGGGGATGAGGCTAGAGAACAACCATGTGGGTGTTCTGGGAGTTGCTTGCTGGTGGGGGCAAAGCCACAGCAATAGCCCTCTGGCAGTGGTGCCACTAACCAGGATGGACGTGGGCTTGGGGCTCTGTGGGAGCACAGGATTGGCTCCATTTGTGCATCATAGTATAGTTCAAAATTACTCTGAGGGTCATCGAGTCCAAGCCCCTGCAATGCAGGAATCTCAACTAAAACATCCACGACAGATGCCCATCCAATCTCTGCCTGAAAACCTCCAAGGAGAGTCCACCACTTTCCAGGGGATTCAGCACCTCCCAAAACATTACGTGAACCAAATGGCAGCTATCCTTTGAACTTTGCACTTTCCAAGTTCTGCAGTGCTATTCTCTAATCAAAAAATGTATACAGCAATATATTTTAGAAAATGTGCATAAAAAGGTATATGTGTGAAAATAACATACAAAAGTGCACATTATTCCTGGCCCAATATGTATATTAGGAGAAGTGTGCCCTAAAACACTCACAATATATATATATATATATATATATATATATATATATATATATATATATATATATATATAATTTTTATTAAAGATTTTCCTTGTTTATAAAAGCTAGTGGACTGTCTCTTTTTTCAGGTTGCATTTTCTACAGATCAGTTACATTTGTCGTGAGACATTGGTGTTATATGCAGCATAAGGTTGGGAAGAAAAGGGGGAGGGACGGGAGAGAGGGGGTGGGGTGGTGAAGATTATATTATTTTGCTTAGTACATGGGTAGGCAAACTAAGGCCCGGGTGCCGGATCAGGCCCAATCGCCTTCTAAATCAGGCCCACAGACGGTCCAGGAATCAGCGTGCTTTTACATGAGTAGAATGTGTGCTTTTATTTAAAATGTGTCTCGGTTATTTGTGGGGCATAGGAATTCGTTCATTTATTTATTTTTTCCAAAATATAGTCCGTCCGCCCCCCCCCCCAGGTCTGAGGGACAGTGGACCGGCCCCCTGCTGAAAAGGTTTGTTGACCCCTGACTTAGTATATTTGGGGGGGGGGTTGTGTCAGCGTCACTTGGGTAGGTTCTCTTTTTATTCGCTTGTTAGGTTTCCTTGGTGAGAGAGGTTGGGTGGGGTGGCCTAGGGTGTGGTTGATTGTCTTTGGTTGACTGCAGTGAGATTTGTTTGTGCGTTGGGGGGGGGGGGGTTGTTGGGTCAAGATAGCCATAATGAATCGTATGCTGTCAGTCAGTGGGTTCATGTTGTTGTCTTGTTGGGCTGTGTATTTGATAAAGGGGAGCCATACCAGGGTGAAGGCATCCTGTTTCTCCCCATGTCAGTTTCAGTCTATTGGTTAGCTTTTCTAGTAAGGCTGTTTCCCATACTACATGATACCAGTGTTCCATGTTTATCCCTCCAGTGTCTAGCTACGATGTTTCTGGCTGCTGAGAGTAGGTGGGTTATGAGCTCCAGGTCCCGGAGCTTTGTTGGGGTGCATTCGGTCCTGGTGGGATCGAGATCATTGGGTGGTGGTGGTGGGGGGCTCCGTGTGGCCTCTTTGCTTGTCGTTTTGGACTCGCCTAAAAAGAAATCTTTTTAAAATCGTAAACTGATGTGGAAATGTGGCAAATTGAATTTAAGATTGGAAAAACTGAAACTGGTGGTTTTGCCCTATCCCTACCCATTGATCTTCCACCTGAGGAGGGATACTTTACCTTTTCCTAATTATATGGGAAAAGACCCACAGCGTTGCCCCCACCCATATGATAGCATTATCGCAGCACTTAGCCATGTAGGATCCAGTCGAGGAAAAGCTGCTCTCATGTGGTTGGGGCTTCATCTAAAGGGCACCTGCAACAGTTGGTAGAACAAAGAGAGGAGTATATCTTACCGTATGAAACCTTTCGGAGGCAGGATATTTCCTTCAGCGTCCAAAGGAGGAGCTCGGCACTCGCTCCTCAGTTTGAGTTGATCACACCGTTTCATTTCGTTCTTTGTTCGGGTCAGAACTCTCTCTTTAAATCTCCGATCCACAAACAAGGCGTCCCCTTCAATGAACTTAACGTAGGTGTTCCCATCCAACTGTGAAGGAGGTGGGACTGGTGGCACAGCCATGAATTCTTTCCTGGGAGCGGTGATCCATCGCCATGTGTTGCTATCAAAAGGCTTATCCGGTCTTGGGCGATAGATTGCTGGCAACCTCCCTACATCCAGCCATGTATGGTATCCCCAGACGTGCCATAGGCCATCCTCCACTGGGCAACGTGTTTTGTGGCTAACACTTATTTTGGCATCTGTGTGGGGTGGTCTTTTAACAGCCAGTTTATGGTAGGGTCTTGGAGAAAACCCTGGCCATGACACATACTTGTCTTTACAGAGGAAGTGCCTCTCTTTCCATGTGGTCATCTTGAACAGGGATTCAGATTAACCCTAGGCAGGGGGAAAGAAGGGGCATTCAGAGACATCAGAAGCCCCAGTATTGGCCTACAAGATGATGCCCTACTGCAATACCCAGCTTCAGTTTGTTGAAGATCCTAAGGCACAAGAAATGTAAAATACCCATCATAACATAGCCCTAGCTATGGAATCCTGCTTCCACATGTCCCAGTCCCATGTTCTCTTCCTTCAATCCTTGGCAACCATATAAGACAAGTTGCAGTTAACAAGGTGGTCTACAATTTAGGAATCCTTTACAAGAAAAACACTTTGCTACCCTTTCCTGCATTTCATTTGCTGTCTCCCCAACAGTCAAACTTCAGATTGTAAGCTCTTTGGAGCAGTTTTTCTTTTATGACTCTGTTTAGTGCTGTCACAAAATGCATCTGCTCCTGGTATGTGTTCTCTCCTCAACAAAGATGAAGTGCATGTGATCATTTACTGTGCATAGGCCAAGAAACCGAGAATAAAGTGTTCCCTAAAATGGGGAACAGCTGCTTCCCCCGTCCCCTTGACTATTTCCCAAGTAAAACGGACAACTGAGGTTTTGCGAAGAGCGAAGAGAGATGAGCAGTAAGGCTGCACAGGTAAGCAAGCTATTTGATAATAATTGCAGCCACAATATTTACATTTTTTAAAAAGAGAGTTTAATTAAGAGGCTGACTTTTACAGTGCTTACGGAGAAAGACAAAGAGAGGTTTAAACACATTTCTAACTCATTATGTAGCTGCAGGAATAGGGCAGACATTAAGAGGAACGGAAGCTGAGGAAGTTACCAGCCACTGTGCACGCTCACCAGGCATAATGGAAAATGTGCACCTAATTCTTCTACAAAGAGGGACTTGTGCAAATTTCCCAGTTGGTATACAGAATCCAGGGGTGGAACTAGGCTTTATTTTACCTGGGTTAAAGATCCAATCTGGCACCCTCCCACATGCAGTTGAGTCCACACACATACAGGGTGGGAAGCCTCTGGAGGCTTCGCCTGGGGCAAAGAACCCGGCTGGCACCCCTGCATAATCTCCAGCAGGCTTTGGAAAATGTGCATTTACCGGTACTTCACTTTGGCCCTGTCAAGGATCCTTGATCCTTAATCCTTGATCCATAATGAGGTTTGTCATACCTTACAGTGGCGAATTTGCTGTCCTTCCCACAGCAGGAACGCAGAGCAAAAGAGGTACATGAACTGCCACCTGAGACTCCTGTATATCTTGGAACATAACATTTCCAGAGAGATATCAAAGCAAGTATTGGGTCACCTTGAAGACTAAGCAATCCATTATGGCCATAGCTTTCCTGGATTCAGCAGTTGAGAGGTATATAAAGAAGTTGAGAGAAAACATTTAAGTGATAATCAGAGCTTAAATATACCGTATGCTAAATAGGCATATATATATATATACCAGATTGGTGATAATTTACTCGGCATTACTAAAATGATTTTATTAACAGAGAACCATTCAAAAGAAACATTGACAACAGATTTATCCTGCAATTGGTCAGCTCATTAACATGTGCAGTGTGGTGAAAATGATGGAAAGGATTTGTCTCACGTGTCAGGTAGGGGTGGCAACTTGAATAAAATATTGGGGGGGCAGGTAAGCTCCACCCTGCAGAATTGGTGACATGATATGGCACACACACACCATTTTATGGCAATGCACATCAACGGGGGTGGGGGGGCTGGCCCCCTCAAATATTTTATTTTATGGGGGGGGCACAAAGGGACTTCTGCCCCTAGGAGTTGGCTCCTATGGTGACAGCACTGAACCTTTTGGTGAATTGAGATCAGTTACAGAATATCCCAATAGGATGAATTGTTCTCCCACTGATTTATGGTTATTGCCATTTTTAATTTCACATTTGTTCATTTATTCTTTTGTATGGAAACTGACCAGTTGCCCTGGGTACAATTGTAGAATGCAGTAGAATGCATTGTACATTGAATCTATGTAGAATGCAGAAGGGAATTGGCGGCATATGATGGGATAAATCATATTGGAAGACTAGCAGGTGATTGTGGTTGGTTTTATACCATGCCCTTCCCCCCCCCAAATAACTGTAGTTTAGTGAGGCTGCTGAGAACGTTCACCTTGAGATTCTTTGCTCTCTTTCACTTACTATTTCCCATGGCTCCCTGGGAAGATGGAGTGTCTGGAGTACACCAGTTTAAGTCTATGCTGAACGTGACCAAATCACTCGGAGCTCCTCAGACGGATGTTCCCTATGCTATGCTGCCATTGAGATGGGAATATCACATTTGCCCCTGGAGAAGATGCTGGGGATTTGCTTGCCTTTATTCTTCTGAACGGCTCCTTTTCCTTCTGTCTGCAGCTGTGTTCTATTCCATTGTGTGCTTTGACGTTTCCAAGCTGGCTTCCTGGCTCGCATAAATTCCCACAGCAACTAGTTGTGATGTCATGTACCAAGAACTGTGACTTCAGGCAAAGTTTGAAGGTGAGGGTGGCATATAGAAGGGAATTAAGAAAACATCCCAGGCTCTTGATGAACAGCTTCTGCTTCTGAATGAATGGCTTGGTGATCCTAAAATCCTCATAGCAATTATTGAGAACAATCCATAGGAAGGAAAATTAATCTCTTAAGAATAGAGGAATGGGGACATCAATTCACAAAGGTTAATGATGGCCCCTTGCAGACTCATGAAAGATGCTAAGGAAACACACTGCTCAGAATCACACTTCTACTCTGGCTTTATTGCATAGGTTGTTAGAAGAAACACAAACACGGACTGTGGCTGAAGTACTTCTATGCAGGGCTTATTGATTCATTTATTTTTTAAGGCCAGACTAGGCAATGCATAAGACAAATCACATTTCACACAATTGCTTTCTTTTCTTTTCACCCATATGATATAAGAGAAGGGGAACAAGTTTTAAAAATGTGTGTTTGAAGTTTGATCTCCTGCTTAAAGCGCTCCCTTTCCCCAAATGAAGATTGCGGGATCAATTTTTGAAGCTCTTCCCCATTTCTCTAATTGCTGAAGGTTACATCAAGTGCTCAAGTTGGGAAGCTAAGTGGTGCCTGGGATGGATGGCTTGGATCTGGTTCGGCCCTCCAGATGTTGCTGGACTCCCCTCACCCCTCAGCCATGCTGAGGCTGATGAAAGCTGGGTCCAACAACAGTTTAGCCAACCATTCTCAAACTTTGAATGGCATGTCCCCATAAAGGAAGCAGCCCCTGACCTGGTTTGACTACAGCGGCAGGCATTCCTACCTGGTAGTGGCCATGTTTTTGCCAACCCTGCTTGCACGAATCACTACTCGGAAGTGGTACCTGTCAGTGTGGCTGTGCTGGGTTAGAAGTTACTTTTGCCCTACTGGGAGGATTTTAGAGCATCTAAGCCAAACTACTGCTCTGCTGGGCATTTAAGCACCAGGCGTTTCAGGAAAAGTGACATCAGCAGTGACAGTGAGATTTAAAACGCAGCAGCTCCAAATCCCACCCAAGCATATTTATAAATCGTCTCTATGGCAATCAAAATCTCCCTTTTCTGATTGATTGGAGACATTTCAATCTGCTTGCATATGAATTCTGAATAGGGTTGCCAGTGTATTTTTTTCTGGTCCTACTCCTGTTCCTTTAACAGGAGCCTGGAATAAAAACTTGCGCAGCTAAAGCTTTCTCTTCATATGGACGTAGAAATGGGAAATGCTTTGGCTGCTAAATTCCTTCATGCTAGGTTCCTATTAAAGGCACAAAACAATGTGGCGGTCCTCAAAGAATAGTTATTTCCACTTATGGAAATAAGTGACCGAAGGCCACATAGGATTTCAGAGCACTTGCATTTAATGTGTAGTGTAACAGAGAAAACCTTTGGCGGATGCATGTCTTTTCTTTACAAACAGAACCAGCTGATGTTCCCTCTGCAGTTATTAAACATACAAGAATCTCTCATCTTCTTTTACATTTACTTTAAAAGACATTAACATATACAAATATATACAAAGACCAACATATGTACATTAGATGCTCTAGCAAATGGGAGGGCTATTAAAAGGGATTTTCACTATGTTTTGTAAGGAACTGACCTAGATTTCATTGATTGTCCAGTGGATCAGCCTTGTCCACTCAATAGCAATATCCATTAGGACTCCAAGCAGCTTCTGGATCATTCTGTGATCAGCTATATGATAGGATCATCCTAATGTGATAATAGCTTGGGAGTCAGTTTAACCCACAAACTGCATCCCTTGGTTGTTTGCACTTAAACAGAATCTATAAACCAAATGTGGTCATTTCAGTTCAGGAATTAACTGTGACCAACTGAGATCAGTACCCAAGTTGTCATCCTCAAGGCCAGGAAAACTGACATCTAGTAGGATTTTGCTCAAACTGTCATTCATGGTGTCCAGGACCAGGCCTTCCAAGAATGAATGGTTTTCAGGAAGAGCAGAAGATTGAAGCTCTGGGGACGACTGTTTGCTGGATGCAGGAGAGCTCGTCAAGGGCCCAGAGACCATGTCATTGGTTTCTGCATTTAGGAGTGGCAGCTGTGGAGAATCACATAACGATGGCCTTAAGGGAGTGCTTCCAAGTCCCAGGATGTCCACGTTCCCCTGAAGGGATATTAATGAGGTTGGAGGGGTTCTCACAGGACTGCAAAGCAGATCACTAGTTTCCTTGACAAAAGGTGCCAATCTCCAGGGGTCAGCAGTTGTCAGGAATGGTGCTGGGGTGGTTATGGGGGCTTTACTAGGTACAGAAGAAATGGGCATCTTGCAGAACATCTCTTTTATTACAGATTTAAAAGGATTGACTTCTCCCTGAGAGCAACTAAATTGAGATGTATTTTCCAGAAGATGAGTATCCGTTTCAAATGGAGGGTCACATGACTCTGACCTACTGGTGGGTTGCAGGAGGAGGAGGACTGGTTCTTCAGAGGAAGGCAGGGCTAAGTGCTGTTTCCTTCTGGATCTGCCCACTTCTTGCCTCTCTTGTCTCTTGATAACCAGTGTGTCCAACTTGCTCCGGGATGGTGACTTGAGAGCTGTAAATGGTCTCTTCTGCTTTGCAGGTGGTGCTGGAAGGACTATGTCTGGCTGTTCACCCAGTTGCACTGGCTCTACCTTTGTGGACACTGTGGGGAGGAATTGGGGGGCCCATGTATTGGAATGAAAGTTGTCGCTCTCCTCTTTTATATGCAGGGCTGCGGTGAAGGATTCTTTGCTGATCCAACAGGCGTCCTGCTTTATGGACTGCTGGGATGTAAATGGAGATAACTCTCCATCACAAGTCTCCTCCTTTATGGGGATGGGCGCTGGGAGCAGGGCTGGCTCCTCATTGGACGGCAACCCCTACAATAGGAAGAGACAGCAAAGTATATTGCACGGCAAGATACTGGTAAAAAAAAAGCCTCACAAATCAAGGAAGTGACAGAAAAGTTAAGGACATTACAATAAGATACAGATGTGTGTGTATGTGTGTCTTGATGGGTGCTCTGCTTAATATCATTTAACCATTTGTAATGAGCTTTCTACAAATGTTCACTGTTAGTGAGGAGAAATCTCTTCCTGGCAATTGACATAGGAAGATGAGGGCAAAGCAAGAGGTTGCTCTCTCTCTCTCTCCGTATTGGGGAGTGGTGTCAATCTCATCCCCTGAAACACTCCAGTACTTGGGGGACCACATGCCAGAGGCAGGTATAGCCACAAGCAGCACATATTCATCAGGAATTGACTGTAAAAGAAATGCTGCCTTTTACCCCCAAGTCTGATCAGCCCTCGTAGGCAGCTGGTAACTGGAAGCTATTCAGCTCCTTATTTCAAGCTCTCTGAATTCTGTAGGACTGGTTCAGAGCGCTGGGCTTTTTTAAAATGCTCATCCTTTTGCCTGGCTCACTTGATCTTCCCTGGGTGACTCCAAACACTGACAGATATAATCTCTCCTTTAAAAATTGCCAAGAAGAGCCAAAAGCTTCTGAGAGCTGTAGAAGGGCCTGTCACTGAAGCACAGGCAGCGGCAGGGGATGTGCAATGCTCAGCCAACATAGCACTGAGCAGGAGCCATTGGAGGGGGGGGGATCACAGGATTAAGGACCTAGAATTGCCCTCCGATTATTCCAGGCTACACTGCAGAAGGCAATTCAACATCTGGAGGGACAAATGTTAGCTGCCTCTAATCTAGAGCTCCTTCTCCCACACTGTGGAACTCCCTCCTCAGACAGGTTTCATTTTAACCCTTTAGGCCCCAAAATTCATCCTTTTCCGTTAATCATATTTGGGATCCCTATATGCTGGCTTTAGGTTTTCAATCCTACCTGGGAGTAAGCCCCATGAATCCAATGGGACTGCCTTTTGAGTAGATAATGCATAGGGTTGTGCAGTAAATGTCTTTTATTTTTATTCTTTACTAATTAAATTTGTATATCACCCTTCATCCAAAGATCCCAGGGTGGTTCACAACAGAAAAATACAAAATGGGAATATAAAATACAACTTTTTTTTGCTCTTCCTCTTCTACTGGTATATACTGGTAATTAATTTGTTTTGTAAGCTGCTTTGAGAGCTTTTAAAACCATTTAAATAATTTCATAATTTTGGAGGGCTTCTTTATGGGTCATTGAAGTGGCTTTAATGTATTTATTTTATTTTATGCTATGCCTTTTTGGTTCTTAATCTTTTGTAAGTTGCTTAAAGGTGTGATGCATAGTATACAATAAGTGACACATACATTTGATGATGATAGTTACAGGTAGGTAGCCGTGTTGGTCTGCCATAGACTTACAGCAGATGAACACGGCTACCTACCTGTAACTAGAACTATGGAAGGCACCACATTGAGCCGCATGAAATGGAACTCCATCAACAAGGTATCTGAAGAAGTGTGCATGCACACGAAAGCTCATTCCAATAACAAACTTAGTTGGTCTCTAAGGTGCTACTGGAAGGATTTTTTTTATTTTATCTGATGTTGATGATGATGATGATGTTTTGGGTGATTGTGGCAATTATACCCAACGAGTGCAAAATCCTTTACAAAACAGCACTATCAAATCAAGGCCTCAGTAGAAATGTGGAACGAGGGGAACCACCCTGGAAGTGGGAAATGCATGCCCCGACAGCCAGGCTGCAAATTTATTCTCATTCTCAGGCACATGCATGGAGTTGGGTACTGATACACAGTCTGACCTTTGGAGCAATGCACACCGGTTTGCTGCTCTGCATGGTCTCTGAGGCTCCCTGGGCTGCAGGAAGAGGCATCTTTGAAGAAGGTTGAAGGATGACGGACTGACTCAAAGGAAACTGAATTGGAACTAGGTAGGAGTTGACACGTGGCAGCAAGGGTTTCATTTTTCGGCCTAGCAAGGAAAAAAGAAGTCTTAGCCCAGTATCTATAAAAGGTACTTCCTCACTTTTAATTGATCAGCCACCAGAGCCTTCCCAGTTTTGCACTGGGAAATCTCTGCTTTCATCTCAGTTGCATCTGAGATGATTCCTCCGAATCAAAACTGCACACAAGATCAAATTCTTGCTGCTTTTCTGGGAATGGAAGCACTAGACCAGGGGTCCCTAAACTACAGCCCGCGGGCCAGATGCGGCCCAATTAGCCTCCCAATCCGGCCTGCGAAGACCCCTGCCGGCCGCTCTTACGGCGTGCAGCGCGGCGGCGCACTTCCAGATCGGAAAAAAGCACCGAAAATCGTTTGTGCACATGCGTATGGGCCTCTCCCGACCCAGAAGAGGTCATTTCCGGTGCACTTCCGGGTCGGGTCCGGGGGGGGCACTTCCGGGTTTGGGGGGGGGGAGGCCCATACGCATGCGCACAAATGATTTTCAGCGATTTTTCCGACCTGGAAGCACGCTACCGCGCCAGTAAGTGTGTGTGCGCATGTGCACGGGCGCGCACTCCCCCGCCCTCCAGCCCGCTGCGCACGCACTCCCCTGCCCTCCGCGCGATCGGCGCGGCGGGCACCGGCCCAAAGCCGGGTAAGTCTGGGGTCCCCTGCACAAGACTGACTTGTGAGTATTCTACTGACAACTTGTTGTGGCTTGCGAAGCAGATCACTAGCACTGTGTTTTATGGTTGTACATAGACCATTTATTTCAAACCTGGGAATTTTTCAGTGTCTCCACATACACGGAAAGTCCCAGTCCTTAGCCAGTTAATGGGTATAATACAGACAAACGCTGGGGAAGAAGCTTGAAAAGATCTTAAATAATGAAGCTGCCTTCTGTAGAGTTAAACCCAGGATCCTGCCAGACCAGTGCTACTCTGACGGGCAACAGAGGCCTTTCACTGTACTTTAACTGGAGAAGTAAGGATTGAACTTGGGACTGTCTGCAAGTAAGCGTATGTGCTCATGTAGCAGGTACTGTCAGGTATTCTGCCTGGCCCTTACGGAGGACTGACATTTACCCCCTGAACTTTGCTTTGCTGGTCTCTGCTTCCTGCCTTGCTTTGCCTTTTCCATTACAGCCCTCCAGCCCTCCCATGCACATCACGTGAATATCTCCAACATATGTAGAAAACACCCTTGTCACAGTTCCCATTAAATCAACTGCTGGGGTTTTGTTAGGGAGAAGAATCATGCCACTTTCTCTGGGATTGGTAGAGATGTAGAGTATAGACTCACGTGCAGTCTGTGGCTCATTTTTACGACCACTAGTGCCTCTCATATTCTTCTGTAGATCCGGAATGTGCCGTTTTTGCTGCTACATTAGTTTTAGATTAAGAGAGACAAGAAAACAAAAGTTAGAGAAGCTGCAGTTGCCCAACTGCTTTGTATGGATCCGGAGGGCAGCGCTGAACTAATATAAGGAATTTAACTGGCACAGTCCTGCAGAGCTATGGGGCGATATGTGTCACCTCCTGCTGCAAGCAGACACCATTGTCTTTGCTGACTGTCACCCCATAGAACCCCATAGAGCCTGACAGAGGTGGCACAACAGAACTCCTTCCACAGCTGTTCTTCAGGCAGGAGGGGGGGTGAAGAGAGAAAGGAGCTGAGTTTGATAACTCTCACTGCCTGAAGAAATAAAGATAAAAAGATTAATTGTGCAGTGTGTTTCGTTCTACCCAAGTTCAACATGCTTGAGCACAATGGCAGAAAAAAAGGAGCAGCAGCAGCAAGCAGAGAGAGCACCACTTGATACACGGAGTCAGTCAAACTAGCTATTTGCAAACTAGCTATTTCCATCACATGGAAAACAGTTTTTAGTTTCAGTTCTATCAGCATTGTTTGCTGCTGTCAGGATGCAAGCGATGATGCCATGAGTCTGCCCTCCACTCATCCACCCCATTGTGCTCTCCTCTCTCACCGTGTTCTAGAAAGATATATTAAGAGGTTTCATTTGCCCATTTAAACCAAGCATTACAACAGAAGTAATCTAAAAATGCACTTGCAGTTTGTTTATTTTTTATGTACTGAAAACCCACCATTTGACCAAATATTTGCTTGTGCCCCCAAATTAATAGGCGGTGAATAAACTTAAGTATCCACTCATTGGTCCAAATAGCATGACTGCAGGTAGCCAAGGCTGCCCCATCCATTTCCCACACACTTGAAGGAGGCACAGAAGGGGAAGCTGCTGGAGGATCTCAACTCTTGACTAGTAAAGCAACCTCTATACATCTGCAGGCACCGAAAGAGGGAAGAAAGAAACCCAAGCCCAACCAGGAGGGAAGGTCTTACTGATTCCAAGAGCCCGGGTGATGCTGGTGACTGCACATCCAGTGGCTGGTGGTGGCCAAGTATACAAAAGGAATGAAAAGGAAATCGTCAGCTAAACCGGAGAACAAAGGAACATTTGGGCACAGCAGGCAGTACAGAACAATCTGTCAGTCCTCAGCGAGAAAGTAAGCTGAAAATTTTGTACAATACCATACGCTTCCAGTGATCAGAAGGTTAGCCCTGTCTGAGGCTAGATTGGGGGAGAACAAGGAGCAGACTCTTTTCAACAAAAACTTTTACAATAACCAGGCCAAACCACAAAGCGGGGTTCCAGGTTCATGTAACCCGCTGCCCCCAAACACAACTTTCTCTTAGCAAGGGAAGAAGTGTGGGTTGTCCATAGCAATCCATGGAGAAATGCAAAAATTAGCCCCTTCTGTTCCTGACTTAGGGTCTTGGGGTGTGTGTTATTTTTAAAATTTTGCCAACCTTTATACACACAACCCATTTCCATCTACACGGCACTGGAGTGCAAGGCTTCTATAGGCAAATAAGCTGTGGATTTTGGCTTAGAAGAAACCCAAGAAATATTTTGTACAGAGGAAATTTGGTGGGGAATCCAAACCTCCAGCCTGAAGCATTAACAGGGGACTACATCACATGGCTGCCGTAAGTAAGACACTGTCAGCCAAAGCCCTTTACAAACGGCAATGGGGGATAACATTCTGGATTTGACATTTTTTTGAACATTTGTGAAAAACAAACTTTTCGGATGAACACCTTTTGCTTGAGGGTAGACAATGGCTACCCAATGGCTACTGTGTTAATATATCGGATTTCTCCATTAATTCCTGGGAGCAATTTTCATCCAAATGTTTAAAAATGACTTCTCAATGGCAACCAGGAATTCATGTGTCTAGATTAGAGGTGGGGACCATAGAATCGTGGTAGAGTTGGAAAGGACCCAAAGAATCACCTGGTCCTATCCTGCAATGCAGGAATCACAGCTAAAGAATTCCGGGCAGATGGCCATCCAAGATGTTTAAAAACCTCCAATAAAGGAGAGTCCACTACCTTCCAAGGCAGTCAGTTCCACTGTCAAACAGCCCTGTCAGATAGTTCTCCTGCACATATTCTAGCTTGTCATTATCCTTCTTAAATTGTGGTGCTCAGAACTGGTCGCAGTATTCCATGTGGGGTCTGACCAAGGCAGAATAGAGTGGGACTCTTACTTCCCTTGATCTGGACACTAGACATCTGTTGATCCAGCCTAGAATAGCATTAGCTCTTTGCTGCTGAGTCATGTTAAGCTTGTGGATCCTTTTCACATGTACCACTGGCAAACCAGTTGTCCCCAATCTTATATTTGTGCATCTGATTCTTCCTGCCTACGTGTAGAAACCTTTTATTTGTCCTATTGAAATTCCTGTTGTTACTTTTGGCTCAGCTCTCCAATCTGTTAAAAGTCACATTGAATCCTGATTCTGTCTTCCAGAGCACTAGCTACTCTCCCAGTTTGGTGTCATCTGCTAATTTGATAAACATCTCTTCAATTCCTTCATCCAAGGAGACCTACATTGGCTCCTAGTACGTTTCTGAGCACAGTTCAAAGTGTTGGTGCTGACCTTTAAAGCCCTAAACAGCCTCGGTCCAGTATACCTGAAGGAGCGTCTCCACCCCCATCGTTCTGCCCGGACACTGAGGTCCAGCGCCGAGGGCCTTCTGGCGGTTCCCTCATTGCGAGGAGCCAAGTTACAGGGAACCAGACAGAGGGCCTTCTCGGTAGTGGCACCCGCCCTCTCGCCAGATGTCAAAGAGAACAACAACTACCAGACTTTTAGAAGACATCTGAAGGCAGCCCTGTTTAGGGAAGCTTTTAATGTTTAATAGATTATTGTATTTTAATATCCTTCTGGAAGCCGCCCAGAGTGGCTGGGGAAACCCAGCCAGATGGGCGGGGTATAAATAATAAATTATCATTATCATTATCATCATCATCATCATACAGTGCTACCTCGTGTTATGTACCAGCCCCTTATGAATGCTTCGGGTTACGTGCTGCTAACCCAGAAGTAGACACCTCTTGTTGCGAACTTTGCCCCGGGATGCAAGCGGAAGTCGCGCTCCGGCGGCATGGCAGCAGCAGGAAGTGCCATTAGCGAAAACGCGCCTTATGTTACGAGCGGTTTCCGGTTACAAACGGACCTCCGGAACCAATTAAGTTCATAATCGGAGGTACCACTGTATAAAGACTGAGAACAACAACGGGCCCAGGACAGAACCCTGTGGCACCCATTTTTTCTAGGATGATGAGGAAACATTAGTGAGCACTCTTGGGGTTCGGTCAGTCAACCAAATCCACCTAACAGTACGGTAATTTTCTGCAGCCCAAATTTTACCAGCTTTTCTGCAAGATTTTCATGGAGGACTTTGTCAAAAGGCTTACTGAAATCAAAGTACCAGTATGTTAGTTCCATGTGGTCCTCCGGATATTCCTGGACTACAATTCCCATCACCCCTAACCATTGGCCATGGGAGTTGAAGTCCAGTAACATTTGGAGGGCCACATGTTCCCCACGCTTATCTAGACAATGAGATAGCATTCCTTAACCCTTTTACAAGTTTATAGCCACACTATTACTTAAGAATTTCCTTTCTGTGAATTCAAGTGATCCATTTCCCTTTAAATACCAAACTTAGGTGATCCAGTGCTCACCAGCACATCTTCATCTGCCTCCTCAGAATGGGAATAGTCAGGTGCTTGAGAAATCAGGAATTGGTAGGGCAACCTCCTTTTCTGCATGAAAGGTACTCACTTTGAACACCTGGTCCAATGTCAAATAGCGGTTGGCTTCAGGGTGAATGGTCCAGAATGAGATTTTGCCATTGGCAGATGTCTCTCGAACAAACATGTCATGAAGAGAAAGATTGTGCCTTATAGAGTTCTGGATGGGAAAGGAGAAATGCTTGTTGTTGTTTTGTTATCAGTGGATTCTTCAGATGAAATCTTGATAATTCATAATTTGAATCCTCTGTATCTACAGGGGCTGTGCTCCAGCCATATTCCCCACTTTAACCCCCTAGGGTTTCCTCTTCCCGCCCCATGCAACGGCTAAGATCACTTTTGACCTTTCCAACCCCATTTTGCAAGCCACTTCTCTTCTGTAGCCCTACTTTGCACCCATTTTCACCTTCACCCCCATGTCCATGACTCCTCCTCCTCCTCTTGTGCAAGCTCCTTTGCACACAAACCAGCTCCATGCTAACCTGATGCATCTTGCTCCTCCCACACATTGTACGTAACTACTAATCACCCTTTTTGCCTTCTGCTCAATTTTGAAGCGACCATCCCATTATTCTTCAGACCATTTCATGCCCCTGCTTTCATCTTCACTCCCATTCCCATTCCTCCTACTCCCTCTGCTCCCATATTTTCATCTTCACTCCTCTTTTCCATTCACTCTCCTTACTTTTCTCAACTCTCCCTTGCACTGATCACTCCCCATTTCCATGCCTTATCCTCTCCCCATTGGTGCAGCCCCAATGCTGATATCTGTTACTGTACCTTTAAGACAAATGGCTTCTTAAGATCAAGCCTCTGAGTTGGCTTGTTCGGTGAGAGAAGATTAAATTCAGTTGGTGGATGTTGTGTTTATATGGAACTTTGCTTGTTAATAAAATACCTCTTCTAAATTACTGTACTGAATCTGGAACTGGTACCAGGAGTAAAATACATTATGAGAAGGTACTGTGAAATATTTGAGGGCTCTGCATCTTTTATCTCTCTTGCAGAAGGCAGTTGAGCAGCAGGGCGAAGTTTAAAAGAGCCCTCATTTTCTGTTCAGTGCTTCTCCCTCCTTGCTTTATTCAGACAAGATCTCCCCTTCCAGCTTCTGTTCTACCTGCCTTTTTCTTCCCCTTGACCTCAGTCAGCATTACATGGCTACTGAGAAACTCCCCCCACCACGCCTGTAGTTCCCCCCCCCAATGTTTTTTGTACTTCTCCAACCTTGTGGTGCCCCCAAACCTGCTACAGACTGAACATAAGAAACAGGGGGAAATCCTATCCAAAACAAGAAAAACAGAATTATGCAAAAGCAGGTGAATTATGTTAATGTGCTTAATTTCTATGGTTAATGTAGGTTGCAGGATTCTGCTATTCTTGGTAGAGCATTTTAATTTCTTTCCCGCAGAATACACATAGCCCTGGTAACATTTGCACCTGAAGGGAGAAAACTGATAGTTATTTGCATAGTGCACTTTCTTCCCTAGCTTTTCCTCACGCAAGCTTTACAGGTCATAGTATTTGTTACCTTCCAGCCTGGCTTGGCTACATGCTTGAAATAAGGGAAATGATCCTCAATCCAGGTGTAGATATCTTTCAGCATCATGCGCTTCTTCTCAGTACTGTTGATGGCAAACTGGATCATGGCCATATAGGAGTAGGGGGGACGTTCAGAGAAGGACTCCTGCCATGAGGTAGTAGAGGAAGAAGCTGCAGAACCTTCCTCGGCCTGACAAGAAGACAATATGAAGGGTGCAGGGCCTGTAGAATGTTAGTTATATGAAGAGCTTCTGGATTTTGATGTACCAAGCAGTGAACCTCTGAATAGTTTAGGGTTAGCCATTTTATTGGGCAAATATTTAGAGTCCATGGGGCTGCATCCCTGCTTGCTAATCCCCACTCATGAAGCCCTCACCTACTCCTCAGAGAGGGGAAACATTTTTGGCTCCATGAGTGAGATACTTACTTTGATTGGCCAAATTTGACAGGTGGGTGGGGCCAAAACAACAGGAGTGGGCAGGGGATGCAAACCCTTCTTGAATCGGAAGCGGGCTTGGATGGAATCCTAGCAAACTGAGCAGGATTAAACCTCCATTCATCAAAGGATAAGCAGAGGTGAAATCCTGCTCAGTCTGACTGTGAACCCATGTTCTTCCTGTGCATCTCACCCAGACAACACTTCCGCCTCAGGAGCAGGGAGGTGCAAGGCGGTGGCAGAACAGGATGGTTTGGGGGAAGCTGCCCCAGCCTGCTGTAATAGTTCTTCTGCAAATTATCTCTTAAGCCTCTTTAAGCGGAGGCTTGACAGCCATCTGTCAGTAATGCTGTGATGGTGTTTCCTGCTTGGCAAGGGGTTGGACTGGATGGCCCTTGTGGTCTCTTCCAACTCTATGACTCTATGATTCTATCTGGGTTGCCCACCTGCATGCATCTCCCTAGCCCGTTAGCAAAATGCTTTGCTAATGGACCTTCTCAAGGTCCATTAGCAAAGCATTTCACAGAAGTTTGTTGCAATACTGTAATTCGCAGACCTACCTGTGGCCACCAGCCAAACTGCAGCATGGCAACGGACTTACCTTCTTATGCTATGTATGGTTAATTTAGCAGAAACATAACATTGAGACTTACATTAGGAAAACCCAGGTTTCCTTACTGTGTTTGTGAAACTACATAGTCAGTGTGCTGCAGTGAAGAGAATGTGGGACATGAGTCAGGTTTAAATTCCTCCCAAGCAACAAAGCTGCTCACCGCATGACCCTGTACCAACTGTTCTCTCCCTGGTGAACGTAAAGGTGGGATTACAATGTAATACAGTGGTACCTCGGTTTACGAACACCTCGGTTTACGAACTTTCGGTTTACGAACTATCCTAACCCGGAAGTTAGTAAACCGAGGTGCCGGAGGTCTACTGAGTGTCCGATGCCTTCGGGAAGGCCGGGCCTTCGCTCCGATGCCTCCTGGAGGCCCGCAGCGAAGGCCCGGCCTCCCCGAAGGCATCGGAGCGAAGGCCAAACCTCCCCAAAGGCATCGGAGCGTCAGATACCTTCGGGGAGGCTGGGCTTCGCTCCGATGCCTTTGCGGAGGCTGGGGAGCCGCGAAAGCGGTCCCCGGCCTCCGCAAAGGCATCAGAGCAAAGCCCCAGCCTCCGGAAGGCATCGGAGCCGGGACTTCGCTCCGATGCCTTTGCAGAGGCCGGGGACCGCTTTCGCGGCTCCCAAGCCTCCGCAAAGGCATCGGAGCGAAGTCCCGGCTCCGATGCCTTCCGGAGGCCGGGGAGCGTTTCCGCGACTGGGCTGTGCAGCCGCGAAAGCAGTCCCCGGCTACCGGAAGCCGGGGACCGCTTTCGCGGCTGCACAGCCCAATCGCGGAAACGCTCCCCGGCCTCCGGAAGGCATCGGAGCGGCTTCGCTACGATGCCTTTGCGGAGGCCGGGGAGCACTTTCGCGACTCTCCCCGGCCTCCGCAAAGGCATCGGAGCGAAGTCCCGGCTCTGATGCCTTCCGGAGGCCGGGGAGCGTTTCCGCGACTGGGCTGTGCAGCCGCGAAAGCGGTCCCCGGCAACCGGAAGCCAGGGACCGCTTTCGCAGCTGCACAGCCCAGTCGCGAAAGTGCTCCCCGGCCTCCGCAAAGGCATCGGAGCGACTTCACTCCGATGTCTTTGCGGAGGCCGGGGAGCACTTTCGCGACGCTCCCCAGCCTCCGGAAGGCATCGGAGCCGGGACTTCGCTCCGATGCCTTCCAGAGGCCGGGGAGCGTTTCCGCGACTGGGCTGTGCAGCCGCGAAAGCGGTCCCCGGCTTCCGGTAGCCGGGGACTGCTTTCGCGGCTGCACAGCCCAGTCGCGGAAACGCTCCCCGGCCTCCGGAAGGCATCGGAGCCGGGACTTCGCTCAGATGCCTTTGCGGAGGCCGGGGACCACTTTCGCGGCTGCAGCCCAGTCGCGGAAACGCTCCCCAACCTCCGCGAAGGCATCGGAGCAAAGCGGTTAATCCGTTCTAGGGGGTGTTTTTCCTCGTCTAGAACGGATTAATCAACTTCCCATTACTTTCAATGGGAAAGTTCACTTCGGTTTACGAACACTTCGGTTTATGAACAGACTTCTGGAACCAATTGTGTTCGTAAACCGAGGTTCCACTGTAATTGCAATCAATTATTATTTATAGCATTATGCAAATATGAATTAAAGCAACCCATACGCTGGGAACAAGTAGCCTGCCATTGCTATCAGGTGAAAGAAAGGTGCACTTAAGAATGAAGGTTCCCATCTAAGCAAGGATATTTCATGGAATATTTGGCACCGTAAATATCAATATCTGCAGTGTTAAGCCAGTTTGCAGTGAGCCTCCTTGCCCATACAGGTTGCAGTTACCAATCCAGAGACCTCCCCTGCACTTTAAATTGTGAAAGTGCCTAAAGATAAAAAGTCAACAGCAGTCTTTCCCACACTAGAAGCACTGCTGGTCCTTCTGTCTACCTCCTTCCCTCCCTCCCCTTAAGTCCTGCTCACTACAGTGGGTAGAAGGGGGCAGAGCAACACTGGGAAATCAACAGATGAGAGGGGTCTCTGCAGCCTGGTCTCACAAGAGCGCAGGTACAAAAGGAGTCTCTGAATTGCAGTCTGGCCCTATGCACAGACACCTGGCTCGGCTTCTCTTTCCTTGGGCTTTTATTTGGCTTGCTTACCTTAATAGCTTTCTGCTTGGGGGTCTGGTTCTCCTTCTCCGTTTCTTTTTTCACACTGCAAGGGCTCAGTCCACTAGAGCTCATGTTGCCCAGCCACTGAATGTTAGTCAGACTGTTGTCCAAGACACTGCTTGTTGTTTCCGCACTGCCTAGATAAATACAAACTCTTAAGTTCTCATTCTGTAATCCTAGATTCGCAAAAGAAGGCTTCAAGCTTGTTCTTTCAGCAGACAGAGTTTTCAGTATCTTAGAAAGAGAGGCCTACAATGGAGTTTGGGCAGAAGCACTTGAAATAAATTGAGCTTCACATACTCTCTCTGCTCAGTCCTATGCACAGTTATGGTTGCCAACATGTTATTGGCCCTGCTTCTGTGCCCTGAAGTACAGTTTGACAGGCAGAAATTTAAGAATGTAGATATTATTGTTGAAGGAGAACAGTCAATCTCGGTTGCCAAATGTAATCCATTCTGGAACACCATTCAACTTCCGACTGGTTGCAAGAGCTTCTTGCACTCAAGGGGAAGCTGCGTTGGACGTTTGGGTTCCAAAAAAATTCGAAAAATTGAGCATTTACTTCCAGGTTTTCAGCGTTCGGGAGCTGAAACGTTGGAAAATGGAGCCGTTTGAGAATCAAGGTTTGACTGTACTAGATTCTATTCCCATTACTATACGTTGTAATTCCTAGAATGCAAGGGGTTGGACTAGATGACCCTTGGGGTCCCTTCCAATTCTATGGTGCTATGATTTTACCAGTCTTTCATGAAGCTTTAGTAAAAGACTATAATTTAAAGATTGGAAACTGGCACCTGCAGATTTAAACAATAAGCTCCCCCACTTTTGCTACGTTATCCTTAAGGCTGCCTCATCCCTTGCCTGAAACAATTGGTTCTAGTTCCACCACAATTTTTCCTGCCTACCACATTCAAAGTAGCAGAATTGTGACCTCCTCCATTTCCTATACTCGTACCATAGACATGCCCCTATCAAAGGAACTACTTTGCTCTGAACCCGGTGCAAGGAAATCCATTTCCCCTGGTGGGGAAATGTAACAAACAACTTCCCCTGTACCTCTGCCTTTCCTACTCATGCTGTCACAACAGATTATTTAATACATGGTGCAAAGCACCATCCAGTCACAGCCTGCTATCACATAAAGACACTTCCACTCCAATTGCCAATTACAGGGTACATTGAATGGGGCTATATATCTCTGGCCTCATGCTCTGCACACTTGCCACTCTCAAGTGGCAACCTTAGAGATGGGAGACTGTGAGGAAAGTGCACTTTGCACACAAAAAGAGCACTTTGTACAGAATAGCAATCTGTTGTGAGGACAGGGTAACACCTCTCTGCTCGAGGTAGGGAACCTGTTCTAAGACTCCAGGGCACAAGCACCCAACAGCATCCTCCACTCCACCAACTGGGGGCGCCAGGACAGAGCATGGCACGCAGGTAAACAAGGGAACGGATAATACCTGGTACACTTTCCACCACCACCCCCTTTGCCATTTTGGAATACAGTGGTGCCTCGCTTAACGAATGCCCTGCTTAACGAAATTTCCGCTTAACGAAAGGATTTTTCGAGCGGAGGTTGCCTCGCTAGACGAATTCATTTTATGAAAAATTCGTCTAGTGAATCGCGGTTTCCCATAGGAATGCATTGAAATTCAATTAATGCGTTCCTATGGGCAAAAAAAAATTCAAAAGAAAAATTAAATGCATTCCTATGGGATTTGCTAGACAAATTTTTCGTTATAAGAAAAGACCCATGGAACGAATTAAATTCGTCTAGCGAGGCACCACTGTACTGTATTTTGCACCAACTCCTCTCTCCTAAAAGCAGTCTTAATATATGTGTTGCGGGTGCCAGCACAAAAGAGGTGACTGTACTCCATACTGGTGAGCAAACACAAAATGCACTGCCTAAAAGCCTCCCTCCCTTCCCCACACCCAGAAGAGGCCCTGTCCCTCCCCCCCCACCAACTAGTAGCAATCCAGTAAAGAGAGGGCTGCCCCATGTTTCATAAGGAGAAGAACTACATACTGTTTTCTTCCTGTTCTCGTCCATCCATAGACAGCAGCTCTTCCATTAATGCAGAGCTTTGCCCAATGTACTTTTCATCCTCTTCTGCCTTGTTGTGGGCAGTGCTGTGCTCCTCATCAGGTTTGAAAAGATTATTGAACTCTCTTCTCTCCATTCTAGGAGAGCTGCTCCTGATGAGAATAAATTTGCTAGGCCCATTACTGCCAGATTCTTTCCCCCTGGCAGTTAGAGCATCAATGATACTTTGGACATCTGTGTTAGCAGGAATAGCTACCACCTGTGCATCTGACAAGGTCGGGTGGTCTATTATCTTAATCCCCCCCACAGGGGCTTCTCGATTTCCAGGTTCCGTTTTGTTTGTGCCATGCTCCTTAGGTTTTGCTTCTTCCTGCTTAGGAGACCCAACATTCTGGCCACTTGGCTCATCTCCTGCTAATGTGCTAGCCGCATCGCTATGTGGGAAAGACAGCTTCCGTCTCTTGAGAATCAGGGGCCTGTGAGGGCTGCTCTTCATCCTTGACCTGTGCAGTCAGTCTCCATTGAGGACAGAATGAAGGAACCTGAAAAACACAAAGAACATTTCTGTCCAGTTGAGAACATGTGACAAATTGCAAGGGAGTGTCTTGAAATCAGCTGCTAGGTTTCCTGAAATATATATATATTAAATAAATGAATTGTGTTCTATAGTAGGAATCTTCAACCTTTTCAAACCTTGGGTCCACTTTTAACCCAAACATGTTTCTGAGGATCCATTTCTTACTATTGTGCCCCACCTTAGACCAGTGGGTCCCGCTCTGCTACTCTGCCTCAGGATCAAATAGTGCTCTACAGTAAATGCAGGTATGTAAAATAAGAGCTGATTAATGATACACATGCAACCTCTAAGTTTCAGAAACAATATCATTTGATGGGGAGCAAGACAAACGCTACTGCCACCCAGGCCCTGTTGGTGGCTTCCCAAAAGTTTGCCACTGTTGTTATGCATTGACTGGGTTGCCTATGGTATGTTAGCTGGACCAGGAAGGAAGGTTTTCTAAACTGGAATTTAGAACTGGATTCCCCTCTCCCTTTGGGAACATTAATGTGCTAGAAATGACCAACCCAGATATGAACAGTTAGGCAGCTACTAACTTTTTATTTGGGCCAGTAACTTTTGTGGTTTGTGTGCAAGGTTTAGCAAAATTAGGGAAATAAAGAAATTAAAGCTCAGAATAAGACTGCTGTGGGTTAAACCACAGAGCCTAGAGCTTGCCGATCAGAAGATCAGCAGTTCGAATCCCCGCGACAAGGGTGAGCTCCCGTTGCTCGGACCCTGCTCCTGACAACCTAGCAGTTCGAAAGCATGTCAAAATGCAAGTAGATAAATAGGTACCGCTACAGCGGGAAGGTAAACGCCGTTTCCATGTGCTGCTCTGGTTCGCCAGAAGCGGCTTGGTCATGCTGGCCACATGACCTGGAAGCTGTATGCCGGCTCCCTCGGCCAATAATGCGAGATGAGCGCCGCAACCCCAGAGTCGGTCATGACTGGACCTAATGGTCAGGGGTCCCTTTACCTGTACCATAAGACTTTAATTTCCTTATTCCTGGAGGGAATTTGTTATCTGGCTTTCTCATTACCATAAAAAATATGCTGCTAGCTATAAAAGTTTGGATGGGATGTGAGCAAATAAACTGCAGCTGAATTCAGAAAAGATGGAGGTACAGTTAGTGCATAATTGCTTCCTACCCTTTCAGACTAGTACATCAAGTGCAATTCCTCATGGACAACCTAGAGGGCCCCTTCTGCTTGCCCTCCTGAGGTCCCAGACCGCTGGAAAAGCATGCAGCAAAGTGCAGGAGATGGTCCTTGGAAGCGCTACCGGTAGTTCAGTTACACCCAAGTGACTTACACTTTTGTCTTTGAGCACTAAGATTTTAATCCTATTGCCAATGTGTTTTCACTGCTCTACTATTTTAAACTGTTTCTGAATTGTTTTATTTTGATTTTTTTTAAAACAATATTTCTTTAAGCTGCTCTACGTCTGCGAGAACTAATACTGAGGGGTAGGATATCAATCTCATATCTAACTCATTAACCAACTAAAATATTTTCATGATCAACTCCCAGTATGCAGCGTTAGAAACTGGGATAGAAAAGCTAGGAGCCAAATGGCTCCTGGGACCTGGGTGGTGGGCACCAAATCAGAAAGTCTAGTTGCCATTTCTGGGGAGGGTCAGGAACACTTTTTATTTATTATTTTGATAAGCATGAACAAATATGCAATTCACAAAAGTGACACATTGTTAGTATTACACAAATTAAACAAGTAAGAACGGAAATTGTTAATACTTATTTAATTTGGTGTTTACAATAAAAGTACTGGTACCATACTTCAGTTTTCAAAACACTCTACTCTTTATTGTTAAACTCCTTAACATATTGCCTATCCTTAACATACGCTTTGAGGCTTCAAAGAGCATACATTTCAGTAATCCTTGAGAGTCAGCCAGGCGCTGAAAATGTCACCTAGACCTTTTGAGGTGCTCACAAATGGATTATTTCTAGGTGCGAAATGCGCCTGGCACCCTGCTAATTTCAAACCCTGCCAGTGTGGTAGGCTCTGCTTTCATTGATGGTAAGCCTCAAGGCAAGCACAGAAGCTTGCAAACCTTGATTTTTGCACCATGTGTTTGATCATTTGTAAGACAGCACTGATTCTCACCTAAACTGGGGGAGAAGGCTCCAGCCTCTTTCCAGATTCAGAAGCTGAAGTCATTCTTGCCTTCATAATTTTGAGTCTAGATTACTGAAATGTTGTTAACATAGGGCTACACTTAATGATAGTTCAGAAGCTTCAACTAGTACGAATGGAGCAGTCCGCCTTCTGATGAGAATGGGTTAGCAAGTGTCTTTTAAACCGGGGGCTCCTGCTCTGGGCACAATGCAAGGCACTGGTTATTATTACCTTTAAAGCCATAAATAGATGGGACTAAGAGTTTCATTGATTTTTACTAGTGTATTATTTGAGTTTTCCCCATTTCCTCCCGTAAGTACTGGAAACAGCTGGCAATGTCCTGGCAACTACTTTTTCCCTGGAAAAAAGCTGATCCTGCAAGGAAATGAGATAAAATGCTTCACAATCCCGGTATTTATTTTAAATTAAATTTCTTCATTTCACTTTGCAATATATAATAAACAAGAACTGTTACAAATGTCTTTGCATTACTCACCAATCAGAGCATTCATAATATAATGAATGAAAGGGAAATACTTTGTCACACCATACAAATTACAACACCAGAATATACACTAATCAATAAGTCCTTCTCTGTTCTTCCTGTCTCATGTAAGATAAAAACTCTTGTCCCCATTTCATCCCGTAAGTACTGGAAACAGCTGGCAATGGCTTTGTCACTACTTTTTCCCTGGAAAAAAAGCTGATCCTTCAAGGAAATGAGATAAAATCCTTCATAATCCCGGTATCACCCAAAGAAAATTGTACTGGCTGCCTCCATAAGAAGGTCTTTGCACCTCAGAACACGACCAGCTCTTGGTTCATGTAAGGCTTTGGCCAAACTCATCCTGCTTTGCCAGAAGACATCCCAAACACTCCTGCAACCATACATACAAAACAAGGGAAGAGCAGCAGTGATGAGCAAACTCTGACATTATGGGTCCTCCCCAGTTCAATTTTGAAAACCACTGCCCCAGAAGAATAGACGGAAAAGTCCCACATTGAAATAACAAATAGAGGAAAAGGGGAAACATGTTCCTGAGCTGAATGACAAACATTTAAGAAAGCCACAAGCCATTCTTCAAAAATCTATCCAACTGTCGTTTCTTGAAATCAGAAATCTTTGCTCCTGTGGCTATTCTGTTGAACATAGAAGTAACTGATCAGATTTAATGGAGAACAAGAGGGACGTACAGTATACATTTGCCTTATCCCCATGGTAATGAGGCCCAAATGTTCAGGAATAACTAAACTGGAAGGTATTCCCCAAGGGAGCTAGCTTAGCAAGCTGCTAGTGATAGAGTAATTAATAACAACTTTCTCTCACCAAATGGAGCACAAAAATAAGATGAACTCAACTCATCAAGGTCCTATGTGACAGACCTGCCCAGCCACAGTCTCCATGTAGCCGTTAACAGAGGCCAACCAGTAGGAATGCCCAACATTCCATGGAGGTTATTATTACTCTCCCTCCGGCATCAAGCACATAGGAGCTACACAAGCTTTTCCCAGCATCACAATGAACAGTCTTCAAAATATGGCTAACATTCATCCCCTTAAAAATCTTAGCTATTATAATCACCCCATGTGAAGGACTTGATAACTTTGTAAACTCTTGTTGCAATTGACATTGATGATTGAGCAAAGGACTGGGTAGTAATGACCTTCTTTGCCCATCCATTTGTTTACACATGAACAGTTTATTCAAAGTTGCCTGTTCATGTAGCTGATCAATATACATCATTGTCTGAAGTTCATTAGAGCATACTTCCAGGTAGGTTTATGTAGAATTGCAACCCCAAAGTGTTGCATTTATTTATTTTTTAGTACTAACTCCAGAACTGCTCAAGACTTAGCACTTCTTCCCAGAAATTAAGCATGGCTGATATTTATTCTACTTATTATACAAGTGGTGCTGATTCTTTCTTTTTTGGCCAGTTTAAGAGAATGTTAGTTGGTATCCATTTGTCTCAGGAGACAATGGAAGACTGCTCTTTTGGAGGTAAAGTCAAATCATTGGAGAGTACAGCACATGGTGTGTCTCTAGAGACCAGTATGGGAAAGACATGTTTTGGATGCAGTTAGGGCAGATGAAGGTGTCCGATTGTGCTGCTGCATGTGTACTATGTAGTCTCTGCCAATTTTGGACAAATTGCTGTAATTTCCTGCCTTCATGAATACTGGTCCATAGGAAGCACCTCAATCTTGCTTTGCAGAATGCTTGCATTATTTTATAAGAAAACTGTGGGATAACTAGCCTCATATAACCAACATGCTTAAGTCTAATCAATGCACAGAATAAGCTGTCTGGCTAGGCTTTTCTCACCTTGGGAGGGACTAAGTAATCAAGCCTTTGCTCCCCTTCAGTCTACCAGAGAAGTTCAAAGTGTGAAAAGGTTTTGAGCTGGTTGCTACAGCTCAGACTGCATGGCTCTTACAAGCCATTACTGTGTTCCTATACCAATAATTTAGGAACTTCCACTATTGCAACTAAATCAGGTTTTACTGCCTATGCAACATTTTCTGACTGCTGTATTGAAAAGCATATGAACTTGGTATTTGGAGTTTATAAATAAACCATTATTACCTTACTTTTTTTCTATGCTAGCGGAAAAGGGGAACTTTGGAAGGAATTTAGAAGGACATTTTTAAAGGTCTAACAGCTTATATTTCCATGCTTTGCTGCACATTCTGTGATTTAAAATCTGTGCTGGGGTTCTTGCACCAAAGAGTACTTGCCCCAAACCTGGATCTTGACATCCAGGAATTCTCCTATTTACATACCATTTTTTCCTTGCCACCAACAAAAACAATAGTAAGCAATAATTTCACCTCACTGCTGCTGCCCATAAAACACCCTCATATTCCCAGCCAGTAGGCCGCCTTGCCCAAGGGGTGTGTGAAACAAGCAAGGGACAGTCAGGCAAAAGCTGGAGATTTCATAGCAATTACTGTTAAGCTTCTCTCTCTCTCTCTTTGCTGTTGTAGGAAAACCATATACTTATATGAAAGGGCTGGTGCTGTCTGTGCAGTTTTTATTGTAATTACCGGTATGTTTTAGACAGATTTTATACATTTATCTAGTTTTAATTCTATCAGTGTTTAGGTGTTTTTAATGATTGGTTTTCCTATGTTTTTAGCAGCGGAAAAGGTGGGGTATGAATATAATAATAGTAGTAGTAGTAACAGTAACAACAACACCACCAGCAGCGGCAGCAGCAGCACCCTTCAAGGGCCTTTCTGGGGCTCCTTCCCCCGTGGCCTTCCTGCAGAGGCCCCTCCTCGCCGCGGGGCGAGTTCGCGCAGGACTAGCGCCTTAACTGAAAGCGCCGTTGAGACGCCGAGCTTACGTCACCTTCGGCAGCGCCGCCTCGCTCGCTCCCTGCCGGGAATCTCCTCCTCAGGCTTCGCCGCTCGGCTCCGGTTCGGGAGAGGGACCCCGCGCCTGGCTCTTCGTGGCTGCCGGGGCGCGCGTGCGCGTGTATTTGGCAAGCGCCGCCTGGCTCTTCGGGCCGGGCCGCGGCCTCTTCGCCCTTCGCCCGGCTCCGCCGCCGCCGCCGCCGCCTTTTCCTTCGTCCGTCCCGGTTGTTTGAATTTGGCGCCCGGAGAGCTCGGTTCGCGTCACGTGACACGCCGGGACCAATCGGCATCGGGGCAGAAGACCGGAAAACGTCTGCGTGCCCAGAACGGAGGCGGGGCCTCGAGGGGCTGTGGGCGGAGAGAGGGCCGGGCTCCGGATCGGGGGCTTCGGCGGGATCCCTCCGAGAAGATCTCGGTGCGTCTGGCGGCGCTGCCCCCAAGCCCCGGGGAGGGGGGACTCGGAGATGGGAGGGGAGGGGGGCTGCGGCAGGACCCTCTCAAGGAGGCTCAGCCGAAACAAGGAAAGGGGCAGGGCTGCCAGGGAACAGGGGGGGCCGATGGCGGGTTGGAGAGGGGCCCCCCTCGGTTTCTTAAAAAAAAAGAGTTAAGAATCGGGAGCGTCAGAAGGCACCCAAGGGAGGGGGGGCACCGTATTAAAGATAAATTCATTTTTGTGGAGATCGTTGTTGTCTTTGAGCTAGAGCGCAAGAAGATATCAAGCAATCGATGGCAGAAACACATTGAATTTCTCTCTGCAGGTCTAGAAGCAGATTGTCATATTTCTAAGGAGTGCCATTCGGTTTCCTCCCCATTGACATCGGGGGACATCATGAAGCTGAACATTTTATTCAAAGCTGTTGATGCCTCCAAAGAAGAGGCGTGTAAGCAAAGGATGGAAAGGAGAGCTCTTGTTCACTGAGGCCCCCAAAGAGGGGCTTGTGTACCCCTATGGAACGCCACTTCATCCAGGGGGAAGTCCAAGATGTGTACCCACCAAACCACTAAATCAGACTGGGAGTACTTGGGTATGGTTTTGTCTTTTCCTTTATATTGTGCGAATGTACTGTTAATGCACAATTGTAGCACATGCTTGGTGTCCTCACTGTTTTCTGTGCTCTGTGTTCAAAAGCTCACTGTCCTGCCCTTGCCTTGCAAAATAAGACCACAAGTTATTATTTTTCTTTCTTTTTTTTAAGCTTGCCTGCCCATTTTTCCTTGGAAAACTCAGCTCTTGTTAATTATTCTTATCTCTCTTTACTTACAACTATCACTTTAGATTATTTTGGCCTAAAAAAATAGTTGAAAACTGTTTCATACCCCCAAATTCTCTTTCCACTCTGGAGACAGTTATTTCAGTGGAATTCTGTTCATAGAACATTTCAAACTTGACTCTGTTTCAACATTTGTATCAGAAGTATGTTCTTGACCACTAAGCATATGCCATAAAAAACCGTTTTGAGTATTTTATGGTGCTGTGGGACACTGTTTTTGTTGCAACAGACTTAACATAACTGTCTGTCTGGAAATTGCCAACAGAAGACAAGGCAGAGCTCGGCTTGCAGCTATGAAACCATTACAGTGCTTATTTTGCTCATAATTATGGCGGTTTGGTGCCTTCTCTTCATGAGAGGGAAATAATAAATAAAATAATAAGGTAACAATTCCATGCACATTTACTTGGATGAAACCTCTTGAACCCAGTGAGTCTTGCTTTTGAGAAAATAGGCATAGGATTACTGTAAATCACATGCAGGAGATTTGGTTTTGGTTTTAAAAATCTGGATATTTAGAAAATGAATATAAATACAATATAATGTTTGCACAACCCTTTCTGGCAATTTCCGAAGAGGGATTGGATATCAATGAGAAGCTGATTAAGCCAATCCCTACCTCTGCCCATTTATTAATGGCTCCACTCTTGTACTTCCATTTTGCGACTGAGTAATTTTTAGTCCTCTTACATGGGCCCTGGGGCTAGAAAGTTTGGGAGCCCTTGATTTAGAATATGCATAGCAAAGGGGTAAATGAAGCATTTATCCATCATTTGCTAATTTCTTACACTGCCTTCAACTGTAATATGGGGATAATACAGACTTATGTTGTAGAACTATTGCAAGGATTACTAAGAGTGTGCATTAAGGTATTTGAAATAGGGATGCTTGTGTTAGCTTATTATTATTGCTTATTTTTCTCAGATAATTCCAGAGTTTGAGAGTGAGAGTGCCAGGTCACTGGGTCTCCAGAGGTCATGCCATGGTTCCTCAAACGTGAAAATAAAGGATACCAGCCATGCCATCCCTGTGGTGGCAGGAAGGCGTTGGAGGCCTGCAGCTTACAAGTTTTCTCCACTAATGTTTGAGAATGCAAAAACAGAATCCTGTGCCGTGGGGACTTCAGAACACCCTTTGGACTTCGGTGGCCAAGCAGGAAACTTTGAGACATGCTGTAACCAGCCACGGGCAGCTTCCATCAACCCTACAAGCAGTTCTAGGGCTGGGATGGAAAATCCTTGTCACTGTTCCTTATCTCCTTATGCTGACCCAGTTGCATTCAGCCCACCAGAGATATGCACTCCAGAACAGCCCTCCATTGAGGCCCATAATTATTGTCTGCCCCAGATGGATAGCTTTACTCCTGGTCCATTTAGTAATCATGTTGGTGAGGATATTTCTAATGACTTTGAGGCTACAACTGTGCTGGTCAAGGACACTCCTGAGCACGAATATGGAGTTAAGGTAACATGGCGGAGTCGATCTCTCTTAATGAAATACCTCAGAGAAAAAGGAATGCTGAGCACCAGGGACATCTTAGTAAAGACACAAATGAGTGCAGTGCTTACTGAGGCTGGAGATAGCCAATAGTTTTGAAAGATCAATCTCTATTTGTGGTGTGTTCATCCAATCCAAACAGATTTTGCAGGTTTTTATAGTTAAAAAAATGCAAACGTGTTTGACTAGAAGTGACAGCTGGGATACCAAAAGAAGCAATGCCTCTGCCAAAAACTGCTTTCAGTACTTCTAAACCTGGAGTGGAAAAATAGCTTGAACAAAACGTTTTTGTGTATGGTAAACCGTCTAAATAATTTGAGAAGGTGGTATACTTGCTAGATAAAGCACAGGAGCATTTAATAAATAAATTAAAGCAAAAGGGTCTGGTGTTTCTGGAAAGACATCCCTTATCGTACCTCCCCAATAAATGAATACAGTACCAAGTTATTTCTGTATTCAATGACTTCACTACTGATCTCTGCCATGACTTCAAGTATGGATATAGCCAGCAGTATTGTACGGTCTCTACTGCCTATTATGCTTCATGTTGTAGGATCTTGATTACCTGATTCACTTAGAGCAATGCTGGAAGGAATTACTTGTTTTGGGTTTTTTAAAAAAAATCCTAATAAAAGCATTGTTCTGTCCGTGTGGCTATTAAAAAATGCAGTGACAAACATTTTATTAATAAAGCAGTTTGCTTTATTTTTATGGCCTTTTAAATCACAAAATCCTAAATTATTTCCTCAGGCCAAGTGTTTAGCATGCTGCTTTATGGTGGTGAGTCATGGATAACTTACATCCACCAGAAGCACCACCTCAGTGCCTTCCACATGCACTGCATCAGGAAGATTTTGGGCATCACGTGGTAGGACAGAGTCTCAAAGAAAGATGTGCTCTCCTGAGCCCACATTCCCAGTATGTTTGCACTTCTGTCTCAGCGATGTCTATGCTGGCTCAGTCATGTCCACAGAATAGATGGCAGGATCCTGAAGGATGTGCTCTTTGGGGAGCTGGCTTCATGCACCAGGCCAGCTGGATTTGTACAGTAACTATTACAAAGATGTCTGCAAATGTGACATGAAGGCTGGCAACATTCACCTTGCCATGTGGGAATTCCTTGCAGGCAATTGTAGTTCCTGGAGACAGCCAGCTAAGGTTGTTGGCAGGATTAAGAAGGCATCTACTGAATCCTCAAGGTTGCCACACTTTATGTGAAGGGGTGGTTTCGAGAAAGTGTAGAAACCAAGAGCAGGCCGCAAATTTTGTGTAAATCAAATTTGATGTATGTGGGTTCATATTTAAATAATTAACTTGGGGAGGATCATGTAGAAAATCCTAGGTACAATCCCTGACGTTGCCAGGTAGAGTTGGGGATGAATCCTGCCTGAAACCCCAGATAGCCACTGCCTTCTAGTGTCAATTACAGTCGTACCTTTGTTTTCAAACAGCTTAGTTCATGAGCAATATGGAATTTGAACGCCGCAAACCTGGAAGGTGGTGTTCCAGTTTGCGAATTTTGCCTCGGAAGCCACACTCCTGCAGCCAATTGGAAGCTGTGCCTTGGTTTCTGAACATTTCTGAATGCATTTTGTTAGAAAACCAAGGTATGACTATACTGAATTAGACAGGCCAGGAAGATCCAGTCTTGGGACTTTATGTTGAAGGGTGGGTAAGAAATTGAATTCATGACGTTGGCAGTGATAGCTGGTGTTTGGTGTACCTGGTGGGGTGGGGGTGGGGTTCGTGGGTCACAGGGGTGTGGTAAGTTCTGGTTTTCTCGCTTGCAGAGTTGCTGTAGACATTATAAATAAACACCTTGCTAGAGTTTCACGTGTGGATTCTTACCAAAGAAACCCTGTTACTCGGAAGTAAGCCCTGCTGAATTCAATGAAGGTTGTTCCCTAATAAGCACATACAGCCTCAATCAGTCTTAAAAGTGTCACAGAGGGCTGTTGGGATGGGTGCCGAAAATTATTCCCCTCCAGTTTATTCGCTACATCTTTCCAGTATGTAGAGTAAGGCATCCTCGGATCTTTCGGTTTACCGAGAAGCAAAATGCCATCAGGATTAGGAATAATGAACTCCAAAGATACAGTATATGGTCCGAGCTTGCACGAAGTGCAGCTTTCTAGCTTGGCATTGGCCTCACGTGGGGAGAGGGGTGTGAGGAAATGGTCTGTGCTACAGCGACCCTGCAGTGTAGTCCACCATTCGGGCTGAAGCTTCGCACGGCCAATACGGAAGCGAAGGGCCCGTCTCTTCCGAATGCTCCCCGGGACCACCACTGAGGCGCCTCCGAACGTGGGCAAGCGAAGGGCGTTTTGCAGCCGAAGGCAGGATTTTGTTCGGAAGCGGAAGCAGAGGCAGCAGCAGCGCCACCGCGGACGCCCCACTCCCGGCTGCCTGCCACGAAACCCCGCCCGCTCCCGCCCAGCAGCCAAACCAGAACACGCGCCCCTCAAGAGAAACGCGCGGCCTGCGCGGGTTTTACGGCGCCTGCGTGGCCTCAGCGCCCACCTCCCCTCCCGCGGCTGCCAATGATAGCGCGCGGTACTCGGGGTCCTCTTCCAATGGCGCGAAGTTTCAGTGCCGCGCTGGGTTGCTAAGGAAGAAGGAGGGCGGTTGCTGGGGAGCGGCGGCGGCCTCACCTCTTGGGGTTCCCATGGTGATGACAGGATGGCGAGCGGCAGCGGGCTGATTTGCCCCAGCGCAGGGGCCAGGTAAGGCGGCCGCCCTTGCTGCCACCCTCCGCCCTCCTCGCCACGTATCCCCGAGGGAAGGCGGCCGGCTCAGGCGTCGGCATCGGGCTCGCTTCCCGCCCCTCCCCCCATCCCCCTGGGTCGGGCTTGACTCCCCGACTGCTTCAGGGCCGCCCGCCCGCCCTGACTGCGTCCCTGCCGCTTTTTGGCTGTTGCACCTATTTGTTCGATTTAAGGGGAAGTCTCTGAATGGATGGGGTGGTTGTTCCCCATAAGGATTTTGGGAGGGTACGTAAACATCACGAGGCGTTATTTTATTTTTCAGCCTCTCGTAACGGCGAAAGTAAGTAAGCCTCGAAAATGAAAACGTGGGCCACTAACTCTCAGCGCGCAACTGGTCCCTCGGGAAGTTAAAAGCGTCCGGACCCGGCGCGGAAAGCGGCCCAACTGCCCACCCCTCCGCGCTGCCTCCGATTAACCCTTCTTTCAGCGGCTTTCTCCCCGCGAAACCCGGAGATTCCCCGTGCTTTGAAAATCCGAACAGGGGAACTGCATCAATTGCACGGGGAATTTCCAGGTTCAGGGAGTGGGAAATGTGCGGCAAGAGAAGGAAGGGCGCAAGGACGAGGGGGAGTTAGGGGAGGCGCAAGCAGGGGTCATAGCCCCACTTAAACCGAGGGTGGAGATATGGGGGTAGCTAGGATTAATTTTAAGGGGGGCAGGCATTATCTTGGGGGCCAGAACCCAGTTATTTGTGACACATTTGGTCAGTTAAGTATTTTTATCTATTTACTTGATTTAGGGGGGCAACTGCCCCCCTGCAGCCTCCTGGCTACACCCATGTGTAAAACAAGCCCTTGCTTGTAGCCCTAATCAGGGCTGGCCCAACACATTTTGGCATTTGAGGCAAAACACAAAATGGTGCTCCCCTCCTAATTTACATTAGGAACACGAAGGAATAAAGATCTACATTGGGATCTGCTGTCCTGAAGTCTTGCTGCCTGAGGCAGTCACCTCACTTTGCCTCATGGGTAGCCTGTCCCTGTCCCTAATTTTCTCTTTGTATAATCCCAGTTCCCAACATTCTGCTGTGCCTGGACGGGACCAAACACCAGAATTCAGGATAGAAATATAAATGTGGGATCAGGCTAGATTCTTTTTGGTTGTTGCTGCCTGGGAGCAGCTTTAACCATTGACCTAACAGTGTTCCTCTTTTTGGCTCATTTTCTCCCATACATGTGGTGATAGCTTATTTCTCCGTCACCATTGGTTCCTCTCGTAGCTATGCTGCAATGCTGTTTTCTGTAGTGAATGGGCTTTTGCACTCTCAAAGGCATGCTGTGACAGTTTTGCCAGGCATTTCAAAGCTAGAATCCCACAGATCAGACAGAATTTAGAGGCCACAGTTAGACTTGTTCTAATAATGAGATGCCCAGAGCAATTTCTAGTGCAGCTGTAATGGATCTGTTCCAGTTGTTATGGCCTCAGGGTGTGCATAAGCTGCTTGGAGGAGTTTGGCTGATTGCTTGCTCACTGGACCACTGCCCCACTTTGGAACTAGCTGAGAGGGAATGACTGGATGGATCGTTGTGGAAGAGTGGGGGGAGGTACCACTTGCCTTGAAGGAGGCAGGGATATGCCTTCTCAAGCAGCCCTCCCTAGACCCAAAAGTGCTGAACAACTGTTACCAAGTTGCAAATATAAATTTCTTGTGAAAGGTTCTGACAAGGCTGGTGGCATGCAGGCTGCAGGCATGCTTATAGGAAAGTGATTAGAGAAGTTTCAGTCTGTCTTCAGGTGTGGTCATGGCACTGAAACATTTGTTGGGAATGGGATGAGGGAGTGCGACCCTACTCCAGGCATCCCCAAACTTCGGCCCTCCAGATGTTTTGGCCTACAATTCCCATGATCCCTAGCTAACAGGACCAGTGGTCAGGGATGATGGGAATTGTAGTCCAAAACATCTGGAGGGCTGAAGTTTGGGGATGCCTGCCCTACTCATTCTGCATGTTTTCCTGTGGCTTTTTAAACCATTGACCACTGTATTTTCCTGGGGCAGCTCTCTGACTTAGGGTTTGGGGGCACTGCTTTACGTTGACAGAAACTGAGTGCTATGGGGGGTTTGCTGAAAGCAGTAAATTTGATATAATTTGGATGCTTTATTATGTAAACACAGGTGGTAATTTGATGCAACCTCTTTTGGTTGCATCAAAACACTCGGTTCTAGAATTTAAGCAACTCACCAGAGATAGTATTATTTGGCTGTAGTATATTTATTTGCCATGCAAGTATGGTATTGCTGTATCCTGTTTGTATTGTCCTATGTGTTATTTAAAAGAGTTAAGTGAAAGAGTTTCAAAAGTTGTGCATAATGGTGAAAACATTAGGTCTTAGATACTAGAACAAAAACTTGGGTTATTCATCCTACACTTGCATTAGTATGTTTGTGCTTGTTTCTGGAGAAACATGAAAAGAATAAGAATAATTCTTATCATTTTTAAGCACATGCTTTGCAATCTTATAGGGTAGGTTAGTGTCATCTCCATATTGAATGTGGGGTTGGGTGAGCAGAAGGAAAGTGGCTTAAGTAAGGTCATGGCTAAGATGAAATTTGATCTAATACTGTTGAGGTTTTCAGACTAATTACTGTATTTTATTTTTACTGCTGGTGCTCAAACCCTGGTGAAGGGTGGACGTGGAAATATAATTAGTCAAAAATCTGATATATATGCTACATAAGTTTACAGATTTTGACTCACTTTCCTGAACTATTTGTTACAACCACATTACTGCATGATGAGAGTTATATTTAACAGAAATGCTAATACTTCATTTCTCATCTTTCTCAGTGGCTTTGAGGATGAAGCTTTGAAACTACGTCAGCTGAAACTGGAGAACCAGGTAATCAATACCACAAGGCAGTGCCTGACAGGTATTGTAGTAGTGAAAATGAGTAATTGATTATCTCATGAATTTGGATCTTGCAAGAAGCTCATCTAGTTACACCATGTTTTTTATTTTTGTAAATTCAGACAATTTGAGCAGGGTAAGATAGAGTAAAAATGTTTGTTTAAAGTCAAAAGACTTTATTATATGGCTGTTTGTAAATTAAATAATTTATAGCCCCAGTTGAAATTGTTTGTTTAAACTTGCATGATTAGTCAAAAGTACTTTAAAGTACCGCATTGGGCATTACATATAATATTGCAGGAATTCCTAAGATCTATTGTTGAGGTTAATAAATGAGTGTATTCCTTGACAGAGAGCTCTTCTGGAAAAGAAACAGAGGAAGAAGCGTCTTGAACCCTTGATGGTGCAGCCAAATCCAGAAGCAAAGTTGCCTAAGGTGAAGCTCAAAGGGTGCGAGGAGCAGAGCCCTTTAGTAGGACCCCATGTGCCTGTTTGCAGTGATGTTCACCTCCATGGTGAGTGAAGTCTTTGTAATTATTAAACGTTCTTTTACTTTCTGTAATCCCTTGAGATAAGCACTATCAAATTCATGAGAATCTGGTACTCTAAAGTATTAAGTACTGTATTCACAGATGTGCTTGTCAATACTGTAGCAAAATGTATAGCTAACTATTTGTCATGACAGACATGTTGAAACAAACTAAGCTGCTTCACAAAATGCAACTGTCCCTGGAGTTTACAGCAGGTGTTATGTGAGGAATTCCAATTGTATACAGTGGTACCTTGGTTTACGAACTTAATCCGTTCCGGAAGTCCGTTCTTAAACCAAGGCGTGCTTTCATAGCAGTGGGGGGACTCAATTTACAAATGGAACACACTCAACAGGAAGCGGAACATGTTCCTATTCCAAGGCAAAGTTCACAAACCAAAATACCTACTTCCGGGTTTGCAGCGTTCTTAATTCAAGTTGTTCATAAACTAAGCTGTTCTTAAACCAAGGTACCACTGTATTCTGTTTTAAAAGCATTCAAAATGGTGCATCATCATTAGTGTTCTGTGTCATTATTATTATTTACTTCAAACAGTATGGCTGAAATTAAGTTATACAAACACCAGCCATTATGTGCTGTTGTGTCCATGTTTTCCATAGAATAATTAAATGTAGAATCAATAATTTTTGTAATCAAAGTATACAAATGTGATAACAGTTGATGAATGATTCTTCTTCCCCTTACTACTTATATGCTATAGATAATGCTTCTCTGTTGACAGACAAGACAACAGAAGGGGGTAGAGGAACATATAGTAGATCGTACCAGTGTGCGTCATGGACATCACACTGGACACATGATTATGAGTGTAGTCAGGTAAGAGACATATGTAGGCAAGTTATCTACACTGTAGGGCAAGGTGATATTTAGGGAGGGGAATAATAATAATATTAATTAATTAATTAATTAATTAATAATGTATTTGTACCCCACCCATCTGGCTGGGTTTCCCCAGCCACTCTGGGTGGCTCCCAACAGAATATTAAACAGAATAAAATTTAAAACATTAAAAACTTCCCTAAACAGGGCTGCCTTCAGATGTATAGTTATTTATCTCCTTGACATCTGATGGGAGGGTGTTCCACAGGGCGGGCACCACCACCTAGAAGGCCCTCTGTCTGGTTCCCTGTAACCTCATTTCTTGCAGTTAGGGAACTGCCAGAAGACCCTCGGAGCTGGACCTCAGTGTCCAGGCTGAACGATGGGAGTGGAGATGCTCCTTCAGGTATATTGGGCCGAGGCTAGTAAATATATCGGTAGATTATATTTCTATAACACAGCATATGGATTGCTCTTAACCAGTCATTGCTTGAGAAGTCATTGGTTCACAAATGTTAATGACTGTGTACTTTGGATAGCTTGAGTTCTGTTTTTTAGAGGACTATCTGGACAAGATCAGTTGCAGTAACTTTAGGTGATTTTGCATTCTAACAACATGGTTTCCTTTTGGAGATTCCAGTGCTCCAACAGGGAAGGTATGATAGGATACAGTAACCTCTGAAAAGCATGGCAAGTAAGAAATATTTATGTTGTTGGTGGGCAGGATTCAGTGAAGCTGAAGGGACTTAAAACATTTGTCATTGTATTCTTTTGTCACCATGGTGGTAGAGCCAAGTGGCCATCTGGACTAGGGGAAACAAAGAGTGTATTAATCAATTTAGTACAGTCAATAGACCAAAAATAAAAAAGCTTACAGTGCACAAGAATCTTAGAGCAAAACAGTGCAGTGTAAAAACAATCATATAAAACTGCAATACTCTTGAGTGCAAGCCCAGAGAACATTATGGGGTGATAGTATATAGTAAATCTAACTGAGGAACCTTTGTGTGCTTTTGAATAACCTCCAAGTTTCCCAGAGAGATTTTAAAAAAATCATTTTTTATTAAATTTTCCATTTTAACAATCCAATCAAATCACACCAAATATTCCACATTATACATATTCATATCAAATAGTCCAAATATTCTGCCAAATCATACTTTTGGGAGGACTCCCCATGCTTTGAAACTTTGGAGGGCTCTAATCCACATTGTAATCAAACTGCATTTCATATCTTCCAATAGTTCTTATTTCTCTTTCTGTTGTCATCCTTCTTTCACAGCCTCTGAGTTTTCCCCACAAGCGAGTTAAGACAAACAATAATATGCTTCTGTGTGGATTTTATATCTTTCGTTCCCCAATTAGTTTACAACGCTGGTATTCTGCCAAATCATTCTAACGGTCTTTTCACAACAAGCAGACGCTCCTGCCGTCTAATGCCATCTTCGCACCGATGAATCTAGGCGTCTGCTCAATAATTTTCCAAACCTGTTGCATCAATGTAGTTTTTCCAGGGGGGGATTTACCACATTAGACTGGAGGTACAAATATTAAAGCATATTAAGGGTCTTCCCCCCCTATAACTTTCACTTTTGCAACTCGGTTGGTTTCCAAGATGGCAAATTTCCAATTTCAGCTGCGTCATTGTTAATAAAATATGATTTCTGGGAATCCATCCAGGAATTTTTATCCCAACTCCAGCAATTAAGAGAGATCTGTATCTGTCTGTTGTTAGCGAAATAGAGGAGCCTTTGATCCCTATTCCAAGCGAGCCGCAAATCAAAGTTTTAATTATGTTGTATTTTCATTTCCACACAGTATATACTTTTCGTCCTCAATTGCTATAGATATTAAAATGGATCTTCTGATGGGATTTTGTTAGGTAAATATTAAGGCATGGTAATAAAATAAATGGAGGCAGTGAGAAATGGAGGCAGTGAGAGATTTTACTTTCTTGGGCTCCTTGATCACTGCAGATGGTGACAGCAGTCACAAAATTAAAAGACGCCTGCTTCTTGGGAGAAAAGCAATGACAAACCTAGACAGCATCTTAAAAAGCAGAGACATCACCTTGCCGACAAAGGTCCGTATAGTTAAAGCTATGGTTTTCCCAGTAGTGATGTATGGAAGTGAGAGCTGGACCATAAAGAAGGCTGATCGCCGAAGAATTGATGCTTTTGAATTATGGTGCTGGAGGAGACTCTTGAGAGTCCCATGGACTGCAAGAAGATCAAACCTATCCATTCTGAAGGAAATCAGCCCTGAGTGCTCACTGGAAGGACAGATCTTGAAGCTGAGGCTCCAATACTTTGGCCACCTCATGAGAAGAGAAGAATCCTTGGAAAAGACCCTGATGTTGGGAAAGATTGAAGGCACTAGGAGAAGGGGACGACAGAGGACAAGATGGTTGGACAGTGTTCTCAAAGCTATGAACATGAGTTTGACCAAACTGCGGGAGGCAGTGCAAGACAGGAGTGCCTGGCGTGCTATGGTCCATGGGGTCACAAAGAGTCGGAAACGACTAAACAACAACAATAAAATAAAAAAAGTATTGCCCCACCATCGGTTCCGTTCACATACCAGTCTGTCTTTGATGTTCCAGTAATCTTTCCTCAACTGCCTTCGTCAGTGGCTGGGCTGTTTAGCAGATTAAATTCTCCCTCCTCATCTGAAGCATGTCCAACACTTAAATCTAATTATTGAACTTAAGTAATGGAACTTGATGCGTTGCAGGGATAGCGTCCACGAGTGCGGCCATCTCGGGTGCTTTCCATCCAGTGCCCCGCAGCCCCTCCTTCCTTCTGAATTTGGGAGTGGGTTGAGTGGACATCTGTGGATGAGACTGCATCTTCCCTCCGGGAAGAATTTGTGAAGCTGCTTTACTCCCATAACAGCCTCTAATTAGCCCTTGATAGTCGGAGCGATGGAATGTTTGGCCATCCTCCGTCGCACCTCAAGCGGAAGTGTTTCCCAGAGAGATTTGACCCACTTGACTTTTCCTTTTTTTATGCCACCCCCCACAGTTACTGGAAGTTTACTTCCACTTTTCAAGTAAAATGTGACTGTGTTAGATTTTCATTGCAACTGCCTTTCCACGTATATCTCAAATTTGATGGTTTTATCAATGTGCATGATTTTTGAAGAGAGACAAATAGCTCAGTGTAAAGGTAACAGAATAGGCAATATCCTCTTAAAATAAATTTACATTTTTTTAAAAAAACAACAACCATGAATAGAACAACACTTCTGAAACCTGTTTGAGGCAACAGGCTTAGAATCACATAATTGTAAAGTTGGAAGGGACCCCCCCAAAAGTCATCTACTGCAATCCTCCATAATGCAGGAATCACAGCTAAAGAATCCCTGGCAAATGGCGATCCAAGCTCTCTTAAAATTTTTCCAGTGAAATAAAATTACTGTGAAATAAACCAGAGAAGGAGGTTGAGGGAAGTCCAGGGGGAATGAGGAAATTTTGAAATTGTGAATAATAATAATTGTTATGATGTAATATTGTAAAAAATGGAAAATTGAATAAAATTTATATATATATTTTTAAAACCTCTAGTATAGTCCACCACCTTCCAAGATAGTCTATTGAAGAGTTCTTACTGTCAGAAAGTTCTTCCTAATGTTTAGTCGGAATCTCCCTTCTTGTAACATGAATCCATTGGTTTGGGTCCTACCCTCCGGAGCAAGAGAAAGCAAGCTTTATCTCTCTTTCATGTGACAGGCCTTGAGATATTTGAAGATGGCTAACATATCTCCTCTCAGTCTCCTGTTTTACAGACTACATATACCCTGCTTCTTCAACCGTTCATCTTGGTCGCCTGCCTCTGCACATGTTCCAGCTTGTCAATATTCTTCTTAGATGCTGGTGCCCAGAACTAGACACAGTTCTCTAGGTGTGGTCTGACCAAGGCAGAATAGGGCTAGACTATTGCTGCCCTTCATCAGGACACTATACTTCTTTTGATGCAACCTACAATTGAATTAGCTCTTTTTGTTGCTGCATCACACTATTGACTCATGTTAAGCTCATCTGCTCAATGTCATTGAAGACGTTCAAGCATTCTAAGTTCTCTTTCATGGTCAGGCTGTTCATGTGTTCACCAACAATATGGCTACCCTTTGTCTTCATCTATATACAAGGTTGAAGACCTTGCAGCCCTCACACTGCATTTGTGAAATGGGTGCATGCTCAGATGCATAGTTCTGATGGTGGTGCATCTTGCTAGCATCAATTCTGTGGCAGACGTTATTGCCCAGTTGCTTGTTCTCACAAGTGGGTACCTTCCCTCTGGGTGGTCTGTGGCATGCTCCACCCTTGGGATACACAATGTTTGGCAACCTCCAGGAACAGGCACTGCTGGTTGGTGAGATGTTTTTTGAAGCATTTTTTAACACCCCGTTTCTTTCTGATCCCCTGAAAATTTGAAGCCTGTTGGGAGGCCTTGCTCTCTTAATGACTCAGCTCCTACTTGCCAACTTACAAGGTAGCTTTCCTTATTGCCATCACCCCTGTAAGAAGGACTAGTGAACTTTCTGTGCTACAGTTGAACTGCTGTTGGAGATGTCTTTGGATATCTGGCAAACCCTTGCCTTCTATGTGGGCAGGACTGCAAGCTGTAAGAAAAAAATCATGGCTATTTCTCTGTTATGAAGGTCCTAGGAATTGGCTTCCAGTCTCCCTCCAGATCCTTCCCTCCTAGATTTCATCAACCATGAGCTCTACTCTAAACTGACTCAACTCCTAGTTCCTTTGGTTGTGCGCACATGCTCAAGGGAATTCATGTTTTCCACAGCTTTTTTCAGGGGATTCTCTGGGCACAACTCTTGTGGCATCACTGTCTGATTGCAGCCCTCAGCACTACAGGGTTGATGTTTAAGCATAGGTGGAGACCTGTTTCAGACAGGTTGCAATGAGCTCTGTGGCTTTCTGAAGTACCTTTCTCACTTGCCTGGTTAGTCAGCCTGTCATTCCACCCCTATGTAGGGTTGTGCAGAGGCCACACATACACACAAGGTTGCTTACAGATCACTGTGGTTCTTTAAAGTGATAATGCGTCCAGTTGCTCAACCCACCCTCCTTGCCCGCTGCAGGTCCTGTCATCCTGCTCTTGCTCTACTGCTGCTTCCTCTTGCTGCTGTCCTTCAGAAGTGGTTGGCAAGATAGGAGCCACATCCTCTTGAGTGTGCCCTGTGGGCATGGGCTGCCCAACCAAACTCTTGCTGTCCTCTGGAAAAATTCTGAATTTAGCTGCAGAACTCCATAGATGTGACTAAACAAATGACCACTTGGCAAACCACAATGTTGGTTATCCATCCTGTTTTTTCTTGCTTGCATCTAGAATAATCCAGTAGGCTTCCATAATGACATCTAGTCTACTTGTGTAATTAGAAAATGACTACACCACATGCTTGAACAATGCATTTCACCCTGGTTTGTAGGCTTTGATGGTCCAGCTATCTTCCTGAAACCAGGGATTCAGGAGTTGGGGGCTAAACTCCAGATAATTTCACTTGGATCATCCTCAACAGAAGATGACAGTGAGCCAAAAAAGACTGAGGGAAGTACAATAGATAAAGCTTCCAATGTGAATCTGCAAGACATTCTGCAGAAACGAGGTAAGAAATTAATCAAGAGCTGGTTCATGAACACTAAGCCCAAGGTATGGCTTAGCACAAATGACTTTTTTTTCCAGAGAGGTGAGAGTTTAGTTCAGTATTTATGTTGTGAAGCACCCTGTGATCTTTGGATGAAGATTGGTGTACAAATTTAATAAATAAAAACAAATAATTATATTGTATCAAGCAAATTCATAACTCCATGCACATCTAAGATATTTTAAGGAGCAAGGCAAAAGGTTTTTTAAATTACACACAAAATGCAATAGGTACTTAAAATGTAAGGAACAGCCATGCAATGATCGGTTGCTTCTCTCCCCACAGCATCTCCTTCAGGCTGCTCTTCTGCTGCTGATGCCTATCACTGCTGCATGCTTAGGTTCCTTCCATACCCTAACTTCCAAAATTACAAAAACTTCCTTAAAAAATTGCATGAACCATGATGGAAATTGGAAGGGTTAAACAATTTATGGACAATGAAAGTGTGTTAAGAGTGTTAGGCAAGGAGAAGATGAATGTGTGACTACTGTATTTACTTTCAATTTATGGCTCCAGCAGAGTAGTTCCCATTTTGTATTCAAATTCTGAAAATTTATTCTAAAAAGCTCCCCAGCCCACTTTTCCACTTTCTCCCACTTATTTTACTTTCTCATTATGGAAAAGATTGGTAGTAAGTGGGTTTGTTTGCCTCATAATGTAATATTTTTTATTGTCAGATTAGTCATGCTGCTATTTTATATAAGAACCTATTGCAATTTAAATTTAGGGACAATAGTGGGAGAGATATCTGCTATATGGTTCCTTCTACATTAACATAAAATAACCTGCTTGTTCTGGCATTTTGATAGGTATCTCTGGCAGTATGAATTTTGATGAGGAAGACACCGAGGAAGATGAAACCAAGGAACAGTCAGGATCTCACTCGCCCTGTTTAGAATCTCAGAGGCCTGCTTCTGCAAACAGCCAGAAGTCTGCTACGGTATGCAGTCTATTCTCCCAGTGAAAAATGTAAAAAAGAAAGCTTGTGACTACTAGAGTCTGCATCAGCACCATCATTGCCAGAGTCAACCTGTGAAGTCTTCCCAGACTCATTACCCTCATGTTTTAAAAGGGAAATTAACTGGAGACTTTATCTTGGATGCCATTATCATTATTGCTCTTATGTTTACTCCTGAAGTTGTTATTATTGCAAGTCTTGCACTTTCCTCCTCTGCTCCTGTTCCCATGTTAAACCATTATAAATTCATTATAAATTCCGGAAGGTGCCTTGTTGACTGCCCAGTACTGGACAATATACCTTTATTCTCCTTAAATTTGTGTGTTGTGGTAGCACTCTGACCTGACCTTGTTTTATCTTACAGGAAATGGGTGCTTCCTGCGTGGCACTTTCTCAGACAGATGCAGAGCTGGGAGAAGTGGGAGACCTAGAGGAGTTTGTACTACGCCCAGCACCTCGTGGCATTACCGTGAAATGTCGTATTACTAGAGATAAGAAGGGAATGGATCGAGGCCTCTTTCCTACTTACTACATGCACCTAGAGCGGGATGACAACAGAAAGGTACTGCATTTAACCAGATAATGTTGTAATGAATGTATTTGGATCTATTGTAAAACCAAAAAAGTTCAACCTCCCCCCCCCCCACAGCCCCCATAAGAATTAAAGCCATACAGAGTGTATGGTATATTTTTACTTTTTTGTTTTATGTAATGCTTACAAAGGACCTAAATTGTTCTCAACACTTATGCATTAGAAAGTTAAGAGAGTCCCTGCATGAAGGCTCCCAATTTAATAGACACAATTTTTAAAAGGGGCAAAGGGAATGAGAGGGAGGTGGGCAGCAAACATGGGAGCAAATGCTCCTTCAGTAGCCAGCTGATAGGGCCAAGCTGGTCTCCATCCCCCATGATCTCCCTGCAAGACTGAGGGCACAGCTTCCCAGTGGCTCGCAGTGCCTTGTCTAGTGGCAGTGTGTGCCTCCATCTGGTTCTGCAGTCCTAGGGCAACCATCCAACTACTATTTATAAATGCTATCTAAATGATCAACAAAAGTGATAAAACATCACAAAAAAGCACACACCTTTGTATTTAAGTGCACAACACACATGAAACATATTGAAAGAAATGAAAGGTCCAGAGAGCTCATTTCCTAGTTGAAATAAATTCATCAACTAAACATCAGATGTCAAGGAAATAAGCAGCTATCCTATTTTTAAAAGACACCTGAAGGCAGCCCTGTTTAGGGAAGTTTTTAATATTTAATGCTGTATTGTTTTTAACACTCGATTGGGAGCCGCCCAGAGTGGTTGGGGAAACTCAGCCAGATGGGTGGGGTATAAATAAATCACTTATTATTATTATTATTATTTATTATTACATGATACTTGTCAACAATATCTGACAGATACTTATCAGAATCTCAGTAGCAAGCTTGTCTGTTAGCATGATTTTCACTGGACATTTACTTGTATGACACCCATCAACAGGACAAATTAGCATTCATAAAATTAATAGAGAGGTTGACTATATCCTTCAAGAAACAAATAACAAATTCCCTGTTAATAAATAGCAACCAACAATGCTAACACAGACTTATTGTGACAATAAAAAATAATAAATAGATTTCTAGTTAGCAGCAGTAACAAGTTTTCAAAGTTCTGCTGCTGGCATGCATTGCACACCTCTCATAACTTATTAAATTAATTTGGTTTGCATTAAACCAGGGGCTCTCAGGCTTTGTACCTCCAGGGTCCACTGGAAAGGGCTGTTACAAAAAAGCAGCTGGTAGGGACAGAGCCAATCACAAAATGGTGGTGTGGGTTTTATGATCCCCAGATTCTGTGTTCTTTACAGAACCTGTTTCACTCTCCCTGGCAGTAAAGGTACAAGAATAATAAATTAAACCAATCATATGCTGCCTTCTATGACACCCCCGATCAGCTGCCTCACCCTATCTAATGGTGGACCCCTTGCATCAGTTTGTTTTAACACAACACTGGAAATTCCACCGCAGTTCTTCTGCATTCTTTGTGGCTTGGTTCTTTAGGTAGTTTCAGTTTGTTTGTTTTTAAAGTCCAGTGAATAGTGTATTCTGCTGACAACTTCAGGAAGTTGGTGGGTGGCGTTTTTTAGAAACAAAACCCAAAGGGCTTAAGCTGCTGACTGCTTTGCATCGACATTGACACTACAACCTGCCAAGCAAAGAAGACAGCCCAAGCAGGGCAGTCTCGAGCAGGTCGCACGCCCTGGTGCTGAGGGGCGGAGATCGCTCCGGCGCCCCCGCCCTCGCAGGGCGCAGCATGGTTTCCGCGCGGCTTTGCCGCACAACGCCCTGCCTACCAGCCCGGCGCCCTGGCACACCGCGCCACCAGGGGTCTACCTAGAGCCGGCCCTGAGCCCAAGCTACTGTTTTATGTGGAAGCCCTTCCTTGCTGTCAGATCCCTTGTTGATCCAAATCCTAGTCCAAATCCTAGCTAGCTGCCTTTGCTTGTGTAGTTCCTTGAGCCGAAGAACAAGGAGGATTTTCATCAACAGGGTAGCTGCAACCTGTCTGACATCCAGCATGGAGCAGGACAATCCATTATCCCTCACTATCTTCTCTTCACTGTCCTCTTCACCGTTTCCCTCAGCCGCCACTGGAACATTCCTCCTGAAGGTTTTTCAACAACTGCTGGCTTCAGGAACCACTAGAAACAGCATGTTCCCCAACGTCAGTATTACTAACATTTCCATCACCAGTGGCACCAATCATGTGATTCAGCAGATGCTAACGTCTACTTCCGTTCCCCCGTAGCACAAATTTTCCGCAATGGCAAATTCTGCAGGAACAGCAGGCAATAGTGAAGAGATGACAAGGGGTCATGGCTTGTCCTCCTCCATAATGTCCTCAGGGCTGGGCTAACAGAAGCAAGCAGTAGCTGAGGCTGGCGGGGGCTGTGTGATTGGTAAGGATGCTTGATGAGTCTAATCTGGCCACTTGCTGTCCTCCGTCTCCTTTCCCCCTTCCACTCATTTCAGCTTCTCCCTCTTCAGCTGCCTCCTCCTTCTCTTCATCTGCTTCAGCTGCAGAGGCAAGAGGACAGAGGAAAAAGCCAGCTTGTATGAGGGGACATGCCCAACCTTCCTGAAGGAAGGAGTGGGTAGGTAGACGGAGGCTGGGGACTGCCAAGCCCATCTCAAAGCAGGGCATGGCCCACCATGTGAGAAGTGGTGCTCTAGAGAGATTGTTTTAAAATACATAATTACTTGAAATATTCTCTCTCCTTTCACACCTTACCTTCTTTAAAATGTTTATATGTCTAGATCTTCCTTCTTGCGGGGAGAAAAAGGAAAAAGAGCAAAACATCGAATTACCTCATTTCAATTGATCCAACAGATCTGTCCAGGGAAGGAGAAAGCTTTATTGGAAAACTCAGGTGAGACTTTCAAAGTGATGTGACTTATACTGTGTTCATCTCGCCCCGTAGTGTCTACTTTAACTAGTACAAGCTCTCCAAGGTCAGGCCTTTTTCATCCTTGCTACTTAAGATCTGTTTGAACTTGAGATGCCTGGGATTGAACCTAGAATCTTCCATACGAAAAGCTTTGTCATTGAGAGCTATGGCCTCTTCCCCAATGTTCAGTGATGTAGTGGGGGCTTGCTATGACATGTTTTGTATCTTGCTTCCACAACAAAACACCTTGGCCGATCTCAAGGATACTTGTGTGCTTTTCCTTTGTTGTGTGACTTTCTCTGTTATAATAATATAATAATAATATCATTCTCTGTTATGGCTTTTTGTGGCATAATTCCTTAATATAGTGAGAATCATAACCTGGTGCTTAGGCAATACTGGGATGGATGGATCAATTACGTATGTTCATGTATGTCAGGGCTGGGTAATGTGCAACCCTTTAGTCATTGCCAGGCTATAAATCCCATCACCCTTGAACTTTGGAAGTTGGGAGCCCAAGTGCACGTGGCCCTGTAGATGTAGTCAAGGATGATGGGAGTTGTAGTCCAACAGCAACATCCAGAGGGCCAAAAGATCTCCCAGTGCTGGCTGATTCCCATGGGGGCCAGACACCACTGGTCTGGAGGCTAGGACCCAAACCAATGGCTTCAAGATGCAAGAAAGGAGATTCTGACTAAACATCAGGAATAACTTTATGAAGGTAAGAGCTGTTAAAACAGTGAACTGGCCCAACTCAGGAGGTTGTGGACTCTCCTTCCTTGGGGGTTTTTAAGCAGAGGTTGGATGGCCAGGGATGCTTTAGTTAAGATTCATGCATTGCAGGAGGTTGGACTAGATGACCTTTGAAGTCCTTTCCAACTCTACAGTTCTATGATATAGCTGAAGAAGGGCACTGAAAACCAAAGAGCTCAGAATCCAGAAAAATGTGGTGGATTTGCATAGTCTTTTCATTTCCTGGGCAAACTAAGGCAAGCTTTGGGTAAAGAGGATGATATAGTGTCAGATGTGTTTTAAGGAGAAAGGAAATTTTCCAACTCACTTGTATTATCTAATCCTAGATCCAATCTTATGGGGACTAAATTTACTGTTTACGATCATGGGGTTAGTCCAATCAAAGCACAGGGGCTGGTGGAAAAAGCCCACACCCGGCATGAGCTGGCTGCAATCTGTTATGTAAGTAACTTACTACTGGGGGCAGAGTGAGGGAGAAGAATTGTCTGTTTCTTTTTTATATATATAAATGATTTTTATTGGTTTTACATATACAGTGGTACCTCAGTTTATGAACACAATTGGTTCCGGAAGTCTGTTCATAAACTGAAGCGTTCATAAACTGAAGCAAACTTTCCCATTGAAAGTAATGGAAAGTGGATTATTCTGTTCCAGATGGTCCGCGGAGTACTTAAACTGAAGTGTTCATAAACTGAAGCTAACTTTCTCATTGAAAGTAATGGAAAGTGGGTTAATCTGTTCCAGGCGGTCCGTGGAGTACTTAAACTGAAGTGTTCATAAACTGAAGCTAACTTTCTCATTGAAAGTAATGGAAAGTGGATTAATCCAATCCAGACGGTCCGTGGAGTACTTAAACTGAAGCGTTCATAAACTGAAGCGAACTTTCCCATTGAAAGTAATGGAAAGTGGATTATTCTGTTCCAGACGGTCCGTGGAATACTTAAACTGAAGTGTTCATAAACTGAAGCTAACTTTCCCATTGAAAGTAATGGAAAATGGGTTAATCTGTTCCAGACGGTCCGTGGAGTACTTAAACTGAAGTGTTCATAAACTGAAGCTAACTTTCTCATTGAAAGTAATGGAAAGTGGATTAATCCATTCCAGACGGGTCTGGGGAGTACTCAACCTGAAGCGTACTTAACCCGAAGCATGGGTGTAATTGGTTCCGGAAGTCTGTTCATAAACTGAAGTGTTCATAAACTGAAGCGAACTTTCCCATTGAAAGTAATGGAAAGTGAATTAATCCGTTCCAGATGGGTCCACAGCGTTCGTAAACCGAAAATTCATAAACCAAGGTGTTCATAAACCAAGGTTCCACTGTATAGTGGTACCTTTGGTTGCGGACGGGATCCTTTCCAGAGGTCCGGTCAGATCCCGAGGTTTCCAAGGTTTCCTGAGGAATGGGTGATTGGCTGATAGGAGTGGTAAACCTTTAGCCATCTCACCGCTTGTTTTCCCCTGCAAGACCAATTGCAGTCGTTAACAGTTATTAACAATCATCAACAGGTTTACTACTATCAGCCAATCACCCATTCCCACCACCCTTCTGAGTAATACGCCTCCCCACCTTCTGACTATACATAAATGTCTGGTGACTTCTGTTTCAGTGTATCTGAAGAAGTGTGCATGCACACGAAAGCTCATACCTATGACAAACTTAGCTGGTCTCTAAGGTGCTACTGGAAGGATTTTTTTAAAATCTCTGGTAGGATTTATGCAGTACTGTATATTTCAACATTTGCTAAGCCTATTTCAACACAAATGTCACCAGTGACCTAATCAAAGAAAATATGACAAATCTGTTAAAAAATAATAAAATTAAACATTAACAGGCTCAGCACTTCTATAATAAAAAGCAGCTATAAAATTTAAAAACCAAGCTAATACTCACCAATAGATTTTGACTCCAGCATATAAAATTTCAAAGGAGGAAGAGGACCAAACTTGCCAAATCTACATTGTTAACAACTGTTCTGAATAAATGGACTATTTTTCAATCATCACTAATGAAAGTTATATGAACTTCTACCTTCACAAATCCCGGACCTCAAAATTGACCTGCACAAGATTTTTTTAAAATAAGCTTTGATACAAAGTTGACTGTGCACCTGCGATTAACTCATCCATGGGATGAAGAATGCTCATTTAGCCCATTCTCGGGTCCATTTACTAAAACAAGGTAGATAAGATCACACAGAAGGCAGAGGTGAGTAATGGGAGAGACACAGTAGCTACTTGCTGTGGGGTATAAGGAACTGGACCAAACCTTTGGACTAGTTGCTGTGTTGAGATTCACTGCTAGGCCTGGATACTTCAGTGGGAAAGGGGTAAGGTTAAAATAGTACTTTCACCTGCCAAAATGGTGGCAGGATCCTGGCTTTAAACTAGAACAGCTGGTTTTCTGACCCCAAGGCAACACAAATTCCACAACTGTAGGTTCCCTGCATTTTTGTGAACCCACTAAATCTTGGTTCGGAAATAGAAATAGGCAAGCTGTTTTCACTCATGTGGGTAAAAATAATGGTGTGCACTCGGGGACACTGTTAGCAGTGAGGACTAAGCCTACCCCTTCGTCTCCATCACTCCATCCTGCTTTGTTTTTTTCTGAGCAATGCTAGAGTGAAGTGGAATGTTGGGAGCTGGTTTCCCTTTTCCAAGCAAGCATGGCCAGTGTATTTGTCAGACATCATTCTAATCCAATAAAAATTGTATGTTTAGGGTCAGTCTTTTTGTCCTTAAATTTCTACCTCTTTTTTTCAACAGGAAACCAATGTGCTCGGATTCAAGGGACCCAGGAAAATGTCAGTCATTATTCCAGGAATGAATCTCAATCACCAACGGATTCCAATCAGGCCACGAAATGCAAGTTTCTAATTGGATCATATTCACACTATAGTGGGAAAATGGGAGTTTCAGATTTTAGTGATGATAGGAGCAGTCAATAGGCATGCCTCTGAATAATTGAGGATGATGCAGTTCAGGACACTTAAGAGAATTCTACTATTCCCCTTAAGAGTTTTGACATTGTAGTAGAGGGGTGTGTGTAGCTTATTCTTGAATCCAAAATATTCAGCTAGGTTGTCATAGCCTCTAAGGAATCTTGAGTGTTGTTGCCCATCTGCAGAAGAGCACTGCAGCTGAAAGAGGGAGGGTAGCCACAGTATTGTATACAATAGAGCATGTTCATGACTTATATGTTCTGTTTACATGATGCAATAGTGATCTTCAGATTTTCTAAACATAAGCTCAATTGGAGTGGAAGGGTAACAGCCTTGGGAAAAAGAAGTCAGGACTGTGAAGTTGAAGAGCTATCAGCAGTTTTGCAGACCAAGCCTGATGGAAAGGGGATGCAAAAGGAAACCTGAGATCTTGTCTTCTTGCTTATTTTGTTGCACAGGAGCATGAGAGTTTGCTGTCAAAATGGCAAAATAAAAACATGGAGAACCTAATTGAATTGCACAACAAAGCTCCAGTATGGAATGATGACACCCAGTCATATGTCTTGAACTTCCATGGGAGAGTCACCCAGGCCTCAGTGAAGAACTTCCAGATTGTCCATGAAAATGACCGTAAGTCTTATGACATAATAGCTGCAACAGAAGTTGGAGGGTCTCAGTCCAGGACATTAGAAGGTTCAGGGCTGAGAATGGATCCAGAATCTTTCACTAAAGATTGCTGGATTTGATGGAGAGAAGACAAATCCCAGAAGTCACATGTTGCTTTCCAAAATGCTTTGCTAGCAGCACTGCCATGCTGAATAGGTAGATCCCTGCACCAGCTCCCTCCCCTCTAAGCCCCCTTCTCTTGTGCCAATGTTTTCCTTCCAGAAGTCTTACATGCCAAAACAGATGTTGCTCACCCAACGTAAACACCCCTTTCATCAAAGTCTTGCACTTTTAATTGGCTGCAAGCCATTGTTACCATCATCTGTTGCTTGGTTTGAATACATTTGAATAGAATGGGGAGATGCTGAAATATTGATGGCCCCAATATTACATTGGTACCTCTGGTTACAAACTTAATTTGTGCAGGAGTTCCGTTCTTAAGCTGAAACCGTTATCCTGAGGGGCACTTTCGCTAATGGGGCCTCCCGCTGCATGCGCGCCACTGGCACGCGATTTCTGTTCGCATCCTGGGGCAAAGTTTGCAACCAGGAGCAGCTACTTCCGGGTTAGCGGTGCTCATAACCTGAAGCGTTCGTAACCAGAGGTACCACTGTAGTTGTTTTCAATACAAATCTTTAAAATATATTTTTATATCAACCTGTATTTTATTAAATTTAGCCCACTCTTTCTCACAAAGGAACCCAGGGTGGCAAATACAAAGGTAGGGAAACAATACAATTAAAAATTAAGTTTATTTATTTTAAAAACATGTAAAACAGTCACATACCTTCAATGCTTTTCAGTATTCAAATGCCATGGTATAGTGTGTTGCTGTCCATTTAAAAAGGGTAGAGTGGGTTTAATTTGATGTTTTATATTTTAGGATTTCTATTTAGTTTTGTTCACTGAAGAAGGGAGTACCATGTTGGGGTTATCAGAAATTGGACTGAGACGATCCTAGTCTTCCTGCCTTCCAGGCAATAGGACTAGGAATACTGTCCACCAATTTACCCCAGCCCTGCCAAGTCCGCAAAGAAAACAGTGAGGCTACTTCCTGCCTCTTTTCTGACTGAGGGCCCACCCATTCTGGCCTTGAGGCCTAGCAACTGGCCGCCAGCCCAATATGGGCTAACTAACCTGAGCAGCACTGGCTTTCTGCAGGGGTGCACTGGGGGTGATTCACCCTGTCTTCTCCAGATCTCATCTAGATAATTGTCAGCTCCATGAGGTCATCATGAGGTGATGGGCATTGCACCAAATTGAAGCACTCAATATCAGTCATTTGTGTACCAGCTACCTGCCCTGCTCCGTTATCTAGCCCTCAGGATGCCTGATAAGATGTTTTGTCAGCTTTGACGTAATGGCCAGGAAGAGAAGGGGTCATTCTGCTATGAGACAAGAAGGTTCCTTTTGGGCTTAAAAATAAAGGAATGGTGTCTTAAAAATAAGGGAGTGTGAACCCTAACCACCAATTATGAGAAACAATATCTGCCTCAGGGTTTGGTATGTGCAGATTGGGCAAATAGCAGGCAGGGAATTGCTATGGATAAATGTAATGATTCCATTCATTACTGTCTCCATATGATGCATCTAGATTATGATTTCTTTCTCTTTCTCCCTTTCTCTAGTTGACTACATTGTAATGCAATTTGGCCGTGTGGCAGAAGATGTGTTCACTTTGGACTTTAACTACCCCCTGTGCGCCCTTCAGGCATTTGCTGTTGGACTCTCCAGTTTTGATAGCAAACTGGCATGTGAATGACAGATGTAGTGCAACAAGACCGCCTCTTGTTTTTCTTCCTGTGCTAACATCTGAGAAGAAAATTGTACTTGGTAATCCTGGGGTGTGTGGGGCAGAAACTAACAGTGCTTACCTAGAAGGAAAATGGAGCCCTGATGGCTGACTACATAGAATGCTGCCTTTCGAAGATGTCTTCATTCTTAGAGAAGAATAAGGAAAATGTAATTCTGAGAGGGAGGCTTTTTAGAAAAGAGCCCTGCCCCCCTAGAGCAGCTGAGCATCACTGTGTCTAGGAATTCCTGTTGTTAGAATCACATTAATGACTTTGCTGCCTGTTTTCCTCATGACATTACTCGTGTCCTGGATGCTAATGCCACTGATACATCTGTGCTCCTGTAACAAGAGATGTCTTGCTGCTCTTGGTATTTGCCAGTCCTGTTTTCCAGTAAAGTTGGTTGGTTTCCATTTGTTGCTCTGCCGCTTTGCATCTGCTGAAGAGTACCTATTGTAGAGGTATGTTCTCCAATAAGGTGAAGTTTATTGATCAGCTTGAATAAGGCAAAATTCACCTGTCAGTGTCTTTCCACAAGGTAATTTTTCATGAAAAGTGAAGAGATGACAACCTTGACATGCCATGCTGATACTACTGGTAGTAATTGACTGGTTGACATGCCATGCTAGTTTCAAGAGCCATATAAGGATTTCCAGTTTTCTTGTTTCATTCAGTGATAAGCCTTCTTTCTTTTTTTCATTATTAATTGATCTGTTTGTTTTTGAGAAATTATTTTAAAAACACAGCACTCCTGTTGGTAGGCAAGGAAAGCATTTTTGTGTTGAAGGCAATCTTCCCTGTCTCATATGAAACTACATTCTAAATGTTCAGTTGGGTGAGATGTTTTTTGCTTTTTGGACATATTTGCTTGAATATGAACATTAAAACCTGAATAAGTGCATGTATATTCTAAGGCAGAAGGAAAGCTGCTATCTCTGCTAGATTAAGCCAAATCTTTATATTCCATGGTTGCCTACAGATTATTGGAACAGATAAGGCATTAGTGCTTCTTGGCCCAAGGGACCTTGATTGCATCTTGGCTCTCAAGGGATCCTTGGGCTGAGCACCTTCTTAACTACAGTTCATAGAATTGTAGAGTTGGAAGGGGTCCTGAGGGTCATCTAGTCCAACCCCCTGCAATGCATTCATTATGCATCTTGTAGAATTTCTTCTGTAAATTGCCTTCAGGTGTTATGCCCTGTATTTCCAAAGAACATTGACAGCTGAATAACCCCTGCTGTCTGAAGCTGTTCCTTCCTTTTCTGGTTACCAATTCTGGACTTTAATAGAATCGTAGAGTTGGAAGCGACCCCAGGGTCATCTATTCCAACCCCCTGCAATGCAGGAATATCAGCTAAAGCATCCATGACAGCTGGCCATCCAACCTCTGCTTGAAAACCTCCAAGGAAGGAGAGTCCACAACCTCCCAAGGGAGACCTTTTCATTAAAATGCAGTTGTGTCTGGTTTGTGTGCCATTAAAATCCCTGTATTAGTAAATACCGTGTTGTCTTCTTTCAAAGCAATGCAGGTTTGCTGAAATGTTTTCTTATAGGCGGAATAAAAATCATTTATCATTATCAATTGTAAATTCTGCACTTTGCCTTAAGTCAGCGATTACTCATCACTTTTAGAAAAAGCTGGTGAATTGCAATTGCCTAAAAGGAAATGTTGCCACTGATAGCATTGTGCACTTGTGTGGAACTGAAGGAAGGGATGAGAGAGCCATTTCCCAAGAGATCCAGGGCCATGCTCCTCGTTTCCATCTTTATGCATCTTGTTTGTCCTTGGAAGCACAAGACCCTGCAAGATGGCATTGGCTGCATTCTGTGCTGATGACTCTGGATTGTTGCGTCTCCTCCGACGTTTGACTAGAAGGCAGGTCCCTTGGTTGATTCCCCAACTGCCAGCTTATAAAGAACATCACTTTTTTAAGGTTTTCACCTTTATCTGTACCACAGCTCAATAATGTTTTTCTGGTGCCAGAAATAGATTTTGTCTAGAGGCACATGATCTTGCTACTTGTTTTTAGCCATTTGAATCTTTGGAATACAAACACTACAGACTTAAACTGGCTTTAACAGTCACTTCGCCTCCTCATGAATTAGTTCTGTGGGTGAAATAGGAAGAATTATCATACCATCACTAGAAAACAAAATTCTTCCTCTAATTCGTGATACAGGTACTGTATGTAGTTTCTGCTATTTATTTTGGAGCACTTTAAAGTAAGAGACTGTCCCTACCACCACATAAAATGGGGCTGGCTTCATGTGGCCAAACCTGGCTCCTGTTTCTAGCAGTCAAGACTTCTCTGACTTAACCCTGTTATGATTTCATGCTGTAGTTTGCCTATGGAATTAGGCTAAAATCCTGATTTTAAACACAAATTCTGTGTATTTGCCTGCTTGGAAAATGCTATAAAATCTCGTATGCTGGAATTGGCTGACTTGGGTTTTAACCTGGCTGTGGATTTTAATACCTTTGTGTTTGAACAAGGAGAACAATGCAAAGCGTAGGAATTTACACCTTGGTTGCTGTTGCAAATGTAGTGATATGCTGCACTTTCATTTTTCCTCTGCCTGCTTTTACATATAAATGCTTCTCTGCAAAATCAGTGCAGACCATCAAGACATAAGGGATCTCATATTGCTTTGGAACTGTATTTGTTTTGTAGAAGCCTCCACTATGCCTAATCCAAAACTGTATGGTATTGATTATATTTATATTTTTTGTATTCCAATAAAATAATTTATATATTTAAAAATGTGATGCCAGTATGTCTCTTTTGAATGTTTTGCACTGACAGTTTTGTACTCTGATTCCACACTACATGCACCTATGACACTTGTGCCTGTGATCTCCTTGTTTTCGAAGCCTCCTCCTCCTCCGAAGCCTTCCCGTCCTTCCTAACAGTTTCTAGCAACATTTTCCTAACAGTTTCTAGCAACTGCCTGACTTACAGGAGGCTGCTTTAGGCTGTGTAGCCCCATCTTTAGCCCCGTTAGTGGGCAGTGTTCTAATAGCTGATTCAAAAGACCCTCTTGCATACAATCAGTCCAGGATACCTCAGGGACCACCTGATTCCATATAGGAACCCTGCTTGTGATGCAGCGATGAAAACGCTAGCACATTTGCAAAGCTAAGTAGGGTCTGGTCTGGTTTCAAGCTGATCCTCGCGGGCCGCGCACAACCGCGCTGCCCTTGTTCTGGCAGGGGACCATCCCCAGCTCAGCTTTCAGCAGAGACACCTCTGCCGGCATCGGGGAAGAGGAGGCCGGAGCAGCCGCTCGCAGGAGCGCCGTGGCCTCGCTCGCCCGGCGATCGCGGGACGAGGGGCTCGAAGCAGCGGCCGCCTCTTCGCCGCTCCGAGCCTCGCTGCACCCCAGGGCGCCCTCCGTCCCCGGCCAGGGACCCCTTCTCCTCCTTCCCCCTCCAGTTCCATCTCCCGGAGCCCAAGGGCGACGCGCTTGGGGAGCGGGCGAAGCCTGTCAGGCGGGCGGCGCAGGGCGGAGGGCGGCCGCGCGGCCTCGGCCGGCTCCTCCCCGCTCCCTCCCCTGGTTTCCGCTGGCAGCCGAGGAGAGCGCGAGGCGGAGCCGCCGCCAGCGGAGCGCTGCCCTTCCTCGCCGCCCGCTGCCCGGGTTCGCTTCCGACGGCACAGCGAAGACGGTGAGTGCGGCGCGGCGTCGCGCGGGTCCCGCCGCCGCTTCCCGGGGGGCGGCGGGCGAGGCTGGGCCGGACGATAGCCGGGCAGGCCTGCCTGCAGGGGAAGCCGGACTTGGCCCAGGAGCCGCTTTTGCGCCGCGGACAAAGGGGAGGCGGCCGAGGGCGGCCCCGCGCCCTCGAGTCAGGCTGCGGGGTCCCGGCGCGACTGGGAAGGAGGGTCGCCCGCCCGTGCTGCTCCGGGAGGGCGGCGAGGCGCCAGGATGCGCGCAGCCGAGGAAGCGGAGGGGGCGGAGCGGACCGCCCTCGAGGGGGCGCGCCGGGGAAGGAATGTGCGGCTTCGGCTCCCAGATGTGGTGCAGCGACTACAACGCCCCCCATCCCCGGCCCTCAGGACCAGCGGTGAGGGATGACGGGAGTTGTAGTCGCCGAGCATCTGGGGCCCGAGGGGGAGAAGCGCGGGGCGGAGTTCAATCCGAGGGAGCGAGAGTGAGCCCTTGGTCCGGAGCGAGGAGGCTCGCGAGGGATGGAGAGAGCGCCTGAGGGAAAGTCCGAGCAGACGGGCGAGGGAGACCGTGCTTCTGCACAACTGCGCCGAAGTTGGAGGAGGTAGGAGGCTGGGCGTCGAGGCAGCTCGCGCGGGCGGAGCCTTTCAGGGAAGCCTCTCGCTCCCTTTTCCCGTGGAGCTGCAGTTGGCGTGTTTACGGTCCACGGCTCCAAAACGGAGCGGACAAAGCGGGAAGCAGGCAGGGAGAGAAGCGGGCGAGGGGCGTGGAAACCAGCCCGATATAGGACCCTGGAAGGCAAGAGCAAAGTTTGCTCTTTGAGATCTAACACCGCAAAATATGCAGCAAAGAAAAGCGTGGGGGTAGGGGCTGTCAAACCTTGAAAATGTGCCCTTCCAATGAATCCCAAAATGTCCTCTTTGAAAAGCTCTTTCCCAAGCTACCCCACTTCCCTAGCACAGAGACAGACCACACATTTGAGAAGTCATAAAATGGCTTACCTACACAGAACTCTTCAAAGGTCAAAGTCATGTGCTTTTCCATGCAGAAGTCAGAAAAGATGCACAGGCAGTCAAAACTTTGCTTAGTTACAAAAGGTGTAAGTAACTATTGGTACAGAAAAACACTTGTTTCAGACTCCGTTCTGGACTGAAACAAAGGAGGCTGGTTAAAGCCATTCTCAGATCTCCTTATATACCAAAATTCACATGAAGAGTGAGAGATAACAGGCTTGGTGAGCTGGTGGGAAGTGATGGCACAGGCTAAGCCTGGCAGGACAGCTTACTCTGTGGTTTTAACACCTTCATGCACTAATTAGATTCAAACCTGCTAAGTTTATATGACGCTGGAACCCTACACCTGATACATTGGGTGCTTCTTATCTAATGCTTCCTGGTTGTTTTGTTCATTTTAATCCCTGTTTACTGCACTTCACAGGAAATGCATATTTGAAGGGAAGTCCTTTGGCCTCATAAAGAAAGGGAATGCAGGCAGCAAGGGCGTACCCACCATGCGGCAAGTTAGGGCAGCTGCCCTACTCTAGAAGCAGGGCTGGTGGGCAGAGGCGGAGCACAGCCCGGCGGAGCGCGAGTTCGCCATTCCCGCCGCACCGCGCCGCACCCTCCCTCCAGCTCCCCGGCGCGCCCTCAGGCAAGGCCAAGCGCGGCGGGGAACCAGAGAGCGCGGCGCGGCGGGCGGGAACGCTGAACTCGCGCTCCGCTGGGCTGGGCTCCGCCTCCGCCCACCAGCCCTGCTTCTAGGGAGGGGCACAGCCCGGCGGAGCGCGAGTTCGCCGTTCCCACCCACTTTGTGCCCCCTCCCCTTCCGTGCCTTGGCCCCTCCCCTTGCCCCCCCCTAGTTTTGATCCTGGGTACGCCCATGGCAGGCAGCAACCGATTTAGCCTTGTCCAGTGCTGGTTTTCTAGAAAAAGAGGTCTTCTTCTTAGAATGGCAATGGTGCCCACCTGAGAGGTGCCGTAATTGAGTTCTGGTGAATTCCGTCTGAAAAAAAGCCCTGTGCCTGTCCACGTATGTGTGTAACCACGCATGAGCACATCTGCCTGAACCTGGAAGTGACCTGAAAAGTCACAGAAAGGGGCAGAACAGTGTGGGGCAGCCTTACAAATGCCCCACCGATGCTCACAGGGGTCTGGAATGTAACCTCCATGCAAATCGGCCGTTGCCTGTATGGACTTATTGTTCCTCTCCTGCAGGAGTTCAGAGAAGTGTATGAACCTCAATAACATGTTGGTTATGGAAAGCGGCATAAAATCAAGTGTATTCTTTTAATGCTTGTTTAATTCAGGTGAACGACAGAAATGCACAGTCAACCATTCTGTATTCTGTAGCTTTGCAACACCTGGGAGAAATTTGCGAGTAAAAGAGCTGAGCTAGTGACATAGATGAGGGCTCACCACACAGTTACAGTGAATTGTCTTTGTCTATGAACAATCATTGTTTGGCCAATGTTAATAATAGGGTCCTAAACATGCAAGGATATTTTCTGCCTTAAAAATTCTTTCATTTTCAAGCAATTTGCCCAGGAGAATGAAGAAATTCTCAATAGAAAGGCATGGGACAGAAATGTAATAAATAGACTATTCACAGGTCTTCATTTTTTAACAAATGTACCACATATATTCTAATAATGCTCAGTATATATTCTACCTAGAAAGGCGTGGCTGTATATATAATTTTCCTCATGGGTGTATGTACTAACTAATTGTCTCAGGATAAAAGAAATATGTGTGATCTTGTTCTTAGAGTTTTAAATGCTGCAAACTTTTTGCCCCATTGTCCACCTAGGAAAATGATTGAATTCATTCCATATATACAGTTGGGATAGAGACTCTCACAACTTGTAACTCTTCCTACGGCTCCAGTTCATCCTGTGTTGTTTTCAAGTTAATAAATCCTTCCAGGGTCAGAGATAAGCCTCATAGTATTAGTTAAATACTAAACAGTCTTGGAAACGTTAAGAAATGTTTCCATTCAGCAAATATGTCCCAGTCTCCCTCTGGATTCATATTTGAACTTGGAAAACACAGGCTGTGGTTGTAGACCCACTTGCTCAGCTGGACTTTTCTTCTGTGTAGACATGCATGTGATGGTGCTATTAGCTGTTCTAAACATTTAGAAGTAAACCCTAAGTGGAAAATATTGCGGGATTAAATGAGGAGCAGGAGAACTATGTAAGCCACCTTGAGCTCCATGGAGAAAAAGGTGACTTATAATGCCATTAATACAGTTTTAATTGGGTTCCCCCCCCCCCAACTGGGATACACAAAGGCACATAAAGAAATTCATAACCATGGTTGAGACAAGAGCCTTTAATTGCTACCCCTTCACTGATTTTAACTGGTCAAAAGCCAAATGAAAACAATATTTTTTTGCCCATATTGATATCTCTTTACAAGAGAACCATACAAGGGTTTGCAGGTGAACAGTCCTATCTCTCAGTCCTCCCACTTGAAGCAGCAGGGGTTGCTAGAACTTGGACTCTAACTGTATTGGAGCATGTGAAGGAATAGATGGGTTCTCCTTCCTTCATCAAGTAACTATAAGAAGTCTTGCATAGCTCTCCTTACTATGCAAAATTGTTTTTCTCGACTGTTTTGTTTTAAGGCAGCTGCATATTCTGCAACCAATACAAACAGCCAGTTCAAGTTCATTTCACAACTTTATTCAGTCTCAGGACAAGGAAAAAATAATTCGAGGGAGAAATGAGCTGCTTCCAAACATAGATTACATTCACACAATGCTGATAACCTGATGATGCAGAGTTCTCTTACGATATTAAATGCATATTTTGCCATCACATGTTATCTTTTTACAATTGCATACCCTCCAATATCCCAGTGATAAACTTTGGGGCACGAGCTCAACATCTCCCCCATCAAATTTTCCCCTTGAAGGGGCAAATTTGTGTTTTTTCTCTCCGACACACACATACACGCTCCGCCCGATCTGGACCAACCACCACCAGCCCATTTTCTCCCTTTCCCTTTACACCTACCTTTGCAGGATTGCTAAACCCTGAGCCAAGTCCCCTTTGCCAGCACTGCTCGCCTGCTCGCCCACTCCCCTTTCCAAGCTGCCAAGGACCCCGCTTGGCTCCAGCCCTGTCTACCTCCCAAATTCATTTTTAAAATGATTTTTTTAAAAAAAGGGAGGGGGAGGTGCTTTGAGCTACTACAGGTTTTTCCCAGTGCATTCCTATACATGCCCTCTGAAGTCGTGCTGTGCTTTATGTATGACCTGTTTTGCTATGGCTGATTACAACTCTCCAAATATCACAAATTGCAAAAAGAACAACATGGATTCTCTACGCAAAGTTGTTCACAAATTGATAAAGATACCTCCTCTAATTGTGTAAAAGAGGTTTGATTTGGTTTCTACATTTGTTAGCGCGAAACTGCAGCCACACCTCTTCTCAACTGCTTTTCCACTTGATTCCTTTTGTGCACAACATTTATTCCCTCTTCACATAAATCCCCCATCTTGTCTTCATTTGCTTTACAAAGCAAGGTGTCAGCAATCCTCAGTGGAAAGAAAGCCCTCGTCCCCATAGACTGGCTGGCACCAGATGACCAGCCAGATGGTGGAGATGTCAGTTGCCAAATCTGGCGACAATTGACAATTGCTATTCAAAACATTATATTTAAAATGTGTCTACTGATATGAATTGTGTATTGGCTCATGTGATTTGGGAGGCGGAAGATTACTATCATTGGTAAAATATCATTGGTAAAATTGTTAAATGTATTAGCATTAATGATACACACAATACGTTTGTGGCAGGGGGGCACCTGGGGGGGCACCTGGCGTGGCTGTAACAGTATGTTTCTGTATCTACAAATGGCTTCATATCTGCCTGTTGTCATCCAATGCTTCTTCCCTCCAGGTTTCCCTCAGTTAAATCATCCTTTGTCTTAGAAGCCCCCTGCCCCTGTTTGGTACACATTTATTACATATCTAAGACTTTAAAATTCTTATAACAACATCTATTGAGCTAATCCATTTCACTATTTGGACATCTTTCTTGTGGTGCTTTTAGCCACCTTGCTTTACGTGCAACGGAAACGGCACTGAAGTCACATATGGAATCATACAGGCAATACAGGAGCGCAGTGTCAATCCGAGCTCTTGAAGGTAGCAGCCTGCCAACATTTTGGTCCTTGGAGGTGATGCAACTAAAAACACGCTTTTTAGCACTGAAATATATCACACCAAGGCTGTGTTTGCCAGGCGCTGCATTGACAATGAGTTAATCTTGGACAATAGGCCTCAAGACACATTAGCAGAATTGCAAATGTTTGGAGAAGAAGAAGTTCATTCAGTTGACCATTAGTATGTATTAACTGCAGCCCAACAGTCTAGCTGAAATATATGTGGACATAATCAAACCGGTGCCAGGAAATCTTGGCTTACATACTGTATTTTTCAGAATATACCACTGGAATATACCACTGGAATCAGTGTTCCCAGCTGCCCAGATGCAGATACAATTGCAAATTCTTGAGAATAAAGGTAAAGGGACCCCTGACCGTTAGGTTCAATCGCAGACGACTCTGGGGTTGCAGCGCTCATCTCGCATTATTGGCCGAGGGAGCCGGCGTACAGCTTCCAGGTCATGTAAGCCAGCATGACTAAGCCACTTCTGGTGAACCAGAGCAGCACATGGAAACACCGTTTACCTTCCCGCCAGAGCGGTACCTATTTATCTACCTGCACTTTGATGTGCTTTCGAACTGCTAGGTGGGCAGGAGCTGGGACCGAGCAACGGGTGCTCACCCCGTCACGGGGTTTTGAACTGCCGACCTTCCTATCGGCAAGCTCTAGGCTCAGTGGTTTAGACCACAGCACCACCCGCATCCCAATTGTCAAATACTTCTCATTTAAAAAAACAACAATCTGGTTTAACTGGATTGTTTCACCACAATATCAGATTATTAAAGGGATTTTTGCAACTATAGGAGAATTAAAATGCTATGCATTGTTTATAGACTGGGGCCATTTTCTATGAAAATCCCAGTCAGCACATTTTCTTGGCAAATCTGCATGTGTTTTTAGTTATGCTTCCTGCTTTTATATTTCTGTGAGTGTTTCCTTTGATAGCGACTGAGAACAGTGGATTGACTAAATGCCTTACATTAGTATTTTAACAATAGATGTTTGTCCAGGGACAGTGGCCTAGAGTTGGCTGGTACCAGCCATCTACAACCAGTGGATGTGGGGGTCAGGTTCAGGGAACCCAGCCAGTGGAAATAAGCTCATTTGTTGGGACTTCTATTGCTTTCCCAACTGAGAAACGGCTGAATGTAATTTAGGAATAATTATGTGAACATGGGGAGAGGCCAGAGGGAAAAGTGGGTAAGTTAGCAAAATCTGTGTGAGCAGGTAAGTGTCTCTTTTTTGTTTAGGAAGGAAGATTTATCATCATTGTGATCCTGTGTTCTAATTCTGATTCAAGTCTTTGCATACCATAACTTACGTTTCAAAAATAGGAAGAGTTATGATAACCCTGAGGTTTGCAGAAGTACAAAAACAGTATGAAGAAGAAGAAGAAGAAGAAGAAGAAGAAGAAGAAGAAGAAGAAGAAGAAGAAGAAGAAGACATTAAGGGGCGGGGGCTGAAAGTCCCCATAGATATCAGTGGAGATGGACTAGGCACACCAGTGTTCATCCCCGTCTCTCCCAACACGGCCTAAAGAGAACTGTGCATGCTCAGTGGGCATGGCTGACTGGTGACTGAGGGTGGGGTATGGGAACAGAACAGGAGAGGGGGAATGGAGGGACTTGAGCCACGAAAAGGACTCTCCCCTGTAATGTTTGGTTGCTGGGGCCCATTTGTTTCTCCTGTTCCTGGTTCAAATCCAGTGTTGGAAACTCAAGATATAGAAACTAGGTGCCAAAGGCACATTAAACCAGGGGTAGGCAACCTAAGGGCCTGTGGGCCGGATGCGGCCCAATTGCCTTCTCAATCCAGCCCACGGACGGTCTGGGAATCAGCATGTTTTTAGATGAGTAGAATGTGTCCTTTTATTTAAAATGCATCTCTGGGTTATTTGTGGGGCCTGCCTGGTGTTTTTTCATGAGTAGAATGTGTCCTTTTATTTAAAATACATCTCTGGGTTAATTGTGGGGCATAGGAATTCGTTCATCCCCCCCCCAAAAAAATAGTCTGACCCACCACATGGTCTGGGGGACAGTGGACCAGCCCACGGCTGAAAAAGGTTACTGACCCCTGCATTAAACCATGGTTGCGGTCACCAGAACCAGAAGAGGAACGAAGAAGGCAGAGCAAAGACAGACAAGGAGACTCAGATTGCCTACCTGAGGTAGGAGGAGACTTGGGAAGCTGTAGGGAGGCGAGGACCTTTGGTCCTTGCAACAACCTCATTGGGGCACGATCTACTGGGAAGAGATGCTGTGCTCACTAGGCCTGAGCTGTTTCGTTTCTTTGAATAAGGAATTATTGCTGACCTGCACCCTACTCTCACCTTGACAACATATTCCTGCAGGGCAGATATTTCATTTATTCACTTGCATGTACAGTACAGGCAACTCGCCGTTGGTGTGTGTGTGTGTGGGAGGGGTTGTGTTCCAGGTTATCTTGTGCATTGGCATCCACCCCACCCCTACCTTGCCTTCTTCCAGGACCAAAAAATGAGTGTGCATTGGCAGCCACCAACCAATCAAATATGCGCAGAATGGTTGCCCCTTGTATTTCCCTCCAAGGAGTTCAAGGTGCCAGACATAGTTCCCTGTCTCCCCATTTTATCCTCACAACAACCCTGTGAGATAAATAGGGACCGCTCTGGCGGGAAGGTAAACGGCGTTTCCGTGCGCTGCTCTGGTTTGTCAGAAGCGGTTTTGTCATGCTGGCCACATGACCCGGAAGCTGTCTGCGGACAAACGCCGGCTCCCTTGGCCTATAGAGCGAGATGAGCGCCGCAACCCCAGAGTCGGACACGACTGGACCTGATGGTCAGGGGCCCCTTTACCTTTTTAATAATATAATATAATATAATATAATATAATATAATATAATATAATATAATATAATAATAATAATAATAATATATAATATAATATAATATAATATAATATAATATAATAATATTTGCAGTTGTGTGTGTCCCATCCGCACTTAGATTCAATGTACTTCACAGGCATGGCTTTGTGTGAATGGATTTATGAGGACAGGAGACAGTTAACAGAGAGTTTCTGATAAACAAGGTTTGATAAGCTTTTCCTGCCTTGTTGTTTAAATCTAAAATTATACATGGCACTTCCTTTGTCCTTGAACTTTTGGAAGTTGATAAACAAATGTATGGATAAAAATGTATCATGAGCCAGACTTAACTAGAATATGTTTAAGAAAAAGTACAGTATGAATAAATAAATTTGTTTGGGAGGAACATAATTACTATGTCTGGTAATTATGACCAAGCCTATAATTACCATGCCAGCTTATATATGCTTGTTGGTGTCTGTTGCTTGCTTAAATGCTTAGTGGCTTTTTGCCACTAGGTGGTGCTTGCAACACTTGGTTAACTCATAAAGCAGAGGTTTTCAACCTTTTTGAGTCCCAAGGCTCCCTTGACCAACTACATTATTTCTGTGGCACCCCATGGGGCTCAGGAACCCAGTTATGTCACCACTTGCCTGCAGAGCTGGCAGCCCCTCACCCCTTTTTGAACACCCGCCCTTGTGGAGTGTTCCCTCAGCTTCCTCTCTCCTCTCCTTGGGAATCCTCTGAGCAGCCGCTGCTACCACCCCTGGTCTCTGAGCTGCCCCCACCCCACCCCAAAGAGAGGTGCCTCCTCACACTGCCCCACAGGGGCCTGGGAAGCACCCCCTGGCCAGCCCCAGAGGCACCATTCACCTGGGGAGCTTGTAGCCAGGGCTGCTGCTACAAACGTTAATGCATTTCTTTAAAATGAGAGCCATGCTTTGCATAAAAATGAGCAATGTTACAAATGAGCCAATTTCACTATTTCTCAAGTTTCAACCTAACTTACTTTCAAAGAGTTGTACGGGTAAAATGCTGGTACGAATTACAAGGAAGGAGAGATACAACTAGCAAATTAATAATAATAATTAATTATTATTATTATTAATATTATTATTGCAGCACTCATCTCGCGTTATTGGCCGAGGGAGCCGGCGTACACCTTCCGGGTCATGTGGCCAGCATGACTAAGCTGCTTCTGGCGAACCAGAGCAGCGCACGGAAACGCCGTTTACTTTCCTGCCGGAGCGGTACCTAGTTATCTACTTGTACTTTGATGTGCTTTCGAACTGCTAGGTGGGCAGGAGCTGGGACCGAGCAACGGGAGCTCACCCTGTCGCGGGGATTCAAACCACCGACCTTCTGATCAGCAAGCCCTAGGCTTAAGTGCCCAGTATATCATAGGAGAGCACTTTCAGAATGCTGGTTTCAGAGAATAGGACAAATTTGAAGTGAACAATATGATTTCTGCCAAAACAGTTTTGAAAGCCTGATGCCTAATGAGTTGAGGAACCTGTGGAAAGAGTTTCTTACACCATCTCCATGAAGGGAATGGAGAGCTGTCGCCTTTTGGAAGTTTTGTGTTCCATAGTGGAGGATGCTCTGCCTACATCACTTATGAATTATATCTGCCAGCATACTCTGCGCAAATCACCAACCTTGCAGGGGAACATCCTGGTGTCTGGGAAGCATTCAAGGATGGCAACTATTCTGGTCAGATCTCTTGCAATTACCCGCCTGTGTCAGTCCCCATAGATCAAGGCACTGAAGTTATGGTAAACAAGGGCATTTAGACTCCAGGGGGCACAGCATCCTTCTGCCTCAAGTCTGGTTCAGTTGAAAGGCAATACAGTACAGCATCTCAGGGGCGTGACAATAGGGGGGCGATGGGGGCAGGGTGCCCCGGGCTCCATTCCTGTGGGGGGCAGCAGAGGCTGTTGCTACTGCGGCAGTGGTGCAACCGCCATCACGGAGGCCCCAATGTTGCTGGCCTCGCCCCTTGCTTCTTCCTGGTGGGGCGGAGGCAAGGGGTGGGCCAGAGAGCAGTGTCAGCGGCGGCCGCTGACATCCCTCGCCACTCCGCCTGAGTAGGAAGAAGCACAAAGCGCGCAGCAACCCCCTCCGCCACTCTAGCATCAGGATCCTCAGATCCGGGCGCTGGAGCACTGCCCCCGGCAACCCGCTCTGTAGTGCGCACGAGCGAGCAACCCGCTCCATTGTGCGCCCCGGGCAGCAGAGATGCTCTTTATGTGCCTGCAGCATCTCATAACTTTGGAGTGCTTTCCTTGAACAATCATGAAATATGACGCAAGGTAGCATTATCACTGCAGGCTTGTGTGCATGGCCTGCTACATGTGCAAAAGGGATACAGTGGTGCCTCGACTTACGAATTTAATCCGTTCCGAAGGCACCTTTGTAGGTCGAAAAATTCATGAGTCGAAAAGCGCCATTGGAAATGCAATTTCCCATAGGAATGCATTGGAAACGGAAAAATTCGTAAGTTGAAGCAACCCTATCTAAAAATTCATAAATCGAAAAATCCCTATCTAAAACCGCCACGGTTTCCTTTCAGATGTTGAGACATTTGTAAGTGCGCGGCCATTTGCCCCATTCACAAGTTTAAAAATTCGGTTGTCGAGTCGTTCGTAAGTCGAGGTATCACTGTACTATCTCATAAGGCAATACTATCTGCTGTGTGCCTTATGAGAATCAGCAACAGAGGCTCCCCAGGACATTGATTGATACCTTTGCCATTGGGAGGGCTTCCGCAAGGTGGAGGGCTGCTTATAGGCTCTGGGAAAGTCATGCAAGGTCTAGCATGTTGCCAGAGCCCTCCCGCTGCCTTCCCAAACAGCTGTGTGTGTGTGTGTGTGTGTGTGTGTGTGTGTGTGTGTGTGTGTGTGTGTAGAAATAAATGGAGAGCATTTCTTTATTCCAGGCACCCCACTCATGTGAGTATAACAAGTGTAAGCTGCAAATTACCAGTACTGTTTAAGGTTTTATTAGGGGGAAAGAATGATGTAAGCCTGCAGTTTTAATTTAGAAATAAGAGTGCTTTTGCTATCATATATTTGAGGAAACCCAATACATTTTTTGTAGGAAAAAATAGGTGCTGGTACTTAGGACCTTGGGCTAGTCACACTTCTCTGAAGTCTCTCAGCCTCACTCACCTCACAGAGTGTTTGTTGTGGGGGAGGAAGGGAAAGGAGAATGTTAGCCGCTTTGAGACTCCTTAGGGTAGTGATAAAGTGGGGTATCAAATCCAAACTCCTCCTCCTCCCTCCTAAGCTGGGCAGAAGTTTCCCAGGCTTGGGGAAGGTGGTGTTGGTGTGTGTGTGTGTGCTGGTACTGCCTGCTGGCTTGTCCTGCCAGGAAAAAAACTGAGGAAACCTATGCTAAAGGAACTTTGCAACTTATTTTGGTGCATTCTGTATCTTCTTCCATGTAAACAGAAGTGGCAATTTAGTTAAACGGGCCTTCTATAACCTGCACCATAGCTTGTGTTGGTGTGTGTGTGGACTATTTTGAGTTCCGCAGGAATGTAGATTTAAGTCTTTATGTTTAGTGGTGGGAAACCTGTGCCCCCCCCCCCCAGATACTGCTGTGGTCCCCACCCTGACCATTGTTGATACTGTACTGGGTTGGGTTAATGGGAGCTGGTGTCAGTGTTCAGCCTAATAAGCCATTTTGTTGCAAAGTATATCTTGGTCCTGGGAAGAAGCACTGTGGAAGCATTCTCATCTGCACTAGCATTCTCTCTCTGACTTGATCCCCAGGGGAGCAGCATCTGGTACAGCCTTTTGTGGTCTATAAATCCTGCTACATCACCAAGCAGCATAATATTACATTTTTATGAAGCTCCCACCCCCCTTTCTTTTTTTCTTTTTTGAAAGCAAGCTGTGAGTGGAAGGGATGACAATGGTTTTACTAGTTTTGCATCATAATGCCACTCATTAAAAAAAGCATTGCTATCTAAGGTACTTTTTATGCTGAGATCAGCTTGAGTTATCATTAGTTTCTTTTCCAGCAGTCAAGGTTTTAGCTTTCGTTTTGATGTTGAATCAGTACGAAATCTGATTAGTAAGAATGCATACACAATGACACACACTGTACTCCACGGAGCTCAGTGACGGAATTTAGGTACAAATTCACACACATACTCTTGATCTTCCCTCCTGCTGACCTAAAAGTAAGTGTGCGTGTGTGTCAGAGTCCGTCCCTCCCCCCCCTTCCCTCTCTTTCTCTCTCACACATACATACATACACACATACATATCTTGTGACTCTCAAATTTCACCCTAGGTTGAAATCCTTCAGCTAGCTTGGGGAGGGGGAGGTGACACAGACTTTATAGTGAGACGTTTCTATACATGAAGACTACATGTATGAGCTTCCCTGAAAATGAGGGTGGCTCTTTGTTGTTGTTGTTTAGTCGTTTAGTTGTGTCCGACTCTTCGTGACCCTATGGACCATAGCACGCCAGGCACTCCTGTCTTCCACTGCCTCCCGCAGTTTGGTCAAACTCATGTTCGTAGCTTCGAGAACACTGTCCAACCATCTTGTCCTCTGTCGTCCCCTTCTCCTAGTGCCCTCAATCTTTCCCAGCATCAGGGCCTTTCCATCAGGGTCTTCTCTTCTCATGAGGTGGCCAAAGTATTGGAGCCTCAGCTTCAGGATCTGTCCTTCCAGTGAGCACTCAGGGCTGATTTCCTTCAGAATGGAGAGGTTTGATCTTCTTGCAGTCCATGGGACTCCCAAGAGTCTCCTCCAGCACCATAATTCAAAAGCATCAATTCTTCGGCGACCCGCCTTCTTTATGGTCCAGCTCTCACTTCCATACATCACTACTGGGAAAACCATAGCTTTAACTATACGGACCTCTAGTGAGAGGTAATTAACTGGAGACCCACAGTTGACCCATGAGCCACAAATTACTGAAAAGTTCTCCTGCACAAGTGCAACTGAAATGAACAGGAGCTGTGCAAGAGCAATAGCAAATCCTATTTGTTTCAATAAGGCTTGCAGCAGAGAACTTCACTGGATTGTACCCATGCCAATGAGTGTTGGAAGGGAGTGCAAATTAGCATTCTCCGTCTCCAGCACCAAAAGGTGTTTGTCTTTCCTTGCCCATCTGCACTATACATTTAAAGTGGCACCATGCCAATCAAACCGTCACAGCTCCACCAAAGGAATCCTGGGAACTGTAGTTTGCTGCAGGTGCTGGGAGAGACTCTGATGGCCCTCACAGAGCTACAGTTCTCAGAGCAGTTTAACAGTTAGTCCCTCTTCACAGAGAACTCGTGAGATTTGTCACTGGGGGAGGGAGGGGTATATTAGCTGCTTGCTCCTCTGTCACTTGGAGTCTCCCTGTTTCATGCACACATGGGTGCTGTTGCCACTGCCTCCACGTTGGGAAATCTATAACGACACCGAGATGGGAGTTTGCTGTTCTTGCCTCAGTATGTTTGCATGTGGGCCGAGACACGAGAGTCGGGGCTTGGGCACAGTCCCGGGGACATGGGACTGGGGGGATACTGCTTCACAATGTGGAGTGTTTGTCTGCTGCTGCCACCATCCCTCCTTGCAAGAGATGGGTGTGGGCGGGGGTTCTCCTCAGGGAGGTCCCTGACTTTTCTGGAGTGCCCTTGTAGGGGGCCCTCTTCCCTCCTGCTGGTGGTTCCTGTAGGTAGGAGATTGAAGCTTGGGGGAGAACTGTTAGCGTTACTGTATTTGCATTGTTTGCAAAATTCCCTCCCAGAGTGCCTAAAGGCAGTGTTTCTGGAAACGGGAGTCATCTACCTCTCAGGCCCCACGGCTGACACATGTCGGGTTGCACATGCATGCTGTTGTCCTGTTGTCTCGAGACATTCTCAACTGAGAACAACTTGTCAGCCTACTGGGTCACGGAGGCAAACAAAACTTAGCAAATTCCCCCTTCCCTTCCCCTCCCCATCTCCTTTGGTGTTGAGGTGGGATAGATGGAGGGAGGTGAGAGGGAGCCTCCCCTCCCCCAAGGGAGCACATCTTCAAGGCCAATTTCCCCTTCACTATAGGGTCCATTTAATTTGTGAGCAGGGAGTGCTCCTTCTCAGTGCAGTGGACTAGGGTAGGGGAGCAGAGAAGGCTTGGCCCATGAGCTCAGTTCCCCACGTTGAAGGAGGGTGGTAGTGACTGTCCCTATATAGACAGCCAAACCGAGAAAGAGATGCCTCAGCTCCATCAACTGGACTGTAAAGCAAGGACTTGAAATGGCAGTGTCTCAACCCAGCTTATTGGTACAGGGAAGCCTGGGTGGGGAATGGGCAGGGAAGGTAGAAAGAAAAAAGCCACACTTCTTATTTTATCTTGGTCTTATAAATTAGAAGACATCTGAAGGCAGCCCAGTTTAGGGAAGCTTTTAATGTTTAACAGACCATTGTATTTTAATATTTTGTTGGGAGCCACCCAGAGTGGCTGGGGATACCTAGCTAGATGGGTGGGGTATAAATAAATTATTATTATTATTATTATTATTATTATTATTATTATTATTATTATTATTATTATATGACTGGCAGGATTTTAAAAAAGAATTCTAGACTATTATATGTCTATATCTATATACCTGTCCCCTACTTTTTTGTAACTAAAATTAACTGTTGAGGAATGGTATACAACTTCCTAGGCAGTTATAAAATGCTTCATGAAATAGGACAGCTTCAGCTTAAATGAAGAAGAAGAAGAAAAAGAATCAGGTTTCAAGGAAGAAATTCTTCATGTACATGATTTTGCCATCTTCCCTTCTCAGAAACCAGACTTCTAAAGTACAAGCACCTGATGGCCTAATTAATGCCATATGAAAAGTCAGGAAACAGTTGGATCCTAGATATGGAGGTGGTGGATTCATGGAGGAGCAGAATGATTTCTCTTGTAAGACTAGACCTCAAGGTCACCTGATGAAATGGGTCGTCATTTAACCTACTGACACCTGCCTCTAATATTGGAAGTAATATACTGTAGTCATCTGATTGATGGACTTCTCCATATAAATTCCATTTCCTCCTCTTAGAGGAATTGCTCCAGCCTCTTGATAATTTAGGTTGTCCTTTTTGGCACCTCCTACAATGTGCTTTCTGAGGTGTGGTGACCAGAACTTTACACAGAATTCAAATTATGGTCCCGCAATAGGTTTGTATAGAGGTGGCATTCTGATACAGTGGTACCTCGGTTTAAATACACAATTGGTTCCGGAAGTAAATACTGTAGATACTTTATTGTCATTGTACTTTAAATAGTACAATGAAATTGAATGCCCTCCCTTAAAAAGAAAACAAAAACACAATTACAGTCATACACATACATACACACACCCCTATTCTGTTACACTGTCTTTGTTTAAAGTTGTGGCTTCCAAAGTTTTTACAGTGTTGGAGAAGAAAGTCGCTTATGTTTCCTTTTCCTTTTGTGTTGCATGTTAGCTCTGCTTTCCTTCTGAGGCAGGTTGCTTTGTATATCTTGGTTGGTTTAAGTTTTGCACATTTCACAGTAGTGTGGTAGTCTGCAAGTGTAGGTTAGTGAAGAGCAGTACTGTAGTTGGGAGATGGAGGATTGGAGTGGTGTTCAGCTTGTTTTTTTAAAAAGTAGGCGCAGTCCTTGTTTCAGAACTTCATCCCTCACTCAAGAGATCCAGTGGTGTTCTGGGTTAAAATGTATGCTGGAGAACAGGTTACAAGCCGGGACTCTCTGAAAGAGGAACTTGCGTGCATAGCTGGGTGAAATGGAATCAAAGAAGGTGGAATTTCCTTGTTTCTTTGGTATGTGAGAGTGGGAACAATTGATGAGCTTGGGGGCTTCATATCAGCATGCTGGCCCTACAGCCCTGCCCCTGCCTTCTCTCTCTGCATCGCCCTCGCAGAGGGGGTACTTAAAGCGTACTTAACCTGAAGTAAACTTTCCCATTGAAAGTAATGGAAAGTGGATTAATCTGTTCCAGACGGTCTGCAGAGTACTTAAACTGAAGCGAACTTTCCCATTGAAAGTAATGGAAAGTGGATTAATCCGTTCCAGACGGGTCCGCGGAGTACTCAACCTGAAGCGTACTTAACCCGAAGTATGAGTTTAATTGGTTCTGGAAGTCCGTACTCAACCTGAAGCGAACTTCCCCATTGAAAGTAATGGAAAGTGGATTAATCCATTCTAGGACGGGTCCGCGGAGTACTTAAACTGAAAGTACTCAAACCGAGGCGTACTTAAACCGAGGTATGACTGTATTGGCAGTTTTTATTTTCAATGCCTTTTCTGATGATTCGTATCATGGAATTTGCCCTTTCACATTTGCCACACACTGTGTCAAAATTTTCATTGAGTTATCCCCTACGACTCCAAAATCTCATTGCTGGTCATTCACTGCCAGTTCAAACCCCTCTAGTATATATGAGAAACTTTATGTTGGCTTACATCAAACTACATTTGCCATTTTAATGTCATTTCCCTCTGTTCCCCCCCCTGCAATCCCTTTTTTGTTTTTACCACCCTGAAGATTGGGTGTCGTCAACAAAGTTGGTGGTCTCACTGCTCACTTCTAACTCCAGATCATTTATGAACAAGTTAATCACTAGTCCCCGTCCAGATTCTTGGGGAAGGCTTCTCCTTACATCTTTCCATTGTGAAACCTATCAGTTTATTCCAGCAGTGAAGATCCTTCAGCCGGTGGGCTTATTTAGGCCTAACAGGGAACCCAATTTGACCCACAAGGCTGTTTTCCCCAAGCCATGCCAACCTGCCCCACACATGACAACAATATGTGTGCAGGTAAAGATGCAGTTGCAGGGGAGGAATTGTGACTCTTAGAATGTCCTCCTGATAGTTCCTTGGCAAGCAGGGCTTGTATTCAGTGATTTTCAAATTTGGCACCAAATGCAACCCCACTGGGATTTGTTCCCCTCAAGTGCTTCTAGCTGAAACTTCAGAGTGGAGCCAGTCCCTGCCAAAAGTGGGGTTCGCAGCTGGTACTGGTCAGCTGATTGATGGTGGTTGCAAACTCTGCCTTTGGCAGGGGATCTTCCTTAGCTGCACTCCTGAAACTTTTCTTTAAAGTTTGGTCAGCTGATGTTGTGGCCATTTACATGGGACTCCCAGCAGTCTTCCATCCATGTACTCAATCACATCCTTACATTCTTAGTTTCAAGAATGCTATACTATAGCACTTTCCAGAGGCAAAAAAGATAGGCAGACATGTGTCCTTGTTGTGTGGAGACAATAGGAGGAGAACAAAGGATAGGAGCAACGGATGAGTCAAAAGCATGCACATCAGCTTTCTTTTGCCTGAGGATGAGTATGAAGGGTTTCATTGAATACATAAGTTTGAAGGAATTCCAGGAATCAGGAGTAACAAGGGAGAATAAAATGAATTTGCCGCCAAAAGTTTCTTAGGTTTTTTTTTTTTAGCATGTTGTACCCACATTCCAAGCATGTGCTTCTGACAAACTTGCCCCCTAGTTTCAAGCCCTGTTTTCTTTTCAAGGAAGTTTTGTCTGGAATAAATTATCTGCCAAACCTTAGTTCTAACTTTCTACACCCTAATAACCACTTGCTAATAACTCAGTCAGTCCTAGAATACTCTGTGTGTTCTGACTTAAACTAGGATGTGTACTGATCATTGGGTCCTGTGGGTAGAGCTCAGCAGCCCATCTACAGTTATGCATGCCCAGATGTACAAAATAGTAACAACAATAGGAATAGTAATAAAACTTTTTATTATTTGTGCCCAGCCTCTCTGGGCAGCTTCCAAGAAAATATAAAAACGCCCCCACAGATACTTGAAGTGGTGGTGGCGGGGGGGCGATGGGAAGTGCCAAAGCATTTTGGTCATGGGAACTTTTGTGAACCCCCCCCCCTTTGCTTTAGCTCCAGCTGTTACAATGGCTCCAGCTATCCCTCCCCCCTGCAGCTGTTGCTATTTCATCACCTCTTCAAACACCACATTTTCCATTAGTGCCGGTGGAGCCCATTCTGCTCTAGAGGGAATGTTGCATGTGTGCTATTGCTAGGTGACCTATACCAACAGAGGTGCTTCTTTCTCTGGATGTCAGGAAGCTGGATCCTCGCTGTGACATGTGTGTGTAATGCAGACATGCAGATGGTGTGATTTGTGGACTGGTGGACAGTAATTCCCTCCCCTCTCTTAAACATTTTTGAACCTCTCCTCTCTCTTCTAATGCTGCTGTACTTAAGCTGTGCCTGCTTTATGTCTGACCAGGCTATAGGCCAGGCATCCCCAAACTTCGGCCCTCCAGATGTTTTGGACTACAATTCCCATCATCCCTGACCACTGGTCCTCTTAGCTAGGGATCATGGGAGTTGTAGGGCAAAACATCTGGAGGGCCGCAGTTTGGGGATGCCTGCTATAGGCTGATCATTATCAGTGGCTATCTCACTCCTGTATTCTCCAACCTCTTCTCAAAAGTTAGCAGTCAAATCATTGGCAAGTAGCGGAACCTAAATGGTCTGGTGTGGGATCTTTATAGAACTACAAAAACTTATTCAGATTGAACCATTAAGTCTTTTGTTTGTAAATTATCTTTGATTGCAAATTCCAGTTGGCAAATCCCTTTAATAATTCTGTATTATTTTGTTGGGAGTATTTTGTGTAGAACCACATTAAGTACCACTTTAGATAATTGTTGGTACTGCAGGTTTTTCTAATTTCCAAAACCGAGGGCTGGATGTGTCATTAATCCTAATTATGCTATATAGGACAGGCCACAGCTGAACAGGCCCAGTGCTGCAAGTGTTTGGAAAAGGCTGGCTTGGTTTCATCACTTGATAAAGAGATGGGCTATTTTTGTAGGAGTGAGAAAATGTAAACTGGAGAAATGCATCATGCTCCTGTCTACATCTGAAACTTGCCATTCATAGTATCATATAATTGTAGAGTTGGGTCATCTAGTCCAACCCCCTGCAGCACAGCAAAATGTTATTTTTTATTATTATTAGCTTATTGTGATTTTATTATTGTCTTTTGATTTTCCTTGCAAACTGCCTTGGAAAGCTTTGTATCCTGAATGGCAGCATATCAATGATTAAAACTACAATCCCATAGCAGTTCAGGTAGCTACAGGTCACCCTGTTGTATCTGAACAAGTAAGGAGGAGTTTGCTTACCTCCGCTGTGTCCGCCTATTGCCCACACAGCATTTTTTGCTTCAGCTCTGTTTCCACTCTAAAGTCTGTTTTAGTTAAGTAGGATATTTCACATTAGTGGCCATAGTCATTCCTTGTTCTCAGGGAGTGTGTAATTTGGGAAGGTTCTATTAGTGTGTCACATCCTTCCAGCTGCTAGCTCAGATTTCTAAGGAAATATTTTTCTGACTTACCAACTAAAGTTTAGATTCCTTTCCCCTCCACAGACCTCTTGTGGTACAGCTAAGTGTAATGTCTAGATTTGATTAGCAGTTTTCTCACTGAGTAAGCTGCATTCTTCCCATTCTTTTCTCATAGGAAAAGAAAGTGTAAATCACTTGCTGGCTAAAATGTCAAACTCCAAGAGAGAGAGAGAGAGAGAGAGAACCTTTAAGCATAACAATAAACTGCTGTTTGGCCATTTTTGCTTACATGAGGAAACTGAAATGTGGATTTTGTTTCGTTCACCATTTTTAATTAATCACACAGCTTGGGTGTCTTTAATAATAATCTCAACCACTTTTAGCTTCAGTGTTGGTCAGTAGGAGAGAGTTCATTGTTTAAATGCTGCTATCTCAGTGCATGACACTTTATGGCAGAGGTAGTCAATCTGGTGCCCCCAGATGTTAGACTGCAGTTCCCGTCACCTCTGACCATTGGCCATACTGCAGAGACTTATGGGAGTTGTAGTCCAAAAGCATCTGGAGGACATCCTGCTGGCTACCCCAGCTTTACCTAATTCAAGAGGACAGATCTTCAACCCAAGAAGCCTACCTAAAATTAACACATGGGGAGCAGAAAACAGGAAGGAAGTGGAGGGAGGAATAGGACTGGGCAATTCTTTCTGTTGTTGTTGTTTAGTCGTTTAGTCATGTCTGACTCTTCGTGACCTCATGGACCAGAGCACGCCAGGCACTCCTGTCTTCCACTGGCTTAAATTCCAGTAGGACATGGGAATTTAGGGACTGGGCTAAAGCCTTCCCAGAAAAAGTGGGCTTTGAGAACAGATTTGAAAGAAGGAAGAAAGGTGTTCTTGGAGGCAGTTTCAAGCATAATGGGGGGTCAGGGGGTCTAAGGAAACAGGTGACATTTGCATGGTGAAGGGCAGTGAAGCTCAAGGAACAAAGAACATGGGCAGGAAAGTTCCTTGAAGTTCAAGGAGGGAGAGATGAGATGGAGGTCTTTAACAGGTTGGCAGTTACATATACTGCATTGGGCTGATGTGAGTATGGTATGTATGTTAAGCTTTTTAATTAACCCCTTTTGATGTTGCAAATATGGGTTTGTGTTAGGGTTTTAAAGCACTGCAAGGCTTTGAACTTGAAGACACTGCAACAGACTCTGGAGCTTTTGTGTGTGTGTTGTCCAACTGAGTTCAGTTGTACCTGAGCTGTACGGTAGGCATGTTGCCTATATTAATCCCATTCTAGTATGTCAGTGGCAGAGTATAATCCAATGGCGTGTGGGGTGCTCCCCCAAGGGGGGCAGGTTCTGCCGTGGCCAGGCACCTCACGTGTCACAGCCTTTCTCCATCCCCACGTCAGGCTTGCTTGACCCAGGAGAGGAGCTGCTGTTGGTGGCATTGGGTTATTGCATGCGGAAGCTGTCTCTGCAGCTCCCTCGTGCACCATAGCCAGTGCAGAGGGTACCTTGAGCATATAGACCAGACTTTTCTTTTTAGTGTTGGTGTCCCATTAACAGATGTGTGACAGGCAGAACTCAGCAGGTCAAAAACACCATTATGAGTACTATGCTTTGGAAGCCTGTTGTTGTTGTTGTTGTTTAATCGTGGGATTGACTCTTTGTGACCCCATGGACCAGAGCCTTCCAGGCACTCCTGTCTTCCACTGCCTCCCGCAGTTTGCTCAGACTCAAGTTGGTAGCTTCGAGAACACTGTACAACCATCTCGTCCTCTGTCGTTCCCTTCTCTTTGTGCCCTCCATCTTTCCCAACATCTTTTCCAGGGAGTCTTCTCTTCTCATGAGGTGGCCAAAGTATTGGAGCCTCAGCTTCAGGATCTGTCCTTCCAGTGAGCACTCAGGGCTGATTTCCTTCAGAATGGATAGGTTTGATCTTCTTGCAGTCCATGGGACTCTCAAGAGTCTCCTCCAGCACCATAATTCAAAAGCATCAATTCTTCAGCGATCAGCCTTCTTTGTGCTCCACTCACCAGCTCTCACTTCCATACATCACTACTGGGAAAACTGGAACCCTGTGGGGTTTGAATTCTCACTTTTAATATTTTTAAAGGGTTGTGGATCCCTTTGTGTGCTCTCACTGTCTTGAATGGGACAGCATGTGTATAAGATTGCAGACTTGAACTAGTATTTGAACTTGGTGGAGCTTGTAGTTTGCTTAAAAGCAAGTCCCACTGGGGCAGCTCAGCCATGTTCCATTGTCAGCCTGCGTATATAGGGGGCCTGGGGTGGACGGGCACTGGTGGAAAATAGAATGTCCCTATTTTCAGCTGAGGAATGTTGGAGGGTAAGTAGTTGGGATGTGAACCCCGTTTTCCAGGTCATAGTCCAACACTGTAAGCACCAAAGCACTCTGGCTGTGGTGGCTGTTGTTGAATGGGATGGTGTCATGGAAGCACTTCCCTGTTGCCATACAGAAATTGGCTGCTTCCGTACATGGCTTATTTTGAAGCATTATTGGCGTCTCACGATAATTAATATGTGTTGCTTGCTTGAAGAGTATTTGGCTGCATTTCTGCTGCCTGTGTAGTAATTTAAAATAATGATGTTTTGCTTTTGACTTTGCTGTTGGGAATACTTAGGACACCTCTGACAATCTATTGGTGTGAAATAAATTTAGAAAATATATAGGCATTTAGGCTACAATATAAGCAAGGGCTGGAAAACTGCAGTATTTCTAAATCATATTATCATGCAGAATATCCAAGTAGCACCTGAATTATTATGGTGCCGTAGCACAGAATAAATTAATGTCTTTTATTTTTAACCAAGTGCCTATGTATATTAAATGGATTATAGGGTGCTGACTACGACGCACAATTTAATATCATGAATGACTGAATATTAGTGCTGTCTTTGTTCAAGAGAGCTTTGCTTCTTCTTTTTTAAAAAAAGAGGAAGAGACCAAGACAATGGGAAGTGTCACAATTGATGGATCACAACAGAGGCGCTGAGAGCAGCTGCTAGTCAGGCTGGGAGCATTTTACTTAAGTTCAGCAATAATGGTTTCTGGAAGGCCAGAGAAAGCAAAGTAGAATGAAGAGTGATTGTAAAATTCCTGCTCCTAATTTTTTATATACTGTACCCAAGTCAAAGAATGATTTTGTGTTCTAAAAACAATGCATTGGAATAGCTTTGTAAATTTCAAGAGAACATGCTGGGAAGTGTAGCCAATTAAATGTCCACTTCATGTAGGCACTGATGGAACCCAAATGCTCCGTAAAAATGTTCAGTAGCTCTGAGGCTACTTAATGCTGTCCATTGAAAGGATTTATATAACTATACTTTGCTGACCAAATAGTTCCTCCCAATACATGTTACTATGATAAAGTACTTTAAAGGTGCTCCTATTAGGAGAGCAGTACATGTGAAAAGGATCTAGGAGTCTTGGTAGACCACAAACTTGACATGAGTCAACAGTGTGATGCAGCAGCTAAAAAAGCCAATGCAATTCTGGGCTGAATCAATAGGAGTATAGCGTCTAGCTCAAGGGAAGTAATAGTACCACTGTATTCTGCTCTGGTCAGACCTCACCTGGAATACTGTGAATGTTCTGGGCACCACAGTTCAAGAAGGACACTGAAAAGCTGGAACGTGTCCAGAAGAGGGCAACCAAAATGGTCAAAGGCCTGGAAACGATGCCTTACGAGGAACGGCTTAGGGAGCTGGGTATGTTAAGCCTGGAGAAGAGAAGGTTAAGGGGTGATATGATAGCCATGTTCAAATATATAAAAGGATGTCATATAGAAGAGGATGGAAGGTTGTTTTCTGCTGCTCCAGAGAAGCGGACACGGAGCAATGGATTCAAACTACAAGAAAGAAGATTCCACCTAAACATTAGGAAGAACTTCCTGACAGTAAGAGCTGTTCGACAGTGGAATTTGCTGCCAAGGAGTGTGGTGGAGTCTCCTTCTTTGGAGGTCTTTAAGCGGAGGCTTGACAGCCATCTGTCAGTAATGCTTTGATGGTGTTTCCTGCTTGGCAGGGGGTTGGACTGGATGGCCCTTGTGGTCTCTTCCATCTCTATGATTCTATGATTCTATAGGTAAGGTTTGGACTGCATACTGCTCCGAATCTCCACCAGATTACAAGTCTCATGGGAATCCACATCCCAAGATTCAGGCTCTTGGAGGTTCATCGTGGATCTGGAAGGTTTCCTGATGCTCTAGTGAGTAGGTGTGACTGGTGGTCCTGATAAGACTCTGGCCTGTCTTTGGAGTGGGGGGGGGGGATGGCCCAGGCCATCAGTACTCCTTAATGTCCTCATCCAAACCACAGCAAGGTTTCCAAGCTGTGGTACAATCTTTCTTCAGGTGGTTCCTGCCATACCTGTGGGTTTGTTGTAAAATGTGGGAGATTGCTCCACATCTTGCATTGTGTTTTATTGCAATTTGAATTCTATAAAATGCAATATATAAGATGTAAAAAGATGCAATCAAAAATCATACAGCACCTAGCACAGCAGTTTTATAATTGGTGTATAATAATTGGTGTATAATTATTATTATAATAATTATTATTATTCAGTTATTTAGATCTGGCGAAATTAACAAATTCAATCAGAGGTGGTAGTAAACAGAAATTTCATCAAAGCTGGGAGAAATTTGGAGATTATATGAAGAGGCATTGTCCCACACTAAAAACCTGCTACACCTCTCCTGTGCTGATTTACTCATTGGCAGGGAGTAGCAGGATTCTTCCCCTTTGCTTCTTTCCTACTGCTCAGCTGTGTGAATGGATAGATTAATGTGCATATACACATGCATGTGTATATACATGTGTATATGTATATGTACGTGTCCACATTCTGGAAAGAAGGCATAGAAGTAAAAACAGTTGGGGTGGGGTGGCGTAATCTTTTGCAGCAGGCTGAAAGTTAACAGTTCTGTGGGGCATCTTTGAGACAAACTAGTCCTATCTAGGATCCACCCCCATCAGATTTAGTGGGACTTACTACTGCATGAATCCCTGCGATGGGGTGAGCTCCCGTTGCTCAGTCCCAGCTCCTGCGCAAGTAGATAAATAGGTACCTCTCTGGCGAGAAGGTAAACAGCGTTTCCGTGCGCTGCTCTGGTTTCGCCAGAAGTGGCTTAGTCATGCTGGCCACATGACCTGGAAAAACTGTCTGCAGACAAACGCCGGCTCCCCTTGGCCTGTAAAGCGGGATGAGTGCCTTAACTGGACTTAACTGTCAGGGGTCCTTTACCTTTACCTTATTACTGCATGATGTAGGGTTATTGCGACATTAGCCCACGCTAGAAATTGTGACAGCAGGCACCCCTTCTAGACCAAGGTTAGACACTTTTCAAGTACTTGCACACCTGTAGCGCATTTGTCTCCACACCTTTGCAAGGATGGAAAGGAAACCAGAACAACTTGGTCCAGCTCATGTGACCTCCTTGGCCTACCTACAAGCCCACCTTGGCCATAGACACACACACCCTGCCAGGTCCAGGGGCTACTACTCCCCCCCCCCGGTTCATTCCTGTGAACAGAGTGCAAAGCACCCTAAATTAGTCCTTACAAACCAATTCTCTGCTCCTTATCCTTACTCTCCACTCCCAATAATAATGGATGGGGTTTTACTAAAGATTAAAGATGTGCAACTTAGGGAAACAAAGCTTGTGTATCAGTTTGAGGGGAAATCACTGTGCAGAATTCCAACTTATATTTACTATAGTTAGAAAGGTCAAACTCAGTAAAGATAAGTTTTATAAAAGTAGAATAAATTGCTTAGAGCAATTATCTGAAATGTACCATGAAGTTGTTTGAATGTTATTAAGCTGCTTTGGGCAAGTTCTTCCCTCTCACCCCAAGAACAGAGGCCAAAAATCTATATTTAGGTACCCTGCCTAGATTTCAAATGCTCTGGATCTCCCAAAACTCCCTTATATCCAAATATGGGCTTCAGAGCAAGTGTTCATGTTCCTTAAGTTAAAAAAAGAAAAATGGGGGGGGGGAACCACCTTTGAAGATTGCTGACATGAAAGGTAACTGAAATCCATATTTATGCAACAGAATGTAAAAAGCAAAAATGTTGAGGACAGCTTTGTTATAGGTGATAGGCTGCAAACAAGATAAAATCCTTAATACTTGGTCAAAGGTAAAGCATAGTTTATTAAACCATCATTTAATTAAACAAACCACACTTAAACTACAAGTTGACCCACAGAAGGGTCAAACAAGTGAGTCATGGAAGCAGAGTTTGGCTTGTTTCTCCCTTGCCTTCCTTATACTCTCCCCATCCCTGATATCCCAGAGCCTTTGCAGTACTATAATACTATATACAGTGGTTTACGAACTTAATCTGTTTTAGAAGTCAGTTCTTAAACCGAAACTGTTCTTAAACCGAGGCACACTTTCCCCCTGAGGCCCCCCGCCGCTGGTGCCCTTCTACCATTCGGATTCTGTTCTTAGACCGAGGTGAAGTTTGCAAACCAGGGCACTACTGGTTTTGCGGAGTTTGTAAACTGAATCATTTGTAAACAGGACTATTCTTAAACCGAGGTACTCTCCCTCCCTCTCTCTCTCTATATATATAGTATAACGTACTATACATAACGGTGGGATGCAGGTGGTGCTATGGTCTAAACCACTGAGCCTCTTGGGCTTGCCAATCGGAAGGTTGGCAGTTCGAATGTGTGTGATGGGGTGAGCTCCTGTTACTCTGTCCCAGCTTCTGCCAACCTACCAGTTCGAAAGCACACCAGTGCAAGTAGATAAATAGGTACCACTGTGGCAGGAAGGTAAATGGCGTTTCCATGCACTCTGGTTTCAGTCACGGTGTTCTGTTGTGCCAGAAGCGGTTTAATCCTGCTGGCCACATGACCCAGAAAGCTGTCTCTGGACAAACGCCAGCTCCCTCGGCCAGAAAGCAAGATGAGCACCACATCCCATATCCGCCTTTGACTGGACTTAACCATCCATGGCTCCTTTACCTTTAACTACCTGCTATAATACTGGTGTTGCTTCACCCCTTCCCGTTGGTTGACTGTAAGTGAGGCTGTAGAAGTCTTCTTGGAGTCCTTTGTCTCCTCTCATCAGCATTTCCTCCATTAATGGAACACCCAAAGTTCCCAGCAGTATAGAGTTTTCAACCCTTCCCTTCCATCGCTGTGCCCAACCCTTCCATTTTCCTAGGCACCAGTCATGTAGCATTACTTTGAACATAGTGCCACCATTCCCCCCTTTGGGTGATACTGCTGGTACCAAGACTGGACCCTCTCCAATGAAGATGTGCTGTGTGGCTATATCTTAGTTAGAAGACACATTCCAAACTGTTGCAAATGCTCTGAAAAGGTTGGATAAGAGGACCTCATGTTCTTTCCAGGCAAAATTCCACACCTCAGAACCTGGCCGTGGTTTCCTGAGATAAGGAGATGAAAGGGTGACACTACAGTCTCCCTGCCACCATTTCTGTAGTTTTGGAAGGGCAAACAGAGGGTGCAGAATATAGAACAAGGAGAGCCACAACGACACATGGGCAGCACCTTCTTCTTCTCCTTTGGCGATCATTCGTAGCCGAGTAAGAGTGTCTTCCATAAACACGATTTTAACAATGGGTCCGTAAGTGACTGTGGAGGCCAATTCTGGATCCACACGTCCTTCCACAGTGGGACATTGGTTTCCATGTGGGAGTTGATCACGGTGTAGATTTGCCAAACGTGCCTTCCTCTTTGCACATTTCTCCCTTGCGTCCTGAGAGCGAGTTTCTTCAAAGCCCATGACACCTTTGGTAAAGGCTGTTCTCCAACTGGAGCGCTCGCAGGCCAGTGTTTCCGAGTTGTCAGTGTTTATACTACATTTTTAAAGATTTGCCTTGAGACAGTCTTTAAACCTCTTTTGTTGACCACCAGCATTACGCTTTCCATTTTTAAGTTCGGAATACAGTCATACCTCAGTTTAAGTACGCTTCGGTTTGAGTACTTTCAGTTTAAGTACTCCATTGACCCGTCTGGAACGGATTAATCCACTTTCCATTACTTTCAATGGGAAAGTTAGCTTCAGATTAAGTACGCTTCAGGTTAAGTACAGACTTCCAGAACCAATTGTGTACTTAAACCGAGGTACCACTGTAGAGTAGTTGCTTTGGAAGACGATCAACAGGCATCCACACAACATGACCAGTCCAACGAAGTTGATGTTGAAGAATCATTGCTTCAACACTGGTGATCTTTGCTTCTTCCAGTACACTGATATTAGTTCACCTGCCTTTCCAAGTTATATGTAAAATTTTTCGGAGACACCGTTGATGGAATCTTTTGAGGAGTTGGAGATGGCGTTTATAAGTGGTCCATGTTTAACAAGCATATAGTAAGGTTGGTAGTACAATAGCTTTGTAAACAAGCATTTTGGTTTTCCTGCGAATGTCCCGGTCCTCAAACGCTCTGCACTTCAATCGGGAGAAAGCCGCGATTTTGGATTTTGCTGTTAATAAAAGTACTAAACCTCTCTCCATCAGTGTTACTATTGCCACTGAATCCAAAAGTACAGTCGTACCTCTGGCTCCTGAAAACCGAAAGTGACTGTTCCGGTTTTCAAACGTTCTTATGGAAGCTGAACGTCCAACAGGGCGATGCTGGATTTTGGCATCAATGTTGGCCCTTGTGGAAAGGTAACTGCCTAGGTAGGAGAAGTGATCAACATTTTCCAACGTTACACTACTGAGTTGGATTTGTGGCGCTGCAGAGGGGTTATTTTGTACTTGTTGATGCAGCACTTTGGTTTTTTGGATGTTGAGTGATAGGCCAAGCTTTTCGTAAGCTTCTGCGAAGATATTTAGGATGGTTTGGTGGTCATCCTCTGAGCGTGCGCACACTACGTTGTCATCAGCATATTGAAGCTCTATGATGGAAGTTACCTTACTTTTTGCTTTCAGCCTGTTCAGATTGAAGAGCTTTCTATCTGTTCAATATATGATTTCTACTCCGGTGGGTTTCCCGTCGAAAGTGTAGGATCATGGCAATGAAAATAATGAATAGAGTTGGGGCAATAACACAACCCTATTTAACACCTGCTCCCACTGTGAATGGTTCACTTTGACCTCCTGTGCACAGAGTACGGCACAAGGTTAGGAAGCAGCAAATAGAGGCTGAAGCCCGACCAGCGCCAGCATTGCAAGTCAGAGCAGTCACAGGCAGAATGTGGGATAGCTCTCTTTCCCCAGACCAGTAATAGATGCCAATAGCACAGTGGCCGAAGGAGAAGCCCTAGCAGGGTGAAAGAGCTTGCATTTCGCATGAAGCTCCTGCAGCCAAGTGGAAGCAGCGGAAACCCTGTCGGACGTTCGGCTTCCATAAGAACGTTTGAAAACCGGAACAGTCACTTTCAGTTTTCAGTCGTTCAGGAGCCAGAGGTACGACTGTACTTTTGGATTCAGTGGCAATAGTAACACTGATGGAGAGAGGTTTAGTACTTTTATTAACAGCAGAAGTCAATACAGAATAAAAACCAGCAAAACAGTCTTTAAGCGGAATGATCTAGCGTAAGCAAAATAAAATACTTCTGTTATCCAGAACTCCAGGGACCACTGACAGAGAGGCTCCAGCTGGCCAATATGCCATGCCCAACCAGTCAAGGGCTACATTGAAGCTCGAAGGTCAGGCCCCATCAGGGAGATTTATATAGCCTCAGTGGCTACATGCTGGCTGGCCTGATCTCTAAATTCCTCCCACCTGTTAAGTTAGGCAAGATACAGGGGCCAGCAGAGTTAATTAATCCTGCAGCTGCACTCCTCCAGCAGGCATTCTGCCTTCAGATGGCCTAAGAGTAGATCTTTCCACATCCTGTTGATGCCTATCCCTGGAGCACACAGCGAATCAAGGCAACAAAGCAAACCCAAAAAACCCATTTGGGACTTTGTTGTATTTTAATATTTTGTTGGAAACCGCCCAGAGTGGCTGGGAAGCCCAGCCAGATGGGCGGGGTATAAATAATTTACTATTATTATTATTATTATTATTATTATTATTATTATTATTATGCCAATATGCAAGGAGGAAGAATCGTGCAAACCAGTTAACCTATCTCCTCAAAATACGGGATGCTTCTGCAATAGTTAGTACAGTACAATTTTATTTTGTGAACTGAGACCCCCGGCCCGGGTACAATTTTCCTGCAGTGGCCAATAGTGTAACAGCATCATCTGGCAACAGGTACTTTTGAGGATAAAACCCCAGATAGTTTCCTTAATCAGCTCTCGGAACAGTGGGCAGCCAAAGTCTCTGCAACTGTGTGAAAGCTCAAGCATGCTCCAATGGCTTGGAGATTGTCTTAGCATTATGTGTGAACCTAATTATGGCTTAGTGTGAATGCCTGAGCTTACAGGCGCCCATGAGACTGCCGCCGCTTTGCTCTTTCAGTCGTCTTGTTGCTGTGATTCCGTGAACTAATCCATGGTTACCTTAGTGTGTTGTCAGAACCCACATGTGTGGTTTTATCTCCTCAAGACAAACTATGAGCAGTAAGCCATAGGGCAAACGTACGTTATAGCACATGGCTTGTCTGGAGTGGGGCAAACTATCGTACAAGCCCAGGTTCAGACAAAAAGCTAAGCCAAACAGATTGCAGGTGCAGCAGTGCCAGAGAAGCAAAACAGCTACAACCACCTCGTTATCTGGATAGGTGTTTTATTTAATATGTTAATAAAAAATAATTGCAGTAGAGTGGGAAAAAGAAAATGCATTTTTTTTTGCGCCAACAAGGGAGGGAACAAACAAACAAACAAACAAACACTGAAGCTATATCACTTAACCAAAGTTAGCTTTTAAAATAAAATGTAATTTGCACATGAGAGAACAGAGTGCAAAAGAGTGTTGTTGAATCATCTTATATGAACTTATCTTGTATTTTTATGATATGAACCACACTGTGATCTACAGATGAAGGGCTGTATACAAATAAAAAACAACCAAACAAACTCATCCAAAAAACTTGGGGAATCTGCAGTCCTGCCATTTCCTCTTCCTCAATACTCGCCACTATTCACTGGGTGGCTTCAGTGTTTTTATCACATTCATCTCAAAAATCTTTTGTATATTGAGCATGCTTTATAAGGCTTAGAAAGTACAGGACTTTATTTAGGAGTTTATTATGGCGGGATGGATTTGCCTGTGGCGTTCCCCTAGGATCACTGAGAAGTGTTTCGTATCAGGGAAGTAGAATCTGAGACAGATTTTTCCCGGAGAAAGTTGTGTGCACAAAATATTTTGTTGAATTCATATAGAATTCGTATAGAATTAGGATGCAGATGTGGTGTGGACAGCATCAGGCTCTGTTCACTTGCATTTATTATGTCATCATTTTGTCCAGTCATGGTCCTTCTGAGTTTTTGCTGTGGTTCTTTCTTTTCTCGTAAGACAGTGGAACAGCAGGGCTTTCCAGGGCTACCCTTACCATTAATACTGCTTTCCCATCTTCTTAAAGAAGCATGGCTTTAGCTTGTACCCTATTACCTTTCTGGAGGGTGTCATGTTATCATTCCTATTTTATAAATCAATTTGTTTTATTAGTACTTTAAATCAGGGGTCAGCAACCGTTTTCAGCCATGGGCCGGTCTACTCATGTAAAAACACGCTGATTCCCAGACTGTCCGTGGGCCGGATTTAGAAGGTGCTTGGGCCGCATCCGGCCCCCGGGCCTTAGTTTGCCTACCCCTGCTTTAAATCAACCTTTCAATTAACACCATGATTTTTTAAAACAACAACAACAACAACCCTGCTGTTGTTTTGGTTACTGCCATTTTAGTAACTCCCCCCCCATATTAAAGTGCTTCTGATTTAAAACAGATACAAAAAAGTCCCAGAATTGTGGAATTGGAATGGAACCCAAGTCATCTAGTCTAAAGCCTCCCCCAATGCAGGAATCTCAACTAAAGCATCCATGACAGATGACCACCCAATCTCTGCTTAAAAACCTCAAATGAAGGAGAATCCAACAACCTCTGAAGGGAGTCTGTTCCACTGTCAAATGGCTCTTAATCACCAGAAAGTTCTTTGTGATGTTGAGTTGGAATCTCCTTTCTTGTAACTTGAAGCCATTGGTTTGAGTCCTACCCCTACCCCCACCCCCCAAAGCAGGAGAAAGCAAATTTGCTCCATCTTCCATGGGACAGTCCTTGAGGTATTTGAAGATGGCCATCATATCTCCTCTGTGTCTCCTTTTTTCCAGGCATATTATCCACTCTTCATGGAAATGCCCCATTTCTTCTCTTCTCTTTAAACCCTCTTCCACCTCCTCTCCAGTTCAAAATGAGCACCTGCAGTTATTGTTCCCACCTCCTCTTCTTCAAAGCCTATTAGGGGAGGTGAGCAGCAGAATGGGGCAGCGGTAGTACATGCCTGTGTGCCATTTGGAACAGGAGTTTCAACATGTTACCTTGTGCTCTGACTTGCCCACTTACAACCCCATCCATATTGTGCCAGAACTTCCTGGCACCCAGAGATCTCCATGAGGTCGCAATTGGACTCACATTGGGCCCAAAATGTGCATGGCACCCAGGGAATGTTGAACACCGTGCGAGTGAGTGAAAAGAAGAACTGTGGCTATGCAGAGCAATCTTATTCAGACAGTAGCCTCACTGAGTCCAATGGAACTTACTCCCAAGTAAATATGCTTTGATCTGCAGTAGCCTTATAAATCCGATTAGCAGTCTGAATAGTTTAACAAGAGACTTAAAGCAAAAACAAAAACCCAGAGAGGACTTCTTTACTTTTCATAGTTACTTCAGAGGAAATTTCCACAGATTCTGTTTGTCCTGCAAGCTACGTACATCTGCTGAAATTCTCTCTTCTACGCAGCTATTAAAGGTGCAGGAGCCTTATCCTCTATCTCTCTCTCTCCCCCCCCCCCCTTCATCTGGTCACTCCATTTAAATTCGTTTTTGAAGAAACGTATTGGGCTACAAAATGCCTTTGGGTTTTCAAGTTGTCAGAATTGGAGGTTACAAAGCAAATGTGGTAGTTTTCTTCAGGTGGTCAAAGTAAATGCAAGAGCTGTAAGACCTGTTCCCACTATGTAAAGCTCTGAAGGAGGTATCTGACTGCATTCATACAAGAGACCAGACCCTGCAAATCCTGTTGATGTGCCAAACACTATCCTCTTAAGCCCCAACTTTACTCCTTCACTCACTTGCAAGAGCTTCTGTTGCAAGGCGTCACCAGACTGTGGCTCTCTACTTAAGAAATGCTACCTTACAATCATCGTGATGACGGCGACATTGGATTCATATCACCTTTTAAATCTTACATACATTACATGAACACCCAGCATTATGCCTGCAAGCAATTACTTAAGTAGCCTGGTTCATCCATGCATGTACATCACTTGAATTCTGTCAGTTGAATGACTGCCAGTTGAATGCGTGAGCAGCTCCCATTGGAAAGCATTGTGTAAGGGAACGTGAGGGGATATGAAAGTTCAATTTGTGTTATGGCTGTGGTAACTCACTAAATACATAGAACCATGTAATTGTAGAGTTGGAAGTGACCCTGCGGGTCATCTAGTCCAACCCCCTGCAAGTCATGACTTTATACTACAGTATACTCATCCAGTGATGATCATGTGAACCAGCTGCATACGTTGTTGGACAGGCATCCCCAAACTTCGACCCTCCAGATGTTTTGGACTACAATTCCCATCTTCCTCAACCACTGGTCCTGTTAGCTAGGGATCATGGGAGTTGTAGGCCAAAACATCTGGAGGGCCGCAGTTTGGGGATGCCTGTTGTTGGATAATATGAATTTGAGGTGACCAGTATGCCCCTGCTTGTTTTTCATACTTAAACTGTTTTAAACCTTTATTAACATTTATTTTTTCTCTTAATTATGTTAGTGTTTAAATTGATCTTTGTATTTCCTTCTTTTGGCTGAAAGTTGGCATAAAATGTTTAAATGAGTACAGTAAATGAATAAAACATACTGGGCTAAAACCTATAAAAAGTAATGTGTTACTTGGTCATTGAAACATTCCTCTTCTCCCAGGCCTTTGGCTGATTAAATAATATATGTCTTTTATTGTTTGTTATTCTGGCATGTATTTTTGTGTTTTTATATTGTAAACTCACCTGTGATATTTGGATGAAGGGTGCTATAGAAATTTAATTAATAATAATACTGTATGAAGTAGTGCAATTGTGGTGGTTTTTTTAAAAAATAATAATTTTCTTTTCTCTTATTGCAAATATACTGTACTTATAACAAACAGCTTACATAAACATCTCTCCCTCCTCCCTTTTGACTCCCCTCAACTTCCACTTGATTTATTAACCTCATTGATATATTCTGTTATTTTATACAAATATATATTTTCCTTTTATTACCTCTTCCCCATTCATAAAATTGCAAATGTTTATTTTGAAGTAGTGCAATTGATTCATCTGTTCAACGGTATGTGCTCAGGTGATTGTTGGATACTTTTAACATTCACATGTAAAAGAAAGTGTCCCTAGGTTGCAACCACAAGGTCCCCTTTCCCTGTGCAAAGACTCTTTCCACTGGAGTCTTTGGAGAACCTTCGGATTCGAAGCAAGATGCAGACCAAGCAAGTAGTAGGTCCTCTGCGTACAGAAGGCAGAGAAATGCTGCTGGGTGACAAAGAGAACGTGGACCTGCTCATTCAGAGCTCTGGCCCACCTTACCTTCTCCCTGCTGCACCTGTTGGCTACTTGTGTATAGTCTTCTTGATTTCCCATTTATTATACATGCCCTTCTTACATCTCAGCTCACCTGTAAACTCCTTATGCAGCCACCCCAATTTCTTTAGAAGCCTCTCACTTTTCTTTCTTGTTGGGATGGTCTGCATTTGTGCCTTCAGTATTTCACATTTAAGAATCTCTCATCCACCTCGGACTCCCTTCTCTTTGAGCATTTCTGACTATGGGATTTCCCCTTAAGCTTTTTGGAACTGGCCTTCTAAAAGTCCAGAGTGCTCTGGGAAGGCATCCTCCAGGTCTTCAGTCTGGTAGATTAGTCTGAGACACAGTGACCAGGCCGAGGTTGAAAAATGCATGCTGGAAAGACTTTGTGTGTATGTATGTGTCTTATTTATTTAAATCCAGATAATGTTTACAAAGTACCCCTAACCAGCAAAATGCTGTCACTAAATTCGGCCTAATACAATCTCATACTTTATACAGCTTGCCTTTTAGGAGAAAAAGAAATCAAATAAAACTACCAACATGTTACATAGGTTTACGTTCTAATTTCAGATCATCATGTAATAAAAAATATTTCCAACTCAATATCCCATTTTGCTCATAGTGTTTATTACAAATAATAATTGGATGTAAAACCTATATGATTAGAAATGTTATTTATACTGTGAAGTAACACTACTGAGTTAATTGGGATTTACTCCCACGTAAGTGGATAGAGGGTGTCTTTTTTTCTTGTGTTGCGTTTTGGAGTTTAAGCTCCACAGATCAGGGATCTGTCATGTTGTGCAACTATATGCATAGCTTCTTAGAAGTAGTTGTCATTGAATTGAGTGAGACTTCCTTCCATATAAGCGAGTATAGGATTTGAAGCTCGTAGATTCCAGTGAGAAATATTGGCATGCACTTAATTCCACGGAAACCAATGAGACTTTGAGAGAGGTGTGGCTAACCTGCGGCTCTCCAAATGTTGCTGAGCAAAAGCTTCCGTAATTGAGCATACTGGCTGGAGTTCATGGGAGTCAAGGCTCAGCCATGCCCTTAGCCATGGTTCTACAACCTCCTTGGCTGTACCTCCTTACCAGGTCCAGGAGCTACGAGCCATCATTGATGGTTAACACCGTCCCATTGCGTGGTGTCATGCAGCGAAAATGGCAACCTGAGAACTGTGTGAGTTCCACAGCACAGACAAACTGCTTCCCATTATGCTTGTTTTTAAGCTGCAAGAAATCCAAAAGCATATAGTTACTATCAATTTAATTGGGAAGTGGAGCGGGCAAATGCCACAGTATCCAGTTCCAACTTCTTACAGTTGTTACTTGCATTATAGGAATATCATTGCCTGCCCCCCCTGCCTTGCATTCCAGTCTCACGAACAGCTATAGAGTATTTGACGTTAAAAAAATGATTTTCTTGTTTTGCACTTGTATAGTCAAAAGCGTAACGATAATCCTATTAAAGATCTTGTGTCATGGAGGAGGGGGGTCGGCTCAGCGTGTGCAGGGCTGGAAGCTTGCTGCCATTGGCTGGATGTGAAACAGAATAGGAGGGGCTTTGGGCCGGGGCAGGATTTATTACTTGTTATAGTTAGAGCAGGGATTTCTTCTGTGGGAAATGCCCAGTGGTTGCGGCTGCTGATGATCTCACATCGACAGCAGTGCAGTGCTGAGTGAGAAAGGGTGACCCAGGAATTGAGGACTGAGAAAAATACAGCAAGCAGATGAAGAGAGGGAGCAGAGGAGGGGAAGCGTTTGCCAGAGCAGCAGGCAGAGCATTGAAGGGAAGGGAAGGCAGGAGCTGAAAGAGAGAGGACGGCTCATGCCGAATGCCTACCAGATGCACTGAAACCACCAACCAGCCTTTGGAAATTGATACAAGGACTGCTTGCTGCCTATAGAGCAAGGGTTGTGGACTGACTCTGTGTGTGTGTGTGTGTGAGTGTGTGTGTGTGTGTGTGTGTGTGTGTGTGTGTGTGGCAGGGGGAGAGAAAGAGAGAACTTCACAGTACTCTTGATGAAAATGTTAAGTTGTGCATAACAGATTTGGCAAGACAGGCTGAGAAATGCTGCTGCAAGAGACTCTGGCGTGCAAATCCTAGCCATTGATGCATACAGGACGGCCTGCTCTGGCATAAGGGTGGGGAATAAAGGAACGGAGGCAATGCAGAGAATATTGGAATAAAGGTCTGCATTGGGTCGTTGGATTTAATAAGGAGGAGGTGGCGCTGAAAGAAGTCAGCCTCACACGAATGGTGGACTTGACACGAGGTGCTGTGCTGAATTCTGAGAGATGCTAGACATTAAATCTGACAACTGTGCAAAGAGAGACCATGGAGAAATCAAGTAGTGAGGATTCCTCAATTCACCGGAGTCCATCTTTGGATAGCAAGGATTCAGACTTTGCTAAACCTTCTACCTCAGGCAGGCAGTTTGGCCGAGGCTTCACTGCCGGAGCTTTCTATGGCACCACAGGATCGGACAAACAGAGCCATACCGCAGCTGCAGCTGGAACTGGTGTCAAAAGTGACAAATACAATGCACCCAAAGGCAGCAAATATGTGGTTTTTTATCTGGATCTATCATTTGTTTTCCTTTTAGAATTTAAGAAGTGCAGCATGGCGAGGGGCTGCTTGTGTTGTTTGAAATACATGATGTTCCTTTTCAATTTAATATTTTGGGTGAGTACTGCTTTTTTATATTCTTAATTAAGAGCTCCATTTCCCTACTGCATCATGAGCACAGTATATTTTAAGCTTGAACGTTAAGATTTCCCCCTCCTTTCTTTTACCTGCATGAAATATTTATGGAGCTGAATCCATGTCGTACGCTAGAGTGGAAAATGCAAAATTCTCATATCTTTTGGGTTTCATTTTGACAAGATTTATTTGTAGTAAACTGTGTGTTGAGCAGGCTGTATTAAAGAAAACAGAACCTTTCTCTTAGCCAAATTATTCATACCGACATGGTGGCATCTGTTTTAATATTACCTCAAGCTGCTGTAAGTATTTCTAAGCCGTTCCTATTAATCTGGCTCACTTTCCTAACAGAGAAAAAAAGTGGGTTGTTTTTTTTAGTATGAATGAGATTTAGTCTCTGTCACTTTTTTAAAAACCAAGATTCTTAATATGGTCAGTGAAAATGACGAACAATAAGGACTTTTGAGCCACTGTTACTCACATTGGCAAATTGGAGGGCCTGCTTTTTTATGGGACGAAAATTGATTTTCCTTGGTTAGCAAGCCAGGAGGCGTGAGGAATGGCAGCAATGCTTCAGTAAGCAAATTTGAGAACTCCTAGCAGCTACTATGATCAAAATGATGTCATGTGCACTTGGAAAATCAGGCTGTTGATGCCAGTCAGCAAATAATTTTTGTTTAGAACTAATTCACAATTTATGATCTGTCTTGGTTTTCTTGACCAAAACCAAAGTTTATCAGGTTTGAATGATTAGGAAAAGCAGTTATGAGCATTCTAATGGTAAACTCATGCATGTGAGCTTGAGGGACAATTATTCAAGGCAGTCATCTAGATAAAAAAAATGGTACCAGTGCATTATTATCCTTTTTTGAGTTTTATAGTAAACTAGCATTGTTTGAGTTAAACTAGAGTTTGTTTCTTGGCAGCTGGTTTTCCTGTGTGATTGACTCAGTTTATCTTTGGAAGGCCAGGTGCACTGTGAGAACTGGGCAGGTATTCCTGAATAATTGCATTTCAATAGTTAATGGATTGGAGGCAAGTGCAGGAATCTGCTTTAAAGAGAACTATCTAAGTAAAATACTTAACCACATGTAAATGCCTTATATTCAAACGCCTTCATTATTTGTGTTTGCTTTACCCCATAAATAGCAGAAATTCGCCCACTCACTTCTAGATTTATTTTATAGGAAAATTTTGAACCTAAAATTCCTGAATCATGTGTTTGAAGTTACATTTAAAATTCCATGTATTGCTAGGGAGTGTGTGTTATCTAGTCTGCTTGATGTTTGTGGACCATTGCATTTTGTTAAATTACAGTCACTATGAGACGAATTAGGGATGTGGGTGGCGCTGTGGGTTAAACCACAGAGCCTAGGGCTTGCCGATCAGAAGGTCGGTGGTTCAAATCCACGTGACGGGGTGAGCGCCCGTTGTTCGGTCCCTGCTTCTGCCCACCTAGCAGTTCAAAAGCACCTCAAAGTGCAAGTAGATAAATAGGTACCGCTCCGGCGGGAAGGTAAATGGCGTTTCCATGTGCTGCTCTGGTTTGCCAGAAGCGGCTTAGTCATGCTGGCCACATGACCCGGAAGCTGTATGCCGGCTCCCTCAGCCACAACCCCAGAGTCATCCGCAACGGTCAGGGGTCTCTTTACCTTTACCTTTATGAGATGAATTGCTTGAAAGGCATCTAAATTAAAACTCAGGTATTTATAGCTATGGCACATTAAATCTATATGCACACAAGTTGGGGTGAGGGGCTGAACTCATGGCTGGTAGAATTGTTTGAAGTTTCCTCTTAAACCACTTTCCCCGTTGAAGAGGGAAAGTGATTTTCAGTTTAAATTTTACAACCAAAATGTAGTGCAACCCAGGCACGGATGGAGGGAGGTAGCCAAGGGGTGACCCCAGCGCGGTCCAGCCCAGCGCTCCTTTCCGCGGGCATCAGGAGAACTCACTGGCCAAGCACCATGTTGCCCAGCAGGGCTCCCCACTGTGTGGGTGGGCAGGCGGTCCCACTTGGCTCAGGGGTGCGTGTGTGCTTCGGTGGCACCTGTGGCTTTCCCACCCCGGACACTGGCAATCCACGCTATGCTGCTGTGCTTAAGCGATCAGCAGCTCTTCTTGAGCTCCCATGAAACTTATGAAAAGTAAGCAGGCTGGCATGCAACAAAACTTGCTTATCTCTGGGGTTGCCTGGTTCATTACCCCTGCAATGCTTCTGGGCCTTCACTTTAGCACCCACTCCAGTAGGAGTGTAGGCCTTTCCTTTCTCCCACATGAATGGATGCCTGTCATTCTCTGCAAGGGAAGAGAGTACAGAGCTGTATTCAGGAACAGAGTTGCAGCAGGGGCAAAGCCTGACCTGATGGTCAGTGGCCCAGCATATGGATTGCAGTGGTTCTCCTCTCCCGCCTGAAGGCACCACGGGGAGTCACAGCATGCTTCTGGCACTCCTTCGTTCCATAGCAAAAAGGTAGGTGTTAGGTGGAGAGGGGGCAATGCAATTTCAGTCGGTCCAAAGACTTGTAGGATTGCTGTGGTGAATAGGCTGACCCAAGAGCTAGTAAAAATGTGGACTAGAAATGTTGCAAGACCATCTGGCATAGAAGTTCCAGCAGAGAAATGATATCCACCTTTCACATCACTCTGATCATTTGATACCCCTCCTAAACTTTTTTGTATACTCTCAGATCCAATTAAAAACTCCTCATGCTTACCTCAAAGTCTATGCGCTCCCCCACTTTTATAATGATGCCTTCGATCTTCCACTTCTATCACTTTCCAGGTACCCCAAGATCTCTTGCTCCCTCAAAGAGCTCTGCAGTTCTTTATGCCTGGAACTGCTTTCCAGAACACCTGCGTGGTGGCACCTCTCTCATGCTTCAAATTCAACCTCAAATTGTACCTTTTCTGTGAAGCTTTGGCACAACACACAATCCCCATGACTTAGTGTAACTAAGCATAACTTTCTCCCTGGGTTGGCTCAGACCGGGAAGGGGATGGAGAGTGCAGCTGCTGGCTACACCTGCTTTACTCCCTTTTGCAAAAATTCTCATCTGTGGGGAGGTTTCAAAAATTATTCAGTTTACTGCTAGGACTGAGAGGAGTTGTAGTTCAGTAACATCTGGAGGCCCAACGGCTTCCCCCATCAGGTTTAATTCAATACCAAATGTCTTAACCAGAATCCTAGTGTTGTATCTTCCTTTCCCTGTGCAAAGAACTTTTAGGAGAGCATTGTATCAGAGTGAAAAAACATACGTAGATGAGATCCCCAGGGAAGTAAATGGGGGCTGGACTAAATTTTGCTGGAGGACTTATCAGGGGTGACGGTGAAGGAACAAGGCAGTTGCCCAGGGCCCCACACTTTGAGGGGTGGGGAAGTCTTGTACAAAATCCTGCCTGCATCCTTATAGTCAGTCATTCTCAGTCTACCTTGTATTTATTTTAGGATTATTGCAAGCAAGCCCCTCCCTACAGAAACACTTGCAGAAGACCAGCCCATCTCCAGGCCCACCTTCACCAGTAGTACACTAGTAGTTCATTTGCCAGGATCCACCCTCATGCTTTTTTTCTGCATGTGCCCAGTTCACTCAGGGCAGCAGGAGGAGGCAGCTGTCAATTTGTTTTAGTAAGAGTGGAAAGGAGAAGACAACTTAGATCTTCTGAAATTTCAGAATAGAATAGGATAGAGTCTGGTCAGACATATCTCACGAAACACGCTCAACAAGAATAAAAGAAAGAAGAGAAGAAGAAGAAGAGTTTGGATTTGATATCCCGCTTTAACACTACCCGAAGGAGTCTCAAAGCGGCTAACATTCTCCTTTCCCTTCCTCCCCCACAACAAACACTCTGTGAGGTGGGTGGGGCTGAGAGATTTCAGAGAAGTGTGACTAGCCCAAGGTCACCCAGCAGCTGCATGTGGAGGAGCGGAGACGCAAACCCGGTTCCCCAGATTATGAGTCTACCGCTCTTAACCACTACTACACCACACTGGCTCTCATTTAAACTTGTTAAAGGTGGTATCTCTACTAGCCAGAATAATAAAAACAGGTGAAACCAAATGTTAGAGAGGATGTAATGTGATTGGAACATATTATCACATGTAGTGGTCATGTGATAATGTGTATTCATTCTGGAAAAAACAATCTCAATAATTCAATTTGAACTGCCACTATGTCCTAAACTTCCTCTTCTTTTGGTTTTTGACCTGAATCTTCCTTTTAGGGTTTCCAGAGAACTCATTCATCTTTTTTCTGTCACCAGATTAGTAGATCTCAAAACATACAGACATAGCCAGCAGTTGCAGGGAGAAGGTCAGGTGGGTTAAAGCTCAGAATGAGCTCAGGGTTGCAAGTAAAGCTACAAATAATAAAAAAGGGTTTCTTCTGTGATGTTTTCAAAGCAAGAAGAAGAACAAGCAAGTTCTGAGTGCAAAAGACGGAAATGCTATTGGTTGACAAAGAGGAAGTGGAACTACTCAACACCTACTTTGCCCAGGAAAGCAGTACCCATCTTGGTGATAACAGAATAAATGATGCAAGGAAGGAACTGCAGCTCAAGACAGAAAAAGAGGAAAGGGAACACCTAGCTACTTCAAATGAATTCAAATCTTCAGGGCCCAATAAGCTGCACCCAAGGGTACTAAAGGAACTTGCAAATGTAATCTTAGAGCCTCTGTCTATAATCTCTGAGAATTCTTGGAGAACAGGTGAGGTCCCTGCAGACTGGAGGTGACCAAATGTTGTCCCCATCTTCAAGAAGCGGAAAGAAGAAGACACAGGTAGCTACTGACCTGTCAGCTTGATGTTGATACTGAGTAGACGTAGCGTATCTCGATTTCAGTAAGGCTTTTGATAGAGTCCACCATGATATTTTTGCAGAGAAGCTGGTAAAATGTGGACTGCACAAGAATACTGTGAGGTGGATTTGTAGCTGGTTGACTGACTAAACCCAATAAATGGTTCCTCGTCATCCCGGGGAAAAGTGACAAGTGAGGTGCCACAGGGTTCTGACAGGCGCAGTGGAGGCGGCCCCAGGCTCCCACTCCCCGCGCAAAGCTCTGGAGGTGCGTGGGGACCGCGAGCCTGGGGCTGCCTCCTCCGCGCCTGTCACTGTTGAGCGGCTTCAGGCTATGCCGAGGCGTGCACATGCCTCCGGAGAGCGGCCTGAAGCTGCTCAACAGGCACAGCTGACATGTGCAGTGGAGGCGCCCCCAAGCTCGTGCTCCCCACGCGAAGCTCCTGAGGCGTGCTGGGAGCACAAGCCTGGGGCCACCTTGCCGCGTCTCTCAGCTGTTTTTTATTTTATTTTTATTTTTATTTTTCTACTTTTTATTTTTTTCTATTTTCTATTTTCTATTTTTTCTACTTTTTTCCTATTTCTTATTTTTATTTTTCCTATTATTTATTTTTATTTTTCCTATTATTTATTTTTATTTTTCTATTATTTATTTATATATTTTTTTCTATTATTTATTTATATATTTTATTATTTATTTATATATTTTTCTATTATTTATTTATTTTTCTTTTTTCTGTTAATTGGGGGGGAGGGTGCCAGAAGGTGATCTCGCCTGGGGCGCAAAAAACCCCTAGCACCGGCCCTGATTGCAGGGGGTTGGACTAGATAACCCCCGAGGTCCCTTTGAACCCTGTAATTCTCTGATTCTCCTTTCAAAAAAACTGTGCCACGCAAAGCAGCCAATTAGGGCTGTGAATGAAGACACTCAGAAGCACTGCTCCATCTGCCACTACCTGCATGCCTGGTATTGGAGAGGATAGCCTGAAATATGTGGAGAACATGGTTGTGTGGCAGCTTCACCCTATTTTTATACTTCTCAAGGACTGGGAAATCTTTGAATTTGAGGCAGTAAAGTTGGGGATCTTTTTCTTTTTTAAAGTACCACAGGGCTTTAGCATTTTTATGCTGCTCCGTGTGGTTCTTAGCAGTTGTTCTTTGGCCATCTGGTATTGCTTTCTTTAAGAGATTAGAAAAGTCTGAGCTGAGGGATAAGAAAGCTTATGGTATTTAATTGTGTGGTCGTGGTGGTGATTTACACTGTGTTCATCTTAAGTGCATAATATGTTTGGCTAAAAAACAACAACCCCAAAAAACAAAATCTATTCAACACTGTTCTGCTTTAATTTGCCTTTAACGAGCAAAACTGCAAACTCCCCAATGCAATCCCACGGTTGCCATAATGAAGTATTGCTTTTAGTTTATATAGATAACAGTGTTAGCCTGACAAAAGGTAATGGATAAACATGTCCTACTTTCAATGTTAGAGCTAGTGCGGTGCACCAGGTTGATTCGGAGCTTAATTCAACGCTTTGGAAAACAGTCCAATTCATAATTTATTTTGTTTTATTTATTTATTTGGAGACAAAAACACCACTTTGGCTCTCACCGTCGGAAGCCATAGCGGGGGGTGGGGGAAGAATATGATAGAAGGTTGGAAAACTTACAGAATTTTTTTAAAACAAGAGGGAGAAGAGTTTAAATTAAAAGAATTTAAGGATTTATCAGGTAAGTTAACAACATGGATACAATATTTGAATGAAGTATTTAAGAAAGAGAGGATACGAATATTTGAGGAACAAATATCACAATTGGAGAGATATCTGTTGGAATGTAATGTTAAAGTGCTGTCTAAAATGTATAAGATATTACTAGAATGGGAGACAAAGGATGAGTAAGTAAAACTTTCAATGATACATTGGGCAATAGAAATTGGTTATACGTAATATAAATATGGAAGCGTGGGACTGATTGTGGAATACTGATATAAAATTTACAGCATGCTATGTTTTAAGAGAAACCTACATGAAAATGTTATATGGATGGTATCTAACACCGAGTAAATTGGCAAAACTGTATAAATCAAAATCAAATAAGTGTTGGAAATGCAAAGAGAAAGAAGGTACTTTCCATCATATGTGGTGGTCTTATAAGTTAAGTTAATTTAGAATATGCAAGAAATGATAAAAATAAATTTAAGGAACTGCAGAAAAAGGAGGAAGGAAGTTGAGTTTTGAAATTTTAAAATGACTGTAAAACTATTGAAATGTATATAACTGAAAATCATTTTTTTAAAAATGGAAAACAGTCCAGTTCGTATTGGACCAATTCACAGGTTGCTTGATTTGGTTTTGTGCCTCCTCATCAGTTACCATAGGAGCATTTTAAAATGGCTATTGCTTCTTTGCTTTTTGACAGAATTGATGAAATTTGCAGGGATAGTAGTTACTTCTGAGTGGTAGAAAAAATACTTGCCTTACTGGTTTCACATGGATTTTTGATACAGAAGTTTTTTTAGCATGGCAACATAGAGAGGCTTGGATGGGTATTTTGCTGGAAAGACATCAAATATGGTAATTGCTATACAGTATAGTACATATCTGTGGTCCAAGAAGCAAAGTCTCTTTTAAGACAATTTGCATCATCCTCTTCTCCAGATCTCTCGCAAAATATGTATTAAATATGAATTGAATAACTTACGTTCTCCTAAAGCTAAATTCATGTGTGCAAGTGTAGGAAAGTGGTGAGACACTAGGTAAGATTTTTGTGTTTCATTTAAAAATAGAAATTATAGAAATAGAAATAGAAGAACACAATACAGTGTATACAACACCAAATAAATATTTTCAAAGTTTCAGAAATATTATTCTTCACATATAATCTAAAATAATGTCTGAATTTGAATCCTTTTCCTTGAAGTTGGATCTCCCACTGCTAGATATGCAGCGAGAGGAAATTGTTTCAAAATAGTTGCAGCTGGAAGAAGTTAAGAGTGTAATTCACAAAATGAAGATTGGGAAAGTGCTAGGGCCTGATTGTTCTCCTATGGAATGGTACAAAATATATTCAGATTTACTAGTCCCTAAGGTGCTTTGGTTTCATCAACTTTAGTGTGTGATACATATATCTCTGTTATACCTAACTCTGGCAAAGACCATACTAATTGTGCAAATGGTAAGCCAATTTCTTTAATTCACATACATTTTAATATATTAACAGCAATTTTGGTTAATATGAAGCCGTGATTTTTTGGAATTAATTGGTATCTGTATAATTAGCAAAACTGTGGTAATATTGGGCAAATATTGGAAAATTAGTAAAAAATGTTTGTGTGTGTGGTTTTTTTTAAAAAAAAATGCAAGTAGTGATATCCACAGTAGCGCATTCAGATCAAGTGGTTTTTATTTGACATAAAGAATGAGCAGGTCACCTAAAATCAGTCGCCAACCTAGTGGCCTGGAATAGTCCTAGAACATATCCAGCTGCATTTGTTTCTTCGGGTGCTGAAAAAGCATTTGACAAAGTATATTGACAGTATATGTTTGTTACTTTGGAAAAGTTTGGATTTCCTCAATAATTTATGAAGTGGATTAGAATTTTATACTTCCTAAATTGCAAGTAAAAGCACATTGAAGTCTTTCAGATCCAGTGGGTTTGGAGCAGGGTGCAAGACATAGCTGTCATTTGTCTCCATTGATGTTTGTTTTATGTTGGAACCACCGGCATGTGAAATCAGATGGAAAAGGGAGAGATCTGGTTCTGTTCATGTACAAGCGGAATTTAAAATACAGTCGTACCTTTTCTTGCGACTAGGATCTGTTCCGGAGCCCGGGCTGCTAGCCGAAAAGGACGCAGGGCAAAGCGCAAATTCTGTGCATGCGCAAAGCACGATTTAGCGCTACTGTGCATGCACAAGCAGCAAACCCAGAAGTAACCCATTCTGGTACTTCCGGGCTTGCTGCAGACATTCACCAGAACAGATGCAGACATTCGCAGAGCTATTACTGTGGGTTTATTACTCTTTATTAGTTGACCAAAATTACGGTAATAAAAACAATAGTTTTTGTAGAATTTCAGGATATACAATTAATTGGTCAAAATCTGAATTAATCCCAGCGGGCAATTGTAGGTTACTTGTTTTATATACAAACAGGTGATTTTGTTTTTCACATATATAGACATATTATAAATAAATAAATAAATAAATAAATAAATGGCATTTTGGTTCTGAGAGATATTTGCAAAAGGATTAAACTGAATTTCAATAGGTTGAGAAAGCAGGTTTTTTTTAACCTTCCTCATTATTTACTTTCCGTTGTGCATTTAATCTCTGGTAACACAATTTGCCAGAACCTAGAATACCAAAGGTTAATTGATTGAGCTTTCTGGGTTCTTCAAACTATTGCTGTTATTAAATGAGCTGTCACTAGTTTTAAAAAATTAATTAAATATTATGCAAAAGATTATATGTTTGTCATAGCAAAGTTTGATCATAATACTAGTGTTGGATTCATAATTACAGTATGCCCTGTGATTACACTTACTGTATTTCCTCCATTACCATAGGCCAAAATCCCTTGAGTATCCCACAGCTCCACTACTTATGATAAAATGAGCCAATCTCCTGGTATAATAATAATAATAATAATAATAATAATAATAATAATAATAATAATAAATTATTTATACCCCGCCCATCTGGCCGGGTTCTCCCAGCCACTCTGAGCGGCTTCCAACGAATTATTAAAATACAGAAATCCATCAAACATTAAAAGCCTCCCTAAACAGGGCTGCCTTGAGATGCCTTCTAAGGTCTGGTAATTGTTATTCTCATTGACCTCTGGTGGGAGGGCATTCCACAGGGTGGGCGCCACTACTGAGAAGGCCCTCTGCCTGGTTCCCTGCAACTTGGCTTCTCGTAGCGATGGAAACGCCAGAAGGCCCTCGGCGCTGGACCTCAGTGTCCGGGCAGAATGATTGGGGAGGAGACGCTCCTTTAGGTATACTGGACCGAGGCCGTTCAGGGCTTAAAGGTCAGCACCAACACTTTGAATTGTGCTCGGAAACGTACTGGGAGCCAGTGTAGGTCTTTCAGGACCGGTGTTATGTGGTCTCGGCGGCCGCTCCCAGTCCAGCTGCCGCATTCTGGGTTAGTTGTAGTTTCCGGGTCACCTTCAAAGGTAGCCCCACGTAGAGCGCATTGCTGTAGTCCAAGCGAGAGATAACTAGAGCATGCACCACTCTGGCAAGACAGTCCGCGGGCAGGTAGGGTCTCAGCCTGCGTACCAGATTGAGTTGATAAACAGCTGCCCTGGACACAGAATTGACCTGTGCCTCCATGGACAGCTGTGAGTCCAAAATGACTCCCTGGCTGCGCACCTGGTCCTTCAGGGGCACAGTTACCCTGATTCAACCAGTTGTGGTGGAACAAGTGTGGACATACCTGGATGAGACTGATGATCTGGATCCATTCCAGCAAGCCCTAGGCTCAATGGTTTAACCACAGCACCACCTGGGTCCCACGTGTCTTTTGTTTTGTCAGCCCAAATACCAAAGTTAGAAACCTGCCTTCTCCATGTTACATAAGGAGTTTGGAGGAAGAAGGAAGTATACCTTCTCCCTTTTCCAGTCTCCCTATGGTAGCTTTAAATCTCAATTTCTTTGTGACCAAAATGGGAGGGAGAGAAATGTATGAGCTCAAGATTTGCTCAGGTGCTTCGTTGTCAGGTCCAATTCTATCTTGAGTCATTGTGTTTCCAAATTTATCTTGACAGCCTCAGGAGCTGGAACCTTAAAAACACAGCCCTGGTGCCCTCTAGATTTTAACAAGATTATAGGGCTGTGCATGTCAGGTTTTTTGTGTTGCCTTCTCCCTTTTTAGGATAAATCAAGAGATTTAAATGATTTGTTAATATATTTTAAACTGCAAGCTATACAATGAAATGATATGAAAAAATGGCCTGCTTTTGCTGCATGAAATATGAGGCTTTCATTTTAATACCTTTGAGCAGTTCACATTTTGTAATCTGCGTGCAGCAGAGATGGCTTTTGGCATTTCAGTACATGGCTCCTTATAATTGCAGGCATTATTTTCTTCACATTGTCCTCTTAAAATTCACTCACTTCAGCAAAAATATTTAAAATCATTTGACATGCATTGTGCTTTTTGTAGCAGTTTTGTGTCTTGACTTACAGTATATTTTAGGTTTCGAACTTCCATCTTGGATGCTGGTCAGCTCAAGAGCACTGGACAGGGAAACACTGATTCTTTCTTTTGCTTGCCTTGTGGAGAAGCTGGAGTATATAGATTGTTTTCTCCAGTGGAGCTTATTGATTTCACACATTACTGTATTTGTCGTCATATTTACTGGAGCTGCTACTTGCTAGTCTGCCTGCCTCAGTTATGTGTTTGTTTCTAGCCTTAAGAGAAACCATGCAGATCACATGCTGCTTAGTTTCTGACTTATGGGTTGTGAGTAGCTCTGCCCACTAATTCACCTCCCCAATTTAGCCAACCTTCCCAATTTAGGTTCAGCAATAACAAACGAAACAAGACCCTCCCAGTTTAAAAGACTGTGTATTGTTTAATCAGCCAAAGGCCTGGGAGAAGAGGAACGCTCTTGCCTGGCGCCTAAAGATATGGAATGATGGAACAAGGTGAGTCTCTCTGGGGAAAGCATTCCACAAGCGGGGAGCCACCACAGAAAAGGGCATGAAGACGGGCCTCAGATGATGATTGCAGGGTCTGGGTCAGTTCGTATAGGGAGAGGTGGTCCATGAGGTACTGTGGTCCTGAACCATTTAAGCGATGCGTTTTTCTGGCGGTACCCTCCCCCATGTCAAGTGTGGCACTTACAGTAACAACATAATGGTGAGAACTGGCACCTTTTTTTCTTTAAAAGAAAGCACTGTGTTTAAGCCTTTATAGGTCAAAACCAGCACTTTGAATTGGGCTCAGAAACTTCATTGGCAGACAATGCAATTGGGCCAGAATTGGCGTTATATGCTCAAACCGTCTCACCCTGGTGAGCAGTCTGGTCACTGAATTCTGCACCAACTGAAGTTTCTGAACCATCTTCGGAGGCAGCCCCGTGTAAAATGCATTGCAGTAATCAAAGCTAGAGGTTACCAGAGCATAGACGACAGAAGTTAGACTCTCCCTGTCCAGATAGGGGTACAGCTGATGGAAGGCACTCCATGCCACTGGGACCACCTGAGTCTCAAGTGACCGCAAAGGATGTAGAAGTATCCCCAAGCTACATACCCGCTCCTTCAGAGGGTATGTAACCCCAACAAGAGCAGGCCACCTCCCATCCATGTGGTCTAGAGCAGTGTTTCCCAACCTTGGGTCTCCAGCTGTTTTTGGACTACAACTCCCATCATCCCTAGCTAGCAAGACCAGTGGTCAGGGATGATGGGATTTGTAGTCTGAAAACAGCTGGAGACCAAAGGTTGGGAAATACTGGTCTAGAGAACCACCCACCAGCAGCATGAGGGATAAAGCTGAAACCTGTGACACCCCAAATTGCAACAAGCCTGCCAGGTAGGTCAGCTGAGAGCCTTGTGAGATGCTTATGATCACACAGATCATAAAGGCATGCTTCAAAGGAGGGCTTCTTGATTTGCCACTGACAGCCAAACTAAACATGATGCTAATGTATTTTTGCATTTAATAACCACCTTTTTAAAAAGTGCAGCTAGTGGCCACTGGGCCCACCTGATAATCATCAAGATTAAAAGAGGTGGGGAAGAGAGTTTTGACCTCACCAGCCATGATCCTGATGAAAATTACTCAGTGGAAGCTTCTGTTTCCTCCCAATGCCAGTAGCAGGTTCTCATGATTGATTCACATTAGAACTGCAGAGGAAAGGGTTAACAGGCCCCTTCTAACCTGGTTCTTAGAATGACAGAATTGTATAGTTGGAAGGGACTCTGAGGGTCATCTAATTCAACCACCTGCAATCCTGATTTTTTTTTTTTACTTTTACTGTAATTTTATTCATTTTAATTTATGTAATAGAACTTCTCCCAGAGAACTTTGAGTTATAAGATGGCCTATAAATAAATAACCCCCAGCTTCTATTTCCATTTTTAAAATATGCATGTTGTAAAGGGACATTTATCATTTAATTTGGCTGTCATCTTCTAATAACTCTGTAATATGAGAAGGTTGGCAGAATCAAAAAGGTGAATGAATGTCAAAGTTTCAAGTAGGGGTAAGTTGGGGGCATGGCTAACGGCAAAGCTAAATAAATGGCAGCATATTCTTATGTCTCTGAACACAACAGTGTGAACATTGCATTGAGGGACAACCATAGACTTTGGAACAGCAAAACACTGAGATCGGTAATGATTCCCGGATTTTGAGGATCTTAAAAGCAAGTTTGGATCTAAAAGAACAAATTGAAGGCTCAATTTATGAGGCTTCAGACAAGGCCTCAGACACTGATACAGTGGTACCTTGACATCCGAACGATTTGACTTCCAAAGGTTTCGACTTCCGAAGTCGGCAACCCCGGAAGTCTTTTCGCCGTGCGCGCCCTGCACGTGAGTTCTGCGCCTGCGCAAAGCGCCGCAGGCGCAGGAGCAGCGCTTCGACAACTGAAAACGTTGACTTACGAAGACGGCCGCGGAACGGATCGTCTTACGAAGACGGCCGCGGAACGGATCGTCTTCGTAAGTCGAGGTACCACTGTATATATATCTAAAGGCAATGCTTACTTGTAAAAAGACAGGAAAGTGACAGCAGTTATGGAGGCAATGTCTACATTGACAGAATTTGCCAAGCCCTAATGTGTGACTCCATGGTCCATGGGGTCCATGGACCATGGGGTCATGAAGAGTCGGACAGGACTAAACGACTAAACAACAACAACAAAATGTGTGACTGGACCAATCACATTGGCACCACTTGCATACAAATTTGAAAACCTTTCTAATCACCTAACATACATATCTCAAACCAGAAATGAAGCACTGAATCTTGTCAGCACTAATAAATCTGAAATGCAATTATTACATAATGCCACAAAGGATCTTGCCCTGAAGCTTGAGGAACAATTGGACACAGAGGTAAAAAAATTCAAATCAAAGGCCTCCCAGAGATCAGGAAGAGGGAGATATGGCCCAATTGTTGGTGGACTGGATACTTACCTTGAATATAAATAACTCAACAGCAAATGTAGAGAGGGCACAAAGAGTCCCTGGAGGATGAAGCAGAATGGGTGAAGCCCTGCATTACAGGCTCAAAGATACTCAGGGACTTAAAACATGAACGATCCAGCGTTGACATATTTTAAAACATTAGTCCAGCCGCAACTGCCTGGCAATGTGATTTTCGCCCTTATACATCTGACTCGAAGGAGGTCAGCATTGCCTACCACAGGGGCTTTACTTTCAAATCATAGCCCAGCATAGAGGGAGACACTGAAGGAGAGCAACAAGCAACAAGCTGAAAAATGTGGTAAAAGATCCCCAACTTTGAACATCAGTGCACTTGGCTGACAGTGCCCTTCTGCAGCTTAGAAAAGAGAATCCCCCCGGAACATCAAGAAATAAGAAAGAAAAGATTCCACACACTTGATCACTGTTGGCGTATGGCATGTGCCAGATGTGTGCAGCTCCCCAAGCTTGTAGGTTCGTGGCAGTGCTGGCAGGGCACAATGAGGAGATCTGCAAGGGGAGCCTGGTTTGCGCCCCCCCCCAATCATGTGATGCGAGGCTCCCTCAATGTGGGGCGCAAGTGGGCAACCCTGCCCATTTCAGATGGAAAACTCTCTAGCAACCCAAATGGCAGGTTTCTTTTTGTTTCAGGCTGAATTGGTACTACAAATCTCACACTGTTCTGCATATATGTACCAAATTCTGGGCAACAAACAAGACCAAACTGGCTTCATTGTTTATAGGAATAGAGCTCCATGCACAGAACTACTCCGGTGCTTCAATTTCTCTTGATGCATTCAAGGTCTTTGACATAATTCAATACGCCCTTTATTATCTAAATTTGGTAAGCATTTCCTGCATATGATTAGTCCAATTTATTCCCAGTCTAACATCATCATCACAATAAATGGGTCTGGCCCCAAACGCATCCACCTCAATGGGGCACTTGTCAAAGGTGCTCCTGTCGCCGCTGCTTTTTGCAGTGGTCAGAAAGGTGCTTGCCATTCAATTGCGGGCAGATGCAACTATCGAGGGGGTGAAAATCAGAAATATTGAGCACAAAATTAATACTTTTGCTGACAACACTCTGGTTACAGTATTCTCCAAGACCCTCTTAATGCACTCCAACCACTTAAAACACAATGGAATGCATTTCATGCAGTTGAGGGACGGGAAATAAATTATGCAAAATCTGCCATTCTTCCAATTTACCTACTGTCAGGGATGAGGTGACTACTCTTGAGTAACGACCTTCCACATGCTTGTCTTTCAAACGTTTTTATTGGTGCACATTATTTACAGTGTAATGAACTACTGATTACATGTCTACCCGCTCGAGTCAGATTCCTGCACTGCCCCCCTCCGCGTTCTGGACCAACATAAAAGCCTCGGAACTGAGAAGCGCCTCCCTTTCCTCCTCCTCCTCAATTCTGGCGTCGGGGGGGGGGGGGGGTAAACGGGTCTTCTGTCTGACCGATTCCTGTCCTCTCTGTCCTCCCTTTCTTCCTGCCTAGGGAGCAGGGGCTCTTGGATGCTGCCAGAGCCCTGCCCCCCCCTCCGTTCCCTGACTCCCTCCATCAGACCCTTTGCTCTCATGACTGCTGGGAGACGGGCTGCTTCGGATGGAGGGGGGTTTCTCTATAAGCCCTCCCCCTTACACCTACCCACAATGACTTGCAAGCGACTAATATTACAATCAGAATTTAGCATTGCCCATGGTGCTTTTAAATATATTGGCATAAACTTTACACCAGATCTTAAGCAGCTTTGTTGCAGAAACTATGAAAACCTGCTCAAAGATATTTCTGAAGAATTGGCATAATGGAAACATTTAAATCTCAGTTGACTTCACAGGATAGTTGTGATTAAAATGTTCTTTCTTCCAAAGTTCTATTTTTTCAGGTTTTGCCCATCTATATTTCCCCCTCTCTGCTTAAAAAATGGCAATGAAAGCTAATTCTATTTGTTTCATCTGGGGAGGGGGGAATCTAGAATAAATTATAAAATGTTATTTAGGCATAGATCTAAGGGAGGTATTGGAATGCCCAACCTACAGCTCTATTATGCATTCTACTGTTAGATCATCCATCTATTTATCCAGGAGGATAAATACGGACCTAAATCACCATTTCTTTCAGGAAGCCTAAGCCTCTGGAAAGCCTAGCTCTCTTTGGCATTATCAGACAACCCAGCATTCAGAGCAAACGTGGTTGTGGTTCTGGTGCTCATTTGTCCCTGCAAGTTTGTACCTGAGCCATGCCAGACAATTTGATGCAAGCTTCTGTGGGCACAATAAAATTGATGGAGCACCCCTTGTTTCAGCATTCATAGTAATGTGTTTTTTTCTTTGTTAATCGAATGCTGTGTTAGTGACAGCTTGTCAGTCTGATTAATACGTGCTCTAGAGAATAGCTCTTTCGTGTCTGATGGATTCATTTTGCCAGTCTAATTCAGCATTCCTATGGTGTAAATAATAAAAGTGATTTGATGAAAGAACTCCCCCCCCCCCGGTTCCAAACTCATTCTAAACTTTGCATTCTGATTGCAGTAGGCTATGCCTTTAATGATACTGAACCACTAGGCAAGTACAGGGCAGAAGAAGCAAACTGTTATGTGACTGCCCTTAAGTGAGTGCTTTTTGCTCTCCCCCCCCCATGCCGCAAACAGAGCCTGATTTGTTGAGTGTGGTTAGGGGGCTTTAACCCCTCCCCACTCCAGTGGGCCCCATCTAAACCATGCCTTCCACTCCTGCAATTGCATTGCCAAAAAAAGGTCTAATTGAAAGGGGCTTTCTGTTTCTCTCTTTTATTCTGTCTCCTCTTAAAAATGCGTATAGGTAACAAGGGAAAAAAAATGCTGGCATGGAAGGCTGCTGGTACTGGGCAAGGTGTGTGCCACCCACCCTGTAATTTTTCTGAACCCCAAGTCGCCGCAAACTGTAGCCCAGTCCTTTCTCTGTTTCCCACACTCGTATTCAATACATTTCAATACATTTCTTCACATTTAGAGAAACTCTGGGTTCCCTTCTGGCTGTCTTCTGTGAGCTGGCAAATCATCTCCAGGCAGCACAGAGAGTCACAACCACCCCTGTTGCCCTGCCCTTTTCTCCAGGGGTTGGGGTGGTTGTAATCGTAGTAATCGTAGTGGTGATGATGGTGGTAGTAGTAGTAGTAGTAGTAGTAGTAGTAGTAAGAACCCATCCATAATGGCAATAATAGTAGTAGACAACCCATCCATGACTATATCTACTCAGAAGTAATTTCTGTTAAATTCATTGAGGCTTTCTCCCAAGTACCGGTAAGGAGGAGGAGTATAGCCTATATGGTGCATGCTGTCGGGCAGCTCTTAGGCCCTGCTCACTGGCCTTTCATAAAGATATTTCTGTGCCCATGCAACATGCTGGAAACAGTTGACAAAGCAGCCATAAATAGACTAGACTTAGTTCGTGTTGGATTTTATTGAACCTGTGCAGTCTGAATTTTCTGCTATCTGCTAACGTCATTGTTTCAAGTAATGTGGCAGTGGGCAACTCCTATGAACCACTTTTTATTGTTATTGTGGCACTGTTGGTTTTCTAGGCTTTCTTAAACAAAAGGTACCAGCAGTATTGGGATGGGAAAAGGTAGGACAATTAACAATCGTCAAATGAATAAAATTTAGGAAGAGCTCTTTGACGTAGAAAACATGTTATTCCCAAATTTTGGAACTCGATCAGGTAAAACAATGGCATTAATGAATTCTCTTACAAGCATGAACCCTGATGTAACCAACAGGAGAACACCTGGCCAGGCTGCGGGGGGGGGTCGGTGTGGGGGCACCTGCTTTGCACACCTACCAAGTGCTGCGCCAGCTGCCTGGCTTCCTCCTGTATAGGCAGGCACTGTGCACTCATTGATCCCAGGCTCACCTTTGCTGACAAGGGTGGGATCGAGGGGCATGTGGCTGTTGCTCTCCTCTTGTGCCACCCTCTCAGGATACGAAACTTGCAAGGCCACTCGGGGGGGGGCGTTATGGGGACACGGCAACCATGTGCCCTTCAATCCCAGCCTCATGGCTGCCTGTTTGTCCTCTGTCTCCCGGTATGGCTGCACACACACACCCATCTCGGGCAGCATGGAGACACGTTCTGCTGACTGGCTGGTCCTTTAGTGCATAGGGCTCTTGAACATCTAATAGTTGCTTAGAAGCAGGGATTTTGGTTGCTGCAGCTTCACATGTCATCATGCAGTGGCAGTGAAAAGCCTGGGAGGGAAACAGCCATCCTGCAAAACTTACCCTTGCCTCTTGTAGCTCCCATGCTAAGCCCAGAGAGACACCTGGACTACCTTGCGAGTGGGAGAGGCCACTCATAGGAGTTTCAAAATATCTGCAGGATATTTTGACTTTGGAGGGAGATGGATATATGCTAGGATGAGTTGAGGGTGGTTCTCCTGCTGCTGGAAACTGCAATGGAGGGGAATATTTCTTGGTGTGTGCCCCTTAAAGGGTGATAGGAGTGCAGGGAGCAACCTATTATTTCTGCAGATGGGAGCAAGATACTGTGAATTTTAATTTTGCAGGTCTGGTGGCCCTAGCACAGGCTGCGGAGAAGAAGTGTGGCCCCCGTTACTGGGGAAGGGGGAACTCCCAGGCACATTTCGCCTCCTTAGATCATGACTGATGCAATGTTACCAGTCTCATTTTAAGCACTTCAGTGCAATTAAACAGGGACCCAGAATTATCCCTAATTAGGCAGGAGCAAGAGATGTGGCAGATTTGCATTTTTCTCTGCATGCAAACTGCGTTTAATGATTCAAAGCTAAACCTGAATCAACAGTCAGTGACACAAAATCAAAAAAATCAAGCGAACAAGCTGCAATAAGCCATTAGGATTTGGTGGGGGTTTAGTAACCTTTTGTTAAAACTGTTCATTTATGCAGTCTTAAAATGTATAGCTCTGCTGACATGGCTGTCAGTTTCATCATAGCCAATAATATGTGGGAAGGCAAATTAATTAGATGGCTCACTTGTTCAAAGAAGTGCATTACTTTTTCAAGCATCTGCCTTTGTGTATTCAACTGAATGTTAATAGGTGTGCCAAAGCTGTAATTGTACCTCTGTTTAGATGCAGAATTCCACAACGATATTTACTGTTTTTTTTACCATTTAAGCATGGAGTGCCGTCACAAACATTTCCTAAAAGACTGCAGCCAGGAGTGGGGTCTGTAGGGACCTTGCTACCCAAAAACTATTTTCAGCTGTGTGTATGTTAAAGCAAAATACAAGGTGGAGCAAGCTTGTCTCCTGCTCTAGAGGGTTGGACCCAAATGAATGGATTCAAGTTACAAGAAAGGAGATTCCGATTAAACATCAGGAAGAACCTCTGACAAGTAAGAGCAGTTTGACAGTGGAATGGGCTCCCTCAGGAGGTGGTGGACTCTCCTTCCTTGGAGGTTTTTAAGCAGAGGTTGGATGGCCATCAGTTAGGGGTGCTTTAGTTGAGATTCCTGCACTAGATGACCCTTGGGGTCCCTTCTTCCAACTCTACGTTTCTGTACAAGGGAAACCTACCCATTGCTCAGTATGAATTAGACCTGCTCTTGTCTTTTTGTAGTAGTTTTTTTTTAAGTCTTTGAAATACTGTGAGAACATTTGGAATATTTTGTACACTATTGGTCTCCTCACCTCAAAAAGAATATGATAATATGGAAAAGGTTCAAAAAAGGGCAACTAAAATGATCAAGGGTATGCAATATTTGTGACTTTCTGGTGTATAAAAAAAGGTGAGTTAAGAGGTGACCTGACAGGTTTGTAAAATTATGCATGGCATGGAGGAAGTGGACAGAGGAAAGTCTCTCTCTCAAAAAACAACAACAACAACAACAACAACAAACAACAACAACAACACAAAAAACACTAGAACTCATGATGCAGCAGCTAAAAAAGCCAATGCAATTCTGGGCTGCATCAATAGGAGTATAGCTCAAGTCTAGATCAAGGGAAGTAATAGTACCACTGTATTCTGCTCTGGTCAGACCTCACCTGAAGTACTGTGTCCAGTTCTGGGCACCACAGTTCAAGAAGGATACTGACAAGCTGGAACGTGTCCAGAAGAGGGCAACCAAAATGGTCAAAGGCCTGGAAATGATGCCTTATGAGGAACGGCTTAGGGAGCTGGGTATGTTTAGCCTGGAGAAGAGAAGGTTAAGGGGTGAAAGGTTAAGAGGGAGAAAGGTTGTTTTCTGCTGCTCCAGAGAAGCGGACACGGAGCAATGGATTCAAACTACAAGAAAGAAGTAAGAGCTGTTCGCCAGTGGAATTTGCTACCAAGGAGTGTGGTGGAGTCTTCTTCTTTGGAGGTCTTTAAGCAGAGGCTTGACAGCCATCTGTCAGGAAACCTTTATGGTGTTTCCTGCTTGGCAGGGGGTTGGACTGGATGGCCCTTGTGGTTTCTTCCAACTCTATGATTCTATGATTCTATCCACTGAAGCTGAATGGTAGAAGATTCAGGACAGAGATTCCTGCAGCACGTAAACTATGGAACTTGCTCCCAAGGGAAGCAGGGATGGCCATGAACCTGGACAGCTTTAAAAGATGATTAGACATATTCATAGAGGATAATAAAGCTTTCTTTCAGTGCCTACTAACCCTGAGGACTATGTTCTACTGTCGGAGGCAGTACGCTTCTGAATACCAGTTGCTGGAAACCACAGGATGGGACAGTAGCCTTGTCATTGGGTCCAGCTTGCAGGCTTCTCACAAGCATCTGGTTTGCCACTGTGGGAGCAGGATGCTGGATTAGCTGGGCTGGGGCATTGGCTCTTATGTCCATATGTGCATGTTTTAAGGGTTGAGTTAGCACCTTCCTACCCAATTTGCCTTTCAACTGCTAAGACCCTAAAACAGCTTGCTGTGGGGAAGCAGGACAGATTGTGAGACAGCACAAGTCCATTCTAAGTTTAGTCAAAGCTAATAACAAGTAACATGTCATTCTTCTTTGTGGCCCCCAAACAGCGCATCCTTGAATACCAGTTCTGGAACAACAGCAGGAGAGGGTGATCGCTATTCCCAGACACATTTGGTTGGTCACTATAGGAAACAAGATGCTTGTTCAAACAGTCCTTTGGTCTGTTCTGTCAAAGTTACCGGTATCTATGTTCCTCTAGATTGCTGGAAAAACATTGCTGGAATGAAGGTTTTTTTTGAGGAATATTTTGCAGTCTGGAACACTGCAAATCAAATGAATAGGGACAGAATCCTTGACCCACTTAATCTAGAATGATCTTAGTAGCAGTTACTCCAGATTTAAGTGGATTTGAACTATTTGTGTTCTGATTGTGTTTGCTATTAATTTCCAGTGACAACTTACAGGAGCACCAGCATTACAGCGAGCAGAGCAGGGGCTTTTCACTCTAAGCTTTTAATAAGCTTCTACATGAGGCTTACATCTGTGCTGCTTTCACACTACTGGATCTCAGTAGGGCTGACCTTGTTTTGTGACGGTGTAAATGAAGGGAAGACCTCCATGTGGTCAGAGTAGACAGGTTGCAAACGGAACAGTTATAAAGAAAATTGAGCAAGAAGTTCAAATGAGACAGATGTTATTTGTGATTGGGGGGTTGTTTTTTTGCTTAGATGGAAATCTTGTGATCACTTGTTTAGGAGTAAGTCCTGTTGAACACTGGAGCTTCTGAATGAATAGGATTGCACTGACAATTATTTCCCTTCTAATAGTGTGTGTGTGTGTGTGTGTGTGTGTGTGTGTGTGTGAGAGAGAGAGAGAGAGAGAGAGAGAGAGAGAGAGAGAGAGAGAGAGAGAGAGAGAGAGAGGTAGGTTGAAAAAATATAGATAGCTTTATTTAGTTAAATTTTAGTATCTTCCTTTGCCAGTAATACAACTGAATTTCAAACTAAGAAGATAATATGACAGTTTAAGAATGCCAAATAGGGAGAGAATTTTAAGGAAAAGTAAATCACACGATCGATTAAATCTTAGGTCGGAATCAGAATATTTCAAACACTGAATTTTAGATAGTCCTCCCAGTTTGGTGTCGTCTGCAAATTTGATGAGCATCCCTTCAACTCCTTCATCCAAGTCATTTATAAAGATATTGAACAACAACAGGCCCAGGACAGAACCCTGTGGCACCCCATTTGTCACTTTTTTCCAGGATGATGAGGAAACATTAGTGAGCATTCTTTGGGTTCAGTCAGTCAAATAACTACAAATTCAACCAGCTACAAATCCACCTATAAATACAAACACATACAGACATATACGAAAATTTACAAACAGCTTGATCAAATACATTTCCAAACTGTGTAGAGATAAAACTATAGATAAAACCTGGCTTGGAGTACTACAGCTATTAGGCATATCACACAAAATTATGACCCTCCTTCAATACAGTGGTACCTCAGGTTACACTTTGATTTACAGACTTTGCTAACCTGAAAGTAGTACCTTGGGTTAAGAACTTTACCTCGGAATGAGAACAGAAATAGTGCACCGGCGACACCAGGAGGCCCCATTAGCTAAAGTGGTACCTCAGGTTAAGAATGGTTTCAGGTTAAGAACGGACCTCCGGAACGAATTAAGTTCGTAACCAGAGGTACCACTGTACATAAAGGGATATATCCCAACAGAATTGTTTATGGGTTTTCTTGAAAAACCTACATCTTGTCATCACACTTATGGTCCATTCATTTTCAAACTTTTCTGCATTGAGTTGTAGAATAGAGCCATGTAACATGGAACCCCTCCATATTTTAGAAGATGCTGAGATTTTATTTTGTGGCAGTGGTGAGACTTATTGGGACCCACCATTGCTTGGAATGAACTGAATGTGGGTCTTAAAACTCCCACTAAACTCTCATGGCTGCATATTTTGGGGGGATATTGTTAGTGGTGAACAGTTGCCAACTTGCACCGCCCAGAGGCCAGTGTCACGCCTGTGTAAGACGCACAACACACGTGTGTGATGTTATACTCACAGCATCAATGTCAGGAGGATCCAGGGCCTGGAACAAATCTTGGAAATCACTTCTCTTATCAATCGAATCATACCTTTCCCAATGCTGCAATCGGAAGTAAGCCCCACTGAGTTAAATGGAATTTACTCCCAAACAGGGCCTTCGTAAGCATATCCGGTGCCGTGGTGCAAAGCTCCCTCCGGCGCCTCCTCCCCCTGTTTCCCAGAGTTTTTTAGGGAGGACGGCGCTGCCGGCGGGGTTGGGGGTTGATGCTGGTAGCGGCTGGAGGGCGTCTCCTCCAGCGGGGAAGAGGCAGAGGCTAGATGCGGCGCCTCCCAGCTCAGCTGGCCACTTCGTGCCGTGGTGGCCATGGCAGACGGAGGCTCTGGGCGCAGCGCTGCTTCAGCGCAGCATGGCGGAGGCGGGCGAGGGTGGCGAGCTGATGCCGGGAGGCGCCGCGTCCAGCCTCCGCCTCTTCCCTGGCGCCCTCCAGAACTTGGCGCCCCACACACCACTACCCTTTGTGGGTAAGATGCCCCTGCTCCCAACATAGCAGGTATAAGCCTCTTGTAAATGCCTTTCATTTTGCAGTGTTTTCCCAATGCAGTAGTTACTTTGACTTGAGTCCACAGTTCTCTTCAGCCCTTTTAAGACTGCATAAATATCTGAAATGAACAATGTGCAAAACCTGCTGAAAATTATCAGAAAAGATTATTGGGATTTGATTGTAGATGTCACAAAAGGTTGTGTTTTCTTTGCTGTTCTACATTCTGGGGGAGATGATCACTGATGCATGGCATACAAGGAGTGACAGCTGTCCCAGAGTTTTTAATTTTAAGTTTGGATCTGTTCCAAAATCAAACTGCCAACTATCCTTCTAAGCTGATTGTTCCAGTAATTATATTTATTGCTTTTAAAAAAACAACCCCTTCTATTCATAAACATTGTAATTTAGCTAGTTACGTTTTGTAGGTATGTACTATTACTCTAGCAATATTTGATTTTACATCAAAATATAAATTATTTTTCATAATACATATTAGGGCAAATAAATGCTGACCCACTTTTGAAGTAGACAGATGGGAAATTAGGAAACAATGAAAGCCTTCCCCCCTTTTTGGTAAAAAGGATTAGCATAGAGCTGAATCCAGATGTCAGCATTTTAATTTGTTAATATATTTAAACAGTTGGAATTATCTATTCCTCCCAGCAGAATAAAAATTAAAGAGGACGGGAAGCATTCTGCTGATATAAGATTGAAAGCTACAATGAATTCACCTCTAGATTGGAGATAGAAAACAGTTGTTTCCAGAGAGTTGAAGGAGGTTTGAAAAAGTTATAGCTGCTTGTGGGTTTTTGTAGTCACCAGTCTCACACAGATATGATTTTTCCAGCTTGGAAATGCATTTGATCAAGCTGTTTGTAAATTTACATGTGTATGCAGGAGATTTGTTTATCTGTGGACACAGCCAATTTCCCCCCACAAAAAATAGATACAGGTTTGTATCCAAATAAGCATAGAGCCACTGAAATTATGGCAATACAGTATCTGACTTGCACAAAACAATGTGTAACATTTTTAAATACAGTGTGTGTGTGTATATATATATATATATATATATATATATATATATATATATATAGTGTTGTGCCCAGCCATACCTGCACCCCCACAAAGGAGCACTGCACTAGTGTAAGTAGTGGCACCCACTAGAAGTGGTAGATGGCCAGAAAAATGTTGCCACATACTTTAAAAACAGCATCCACACAGTGTGCTTCAGTATGTCCGCAGTTGGTTAACATGCGGTTTTAAATTGGAATCGCTTTTCGGTAGCATATTATCCGCAGATCAGGAAAACCCAAATTAAATGGGGGGAAGTGTCCCTTGAATGAGGATGTCATAAAGGTAAAATATATGCACACATGAAATCCTTGTGTACACAATCATGGTGTGTGTGTATGCTTTTAATTTTTTGCCTTTGATAAATTTGGCAAGTTCAAACACTCTGCAAAACCTGTTTGGTCTGCAGCAATGGTAGACTAAATGAATTGTGTGCCTTGCACATGGTAAAGTGGTGTCACTCTCAAACCTTTTCAGCTCTCTTAAAGAAACATACTCCAGCCCTAGATTACTTGTTAACATTTAAGAAGCTTAGCTCAGGGTCTAAGGCTGCAACGCTCAGCTCACTTGTTAATGGGGGAAGTATCATTAAACTCAGCTGAATTTAGTTCCAAGTAAATAAATTTTGGATTGCAGGGCATGTGATTGAGCTGTGAGCTGGGAAGTCCATAAGTAAAATCTCACCTTACCTGTGAGCTTACTGGTGACCTTCAGCAAGCCACTATTCAAAGACTCGATTCAATAAACCACCTTATTGGGACTGCTATGGCGTGTCCAGCTTGGTACTTCATGGCTGCTATGACAATCACGGACCATCTCAGCATATAACTGGCCCAACACATTGTACGCCACACACTCCTGAACTTGTCTTCTTGCCTGAGAAGGGGGTATGGTATTAATTAAAAAGGTATTACAGTGGTACCTCTACTTACAAATTTAATGCGTTCTGAATGCACATCCGTAAGTCGGAAAAATTTGTAAGTCGAATCCCATAGGAATGCATTGGGAGAAAAAATTCATAAGTCGAAGCAGCCCTATCTAAAAATTTGTAAGTAGAAAAAATCCTATCTAAACTGCATCCAAGATGGCAGATGGAGCTCCATTCGTAAGTAGAAACATTCGTAAGTAGAGTTATTCGTAAGTAGAGGTACCACTGTAATTTTAAAAGGGGGGATTTTTATTTTTTTGCATTACAGAAATAGCCAGGAATACAAACTAGCTCTTATCATATTGGATCAGAGGCAACATAGAATTCAGAGGGGAATCAAACAGCTAGAGAGGCAAGGCAAAGAATTGTTGCCAGTCCATTGCCCCGGCCTAACCCAGCAGCTCGATATAGCTTTAATTGCCAGGTGAAAGAAGACAAAAGGGACCTAGGAGGATACCAGAGATGGTTTTAGGGGAGCATGACCGATTCAGTGCCATTGGCGTGGAGCCTGGGGGTGCCTCAGGGGCGCCATAACTATGAGGTAGAATGGAAGGCAACAGGTGGCAGGTGCTGAATTTTGGAATCACACATGGTGCCGCTGAAATTTGAGACCCCAACTCCACCAGTGCAATCAGGAATCAGGAATCCTAGTTTTTCACAAGAGACAGTTCCAAAGTTCCTCAGCTGTAACCCTACCGGTAGTTGCTCTCAGTAGTGGATGTTGGGAGATAAACATTCAGATCTAATGCTTCTGGCTTTTCTTGACTATGTTGACAAAGTTTGTTTTCTATTCATTACCTCATGGCCGGCTCTAGGTAGAGTCCCGGTGGCGCTGGGGGCCGGGCCGGGCGCTGCGCGGCAAAGCCGCGCAGAAGCCATACTACACCCTGCGAGGGCTGGGGTGCCAGAGTGATCTCCGCCCCTCAGCACCAGGGCACCCGACCTTCTCGAGACTGCCCTGCATTACCCGCTTCTGGATGGGGTGCACTCCCTCTGAAGGAGCCATCTTTGTCACTGAGTGCTCAGGTGGTTGGTATATCAACTATGCCCTTTCCTGGACAGGGTTAGCTTAATCACTGTGATTCATGTGTTTGTTGGTAACATCACAATTTGACTACTATAATGCGCTTTATATGGGGCTTCCCTTGGGATTGATTGCAGCACACGTGTGTTACCTATTCTGATGGAGCTGCCTTGGTTGCAGACCAACTACAGTAGGCCCACAACTTATGCATGGGTTCCATTTTCAGGGTCCACGTGCAAACCCAGAATCACATGAAGCCAGGAAGACCAGTAAGAAAGAGTAACCTACCATGTAAAATGCAGCACTTACCAGTCAATTATGACTGCTTTGCTTATTCTTCCTCTTCTGAGCTTGATGTTGATGTAGAGCAGTGGTTCTCTAACTTTTGTCTCTGACTGAGCCACACTTTCAAAATAAAAAATTGTTCGTGGCACACCAAAAAATTTTATTGATAAGAACTACATTGGGAAACAAAAAGAAACAACTCCTAGCAATGCTTGATTCATAACATAGAACACAAATACTTTATAATATGATCATGGAAGCATAGAACAATGCAGCTACATAAGAACATGACTCATTCCCAAAATATAATTATAATTTCATCCTTCCTTCCTTCAGCTGGAAATAATCACCTTTGCCCAAAACGTCCTTCAGCTTCCTATGCAGAGTCTCATAGTTTCATAGTCACTTGCAATACAATGCAGCACAATGCAGCGCAACACATATACATTGTTTATATTTGCACCATAACAATATTTTTACAACTGATTTAACTGCCATGGATCCCCCTACCACTCTTGCAATTCTAGTGGGGTTTCATTTTTGGGGGGGGTCAGAACTCTCTGTTAGAGATTTAAGGTCTATTTTATTTATTTGGATAATTTCTAAGCTGATCATTGGTGTAAAACTCCTTCTGTAGTTCCTCCAAGGACAGGGAATGACTGTTAAAGCAGTTTTCCTTTTGTATGAATACATTCAGAATCAGATCTGGGCTATGCAGCCAGTTTTGAGGATTGTTGCAGTTATTAATTTCACACTAAAAAGGTGCACCAACTAAACACTCTCCTGGGACTGAAGATTTTCTAATATGACTTCTTTGTTGTATATTTTGATGCCAGTATTTTATTTTTTGAACAACACTCTGTCCATGTGGCATTTCCTTGGCAGTGCTTGTTTTATCTAGGAAAAATAAATTCAGCACAGTTCAGCTGGCAACCCAGCTATGATTTTCTGTCATTGACAGATGTCTTTCCAGTATTTGAATTAAGTGAGAGATGCATCACATCCTTGAGATGAATTTCCAGTTATTTTTAGCATAGCTGTTCTCCCCCTTTTTAAGGGAAATTCCCTTAAGCTGAATAGGCTTCCTCATGAGAAAAGGGAAAACTGCCAAGTACCCCGTTTTCCCCGGGAAACCCCCGTTTTTACTTACCTTTTCCCGGTGGTCCCCCATATCACTTCGCCTCCCGTTTTTCTCCGTTATTTTCTCTTGCCGGCGGCCATTTTTTTCTTTCCGATTTGCCCTTCTTTGGGCACCAAAAATGGCCGCCGCCGGCTTCAAAAGTCGCATCTACGCATGTCTGGAAGTGCATAAACGCGACTTTCGGTGTCGGCGGCGGCCATTTTTAGTGCCCGTAGATGGGCGGAGCGACACCGTAAGTTGCGTTGACGCACTTCCTGACATGTGTACAAGCGACTTTCGAAGCCGGCGGCGGCCATTTTTGGTACCCATAGAAGGGCAAAGCGACACCGGAAGTTATGTGGACGCAACTTCCGGTGTCACACGGCTGCCGGTCCCGGATTCTGCAGTCCGGGACTTGGAAGGTAAGTTAAGAGCTCATGTTCATGGCAAGTGTTGTGTCCCCGTGGCCATTCTCATGAGCCTCCAAATCAAAGATGGTGAGCTTCTAAATTAGGAAGCCTTCTGTACTTTCCATTAGTAAATATTAGTACATGTTTAGGTCAAATAACATGCTGTGAGCAAGGCAGTGGAGGCTGTTCTGCTGGGCGAAGTGGGGCATAATGCAGGCATGGCCAAACTTGGCCCTCCAGATGTTTTGGGACTACAACTCCCATCATCCCTAGCTAACAGGACCAGTGGTCAGGGATGTTGGGAATTGTAGTCCCAAAACAGCTAGAGGGCCAAGTTTGGCCATGCCTGCTCTAGAGCCATAGCCCAGACTTTGAGGTACAGGGAGTGATTTAAATTTAGGAAAAAGTTACAGGTTTGCAGGGGAGGCAGGGGTGCCAACTTGGATAAAATATTGGGGGGACCCAGGTAGGCTTCACTCCACATAATCAATCACATAATGCAGTGCATGCACACTATTTGAATGGCAATGCCCATCAATTTTGGGGGGGTGGGCCCCTCAAGTTTTTTATACAGAGGGCCAAAGACCTCTTGGCCCCTAGGAGTTGGCTACTATGAGGGGAGTGGAATATCTAAGCCTTCCCTGTGCTGATTCGCTCATTGGCAGGGAGTAGCAGGACTTGCCCCTTTGCCTTCTCTGCTGCTCGGCTGTGTGAATGGAGAGATCGGTGTGCATGTGATTGTGCCCATTTGTACACCTCATCCATCCATCCATCCATTAGCAGGGTCTGAACTCACTTTGTTAAGAAGTGATCATGGAGAACTGTGGCAAACAGTGGTGACAAAGGACAAAGTTCTAGGCTTTGTTGAAAAATTGAAACCAAACAAACCACTGTCAAATGCGAAATTGCAGATCTTCTAACAACAACAACAGATAGGCCTTGTACCCAAGGACTGGAAAGTAGCCCGGGTAACATCCGTTTGTAAAAAGTGATTCTCGAGATCAGAATCACGTAAACTCAGGAAGACCCAGGAAACAGCCCCCAGCGCAACCATCCCTGCCTGTTCAAAGCTGACATGCTGCAAGGGCAAGGTATTGCGTGAGCCTCCCTAGCCTCCCAGAGCCTGCCTTTGAATGGGCCTTGCCCAGCAAGCAAGAAAGGGAGCCACATGGGTGATTACAAGGATTTGGGTATAGGGCCTTTCCCCGCATATTCAATGGTCCCTTTCTTTGGATCTCAACCGCCCCACCCCCAACTCCATGTTGTCCTGGATTAAAGTCCACGCATATTATATTTGCATACAACTACTGTGTGCTAAAGTGTATAGTACTGTATATTCCTGGGAAAGTATTGCCCTGAAGTATACACTTTTAATAGTGTTTTAAATTGCATATCATGTGTGGATAATTAACTTTTTTTAACTGTTTGCATTCCTTTCCTTTCCTTTCACTTTGTTTTGGGAGACACCCAGAGAACTCCTGTTTTAATAAATTAAAGATGTTTAATAAATTAAACCCACTTCTATTAAGCAATAAACTAGTCAGAAAGTAGGAAAGAAGCACATTAGAGTGTTTTTCCCCCCTCTTCCCTTTTCCTTTCTATATTGTATTTTTTTCAAATACAACAAACACCAACAATATCAGCTAGTCTGTCATTTCTTGGGAAAAGGCATAACAGCAGCCTAAAGTTAGAACCACTAGTTAGAACCATTTTATAATTCCTTTTTTTAAAAAAAAAAAAACCTCTAATCTGGTAGGCCAGTGGGAGAGGAATGGAAGCCAGGGGTCGTAGAAGGAAATTTTTAAGGCCCAATATTTCCCTGTTGTGCAGTTTTGTAATATTGTTCTTATTTCTGTCTTTAACTTCTTTGTACTCAGAAGGGTACTTGAAGGGCTGTTACTTGAAAAGCAGCCTATAAATAGTAACATGATATGTGTCAGATCTCTTCCCTCCTGTTAGAGCTTCATGATATTTTTGAGGGATAAATAATAATAATAATAATAATAATAATAATAATAATAATAATAAATTATTTATACCCCACCCTCCCCGGCCAGGATATGTCAATAGATGGCTAGAACTTGGGTATTTTGGGGTGGCGGGGGGTGGCGGCAAGGTTGTCTTCTGAAGGGTTGGTAAGGAGAGAGATCTTAGCCAAAATTGCAAGGCTATTAATTTCTGCACCCTTTTAAAACATCTTGACAGTGTTGCTTTCACTTCGTCATGATTTTAAATTGGGCACCATCTCAGATTTCTTGTTGGCATCAATCCGTTCCTTTCATTTCTGGGTTGGCATGCCTCCCAGATGTTATTTCGAATAAACAGATTCTTGTAGCTCATACCCACAAACCAGAGTCATTATAATTTCTCTCTGTTGCTGGGGGGGGCACTATGCAGTTGACTGTAACAAACAAATATATCTATGAATACTAATTAAATATTAAATATGGTTACATTTTACTTGATATGGATACTTTCGGGTTAACATGTGTTTGCCTTTGGCAAAGTGCACTTTCCTATTTTACTTCATTACCCATGGTTACAGTTAGCTTCTGTTTTGCCCAGTCTTCTGAAATTTAACCTTTTACGCTTCCGTATGTTTTCTTGCTCCCAGAGACACAAGCTGTTTGCCTTTTATCAGGCATTGCAATTCTGTTTTTGGATCAACAGCACCTTTGATGGGAATCTTGGCATCACTTACAAAACAACAATGTCCATAATATTATTGAAAAGTTGTTACAAAAAAAGCCCCAAAAAAACCCTCCACAAAAACTATGGAGTTCAAAACTTGACGAGAAACCATTTATCACAGCTTGTGCCTAGTGTATGGTATGTCTTGTGTCAGTATATCTGCAGTCATTAATTTTGAACAGAATCAGTATTTGACACATGGTGGTGTATTACAGTATGCCTACGCATGGGTGCTCTGTTGCCTGAACCTTTTGTAGCCAAAGTAAAATGGAAACAAAATCAAGGCCTACAAGGCTAAACTAAACTAAACTAGATCTTGTGGATGTCTCATCATAAGGAGCTTGTAATATGAGATTTGAGGCAAGATGTGTCAGGCATGAGCTCACTAGATGTAGTTTCCCTAGGGAAACCACTATTAGTTCTTTATTCATATGGATGGATGGATATCCTTGATAGGTTTTGTTTTTTTATATAACTCAAAACTGTGTCTCAACCACAACTCCAACCTCCCTCGTTTGCAATAGGTAGATAATGATTAGCAGGTCAACCTTATAGGGTTGTCATAAGGATAACCCAGATAACATATGAAGCATTATAAACACTAAGGTTCTAGATAATTTCCCTTTCTGGTCTTTTAATTGCTCTGCTGTTCATCACGTTTGTGCAGCTTCTTTTCATCTTGTTTATAGCAAATGAGATAAGGCATTTTCTGTGACCATAATGTATCAAAGCACTTATTCTACCATTAATTGAGCCTGCTATTCTCATCCTCAGTATGGAGTAAATGTATTGAACAACTCTTAGCGTCTTTCCCTCACACCTTCCATACCCATCTTATCAGGAGGTCCATTCTGCACAATCACACCTTTAGTTCTGTGACACTTGCCTGTTGGCATTCCCTCCCATTAAATATTAGACAGGCCCTGCTTCAGTTGTCTTTTTGGCACCTACTGAAGACTTCTTCCCATAAGATTTTTGAATAGAATGGACTTACCTCCTCCACAAACCTCACCGCTCCGGAGACTGACACACCGCTGGAGAACCACGTCCACAATGGATCGGGACCCTACACAAACCTCCCACACACACGATAACTACGTACTCCACTCACCCCTCCTTACAAAACCCAAACCCCACTCAGAATGGACTTCCCCCTCCACAAACCTCTCTCCCCCCACTCACATTTCAGAGGTTGCCACTCATATTCACTGATAGAATAAATTTTCAGTTAAAATCCAGTTAAATATTATTTGGGCAGTGTCACAATTTCTCATTGTTTGTGAATGAGGGGGGGATTTGTGAGGGTACGTGGTTACAGTATTTGATCAGTTAACACCACTATCTGTCTAGAGGAAGAAACTCTTCCATATGTTAGAATCAGCAGAATGGAAGTAATGTAGAAAACTGAATTATATTAGGGGACATTGCCTGCAAAAATGCAAATACTAATCCATTATACATTATACAATAATGTATAATTTGGAGAAACGTACATGAACATTTGTGTGCATGTCTTGGGGGAAAATGCAAATAGATGCAGACATGAAGCATGCTAAATTTAATGTTGGGTAAGCGAGAAGGTGAGAAACTAAAGTTTACAGATTCAGCCATCCTCATCAGATAGTGTTACTGTGCTAAGACACCGTTCTAAGAATGTGAACAAATACATGAAATTTATTGAATTAGTCTGCAGACGATATCAAGATAAAAACACAATAAAATACATTTAAAACTCTCATTACACACACACACACACACACACACACACACACACACACACACACACAATAAGTCAGGTAAAAATAAATAATGCAAAAGTCTCTACAAATACAAAAGTAAAAATACAGTTGTACCTCGGAAGTCGAACGGAATCCGTTCCGGAAGTCCATTTGACTTCCAAAATGTTCAGAAACCAAAGTGCGGCTTCTGGTTGGTTGCAGGAAGCTCCTGCAGCCAAGTGGAAGCCGCAGAAGCCCCGTCGGACATTCGGCTTCCAAAAATAGTTCGCAAACCAGAACACTCACTTCTGGGTTTGCGGGGTTCAGGAGCCAAAACGTTCGAGAACTAAGCTGTTCGAAAACCAAGGTACGACTGTAATAGAAGAAATATGCATCAGAATAAGTTTATACACTCAAAACTCAGAATCTCCACATTAGTTAACTGAAATGAGACTGGAGTACAGTGGTACCTCGGTTTAAATACACAATTGGTTCCAGAAGTCTGTACTTAACCTGAAGCGTACTTAACCTGAAGTGAACTTTCCCACTGAAAGTAATGGAAAGTGGATCAATGCGTTCCAGACGGGTCCGCGGAGTACTTAAACTGAAAGTACTCAAACCGAGGCATACTTAAACCGAGGTATGACTGTAGATAAATAGGTATCGCTACAGCGGGAAGGTAAACGGCATTTCCGTGTGCTGCTCTGGTTCGCCAGAAGCGGCTTTGTCATGCTGGCCACATGACCTGGAAGCTGTATGCCGGCTCCCTTGGCCAATAACGCGAGATGAGCACCGCAACCCCAGAGTCGGGCACGACTGGACCTAATGGTCAGGGGTCCCTTTACCTTTAACTACTGAAAACTTATATAAACAAGCAATATTTTGCTGTCCTTTCAGTGAGCCAACCTCTTGGACTAAGACACCTGAGCAAATCCTTATTTTCATGATTTAGGTGCCTGTAGTCCATAGTCACTATGCCAAGGGCAGCCCACACATGGAAATGGCATTACTGGGTTCTGCAGTCCAAAGAGCAATCTCAAACCATCACCATGCAGCAGTATAGGAGGTATAGATAAAATAGATGATGGAGGAAAAGGAAGGAAAGAAAAAGACTGAGAAGTCCTGAAGTGGAGTCTGGCAAAGGAGAAGAACAGGAAAGAATCAGAGAGCTTTGCTGGCAAACTGCTCCCAATCTTCAAATGGCCTTTCTCAATAGTTTCTTGTAGACATTGAGCCACATACCTGGGGAAATCCTGGGGGACCCTGCAGGACAGCTTTTACCCAGGGTAGCAATAGCTGCCAGCACCTTCCAGACCTTCCAGAGTCTTCTAGCAAAGTTGGGGAGGGGCCACCACAATTTTGTGACCCCCAACCACAAATCCTACTGCTATGGAAGGGGATGTCAGAAGCTATTGACATCCAGGAGAATGAATTGCTAACATCATACACCTACATCTTTGGAAGGTTTGGGACCATCTGTAGTTTGCAGGGATACTTTTTGCTGTGTTCTTCATGAATAAAATTGTTTACATCCTCTCCTCGCAAGATTCCATTACATCTATAGTCTGGAGTTGTTAGATGAGTTTCAGTTACTGCCCCCCAAGCGTGGGAATATGGAGTACCAGGATGTGTGGTGGGAATATGGAGTACCAGGATGTGTGGTGGGAATATGGAGTACCAGGATGTGTGGTGGGAATATGGAGTACCAGGATGTGTTGTGCAGTAACACAGAAAGTTCTCTATATACGCAGTTGCAGGAATGTGGTCCTTTTTCACATGGTTCTTCCCCCCTAAATGGGGTGAGCAGAATTACTCACCCATTTGTTGCAGTGCATTTGAGTCACTGCATTGCAATTTTCAGTTATAGAAATGCTACAGAGCCGACTCCTACACCACGCAAACAGGATTTGCTAAAATGATTACCCAACCTAGTGAATTCCATCCAGCTGCTGTTAGTTTAAATAGCCTACTGTGCTAGTGCTGAAGGGTAGAACAGTTTCCATCTGTAGCTCTTTCCACAGTTATAATTTTTAGTAACAACCTCATTTGAATCAAGTTGATGAACTATTATACTCATTGTAGGTATAAATGCGAAGAATGTGGGAAGAAGGGATCGAATGCAATCAAATATTTTTAAATGGACCGTTTGGTTCTTTTTTGCACCTTTTTCTTAGCTGGTACATTTTTGTTTACACTCAGCTCGTGAGATTCTCAAGTTCTGATGGAGAACAAAACTGCATAAAGTGGCGGTTATCAAACCTGAGGAAAAACTGCTAATATTAGCCTGTTTGCAAATGACACATCATACTTCATTAAAGAAAAGAGCCAGCAGTAGCCTTTTAAAACTTTTGTGCATTCCGTAGATATTTTAGAAATGTTGGGACATTTTATGGACAGTGGTAAGAGATTTTTAGACTCAGTTCCCCAATTCCTTGACAGAGGCAAATGGAAAATCAGTATCTTAAAGGAAGAAGTCTATGAAGTGTACATTCATCAGAAATTCTGGCATTAAAGGATTTTACTACCTACTGGAAAAATTATATGATAATCTTAGTCTTTTGCACCAGGGGCCCGGGGGCACTCTTGACACCAAGAGAAACATCTCTTCCTTGTTGTGAGGCGTGCTAACTCAGGGCTGAAAAACCTGTGGTGACTTTCCAGATGTTACTGGACAATGGATCCCCTCATCTGACCATTGACCATGTTAGCTCAGCCTGATAAGAGTTGGGAATCGAACAATTGGGGGGGCAGGTTAACAACCACTGGTCTAACCACCAAAGTTAGGAAATCCACATTTTCTCTGGTACAGGGTTCTGAAAAATATCCTCCCAGCATTCTAATTATCAGATTAGGATTTCTTTCTCCTCTCCCCTGACCCATGGAGCCTCAACACATTGGATAGTTATGAGGGCACTGTTTGCTCCAACAAAAACTGGAGATTGGTTGAGGTCTAACTTGCTCCTCTTAAGCTTCACCCCTTGCCTATAAAAGGGCCAGTCCCCTGGCCTAACAGAGAGATCTCTCCTTTTGTGAGAGTTCCACATTCTTTTTGTGGTTTCTCAACTGGCATGCTCCTTGCACCATTGGGCAAGTCTTGAGGACCCAGAGTTGCTGGATTCTGCAGGTGAATCAGGCTCAAGGGAAGGCATTTGTGAAGACTCAGAATCAGGACCACCACCTGACCACCACGCCAAGCATGTGCATTAAAGATGTCAGGACACCTAACTCAGAAGCTTTTGATAAACTCAGAAAAGTGGAGGGACCAAAAAGTCTAAATGTGTCTTATACTTAAGTCTACAGAAAAATTATCTCGCTCTCAAGCTCTCCTGGTGTTCATAATTTGAATAACATTCTTGATTTCTTCCATCAGTAATGGCTTTGCAAGAAATTCCTTTTGTTAAAAATCTAACTGCAGGAGAACCGACTGTGAGAAAAAAAAATTTCAGATCCAAAGCCTATAGGTTCCTTATCCTTCCTGCATAGCTTAGAATTGTATGTTTGGAATTCTCATTTCTTTTAATGTTGTGTATGCTGTGTTGCGTTCATGTTAATTTTCTGTTGTTTTCAACAAGAAGTCAAAATCTTACTCAGCATCTCTGCACTCTCCCGATATCTCTTGCACAAATATGTCAATGCAAATTCAGCTCTAGCAGAAAATAAATCATACAATTTGTATTTGTCATTTTGCAGACTTTGATAAAGAACCAGAGAAGGGGGATGCTGCAAATTGACTTATAGGTGACTTTACTATTTTACACAAATTTTCCTCTCGCAGAGTTTTAATCCATTTCTTATGAGAAATAGATGCTACGATCCTTCCTCAAATATAAGCCTTACATCTGCTACATGGTATTTCTTTATATATTCTCCAAGCATGTTTTCAAAAGATTAATGTGATACTTTGGAAGTTTATCTGGGGTAATACTCCATCTCATTTTTCTGCTTTAAAAATGCACTTGGCAATGTTGGAGGGAGGATTTAATTTTCCAGACATTAGTTTTATATCCTGGTTAGTGGCAGCAGCTGGTAGCCCCTAGACCTGTGGGATGGCCTGTGGTCAAGCAGGACATGTATTTGGGACCAGTAAGGTCACACAGGGGACCAAAGTCATCACATGTTCTGGTTTCCTTTTAATCCTCCTCCCTTGCAAAGGTGTGGACACAAAAGCACTACAGCAAAAGTACAGTGGTACCTCGCAAGACGGAAATAATTCGTTCCGCGGGTTGTGCCATCTCACGAAAATTTTCGTCTTGCGGAAACAAACGGCAGACGACCAAAAAGAAAAGCGGCAAAAAAAATTCATCTTGCGAGACGCGGCCATAGAAAGCTTCATCTTGCAAGGAAACAAATAATCGCTAGACACTTTTGTCTAGCGAGTTTTTCGTTGCGCGAGGCATTCGTCTTGCGAGGTACCACTGTACTTGGAATCCAACTAAACCAAAAAGTGTCTAACCTCGGTCTAGAAGCGGTCCCTGCTGTCGCATTTTCTAGTGTGGGCCAATGTTACAAGAACCACACATTGTGCAGAAGTAAGCCACACTAAATCCCATGGGGATGGATCCCAGAGAGGACGGGAGCCTAAATTGGTTAGTCTTAAAGGTGCCACACAGAACTGTTTGCAAGGTACCTCCTAAACTTTCAGCCTGATGGAAAAAAAGATTATTACCACCCAAACTGATTTACTTCTATGCTTGCTTATCAGAATATGGAGGGATATTAAATGGACTAAGGTGTAGGATATGCTATATACCACCACAACAGCCATTCCTCCACAAAGGGCCACGCTGGGATCCTGCCCCCAGCCACCCATGTCCCACCGTCAGAGACAGGTCAAAAACCAAGCCACGCCCCACCGTTGCCATCCCCTTCCCTCTCCAAAACACCTCACCTCAGGTTTGCAGGGAGCGGAGGTGGGGACTCGCCTGCGTTGCGGATGAGGGCAGGATGGGGTCGGGATGGGTCATGGGTCAGGACAGGTTAGGGGGAGTCACAGGAATGAGCCACAGCAACGCATGGCCAGGCCAGCTAGTCTCTTATAAAATACGAGGACATTTGGGTTAAAATAAAATTTAACTTAAAAATGTTTTCATTATCCTCTCTGCATCTGTCCAAGTACAGCACTCTCCCTAGTATATCACACCAACTCTCTAAAAAGGTCAAAACGTGGAGAATTTTTAACGTCAGGCAACATGTCAGCACAATATGCCCACAAATGTTCCAGGAGCAAACATTTGGAAAATGTATGCTGCAATGGAGCATTTTATTTTGGTGTCTAATCGGCTTAGCTTTCTCACAGTTTCTGACAACTTATAAATTGAGCTATTGATGACACTGAGTCCAGCTTTTTTAAAAAAATTAGATAGGTGGCCCCTATGTAGGCAAACACGATGCAGATACCCTCTCAAGATAAGTGTGGAGTCCATTGCACTGTCATGTGTCTTAATATAGAACAGAATTCTGGCTTGCATAGACCCATGTGTGAAAATAGAGGCGGCATTCTTGGCTCAGCTGAGTGGCTGCTTTGATACAGGGATTGCAGCTGGCATGTATTTGCATGGCCTTGACCCCAAAATGTCCGGAATCAGGGAGAAGATCCCCTGATTTCCGTCTCTAGCTGGGGAAACCTTTGTCAGGAGCACAGCTGGCCACCTTGAAGCAACTCTGCATGGAAAACTCCACATCATTGGACAGCTAGCAATAGTTCAACAACACAAGTAAGACCTGGAGAAATTAAGAGATGTTTAAAATTGATTTGCAGCACCTTCCACGTCAAAGGTAGCCAACATGGTTCCCTCCGAATGTTCTTGAGCTGCAACTCCCATCAGCCCCAGCCAGCAGGGCCAATGGTCAGGAATGGGAATTTTAGTCAAGCAGCACTTGGAGGGCATCACATTAGCTACCCCTGAGCAGCAATGTCATGTGCTGGATCACCCCTCTCTCACCGTCACTTGGTGAGGGGGGGAGTTCGGCAATGGCAGAAGCAGCAGGACACCACCTCTTGAGCTCCTGCCACTTCAAGCAGCTGCTTCATATCACCTCATCTGGATACTGACAAACTGGAACGTGTCCAGAGGAGGGCAACCAAAATGGTCAAAGGCCTGGAAACGATGCCTTATGAGGAACGGCTTAGGGAGCTGGGTATGTTTAGCCTGGAGAAGAGAAGGTTAAGGGGTGATATGATAGCCATGTTCAAATATATTAAAGGATGTCATATGGAGGAGGGAGAAAGATTGTTTTCTGCTGCTTCAGAGAAGCGGACACGGAGCAATAGATTCAAATTACAAGAAAGAAGATTCCACCTAAACATTAGGAAGAACTTCCTGACAGTAAGAGCTGTTCGGCAGTGGAATTTGCCGCCAAGGAGTGTGGTGGAGTCTCCTTCTTTGGAGGTCTTTAAGCAGAGGCTTGACAGGCATATGTCAAGAATGCTTTGATGGTGTTTCCTGCTTGGCAGGGGGTTGGACTGGATGACCCTTGTGGTCTCTTCCAACTCTATGATTCTATGAGTGAACACGACTGAGAAGTGTTAACTTTGTTTCTCTGTTTCTGCAGCCTGTGACATGTTTGGAGGAAACAAACCATAGCACTTACTTATCCCCAGTACTTGGCTTTTGCTTGTGCTTCATTTGAAAAGGAAAAAGCACCATGAACACTGGTTTGTTCTATGGTTTGCTTTCTCCAAACGTGGCAAGGGAAGAGCAAAGTGGGGCTTTTGAGAAGCAGGCCACACTGCTGCAGTATGCTGTCCATTCACATAAAACTATAGTTTATTTTAAATTATTGTTTAATGTAATCAATAGGAGTATAAGTAAAATCAATTAAAATCAATAGGAGTATAGCATCTAGATCAAGGGAAGTAATAGTACCACTGTATTCTGCTCTGGTCAGACCTCACCTGGAGTACTGTGTCCAGTTCTGGGCACCACAGTTCAAGAAGGATACTGACAAGCTGGAACGTGTCCAGAGGAGGGCAACCAAAATGGTCAAAGGCCTGGAAACGATGCCTTATGAGGAACGGCTTAGGGAGCTGGGTATGTTTAGCCTGGAGAAGAGAAGGTTAAGGGGTGATATGATAGCCATGTTCAAATATATAAAAGGATGTCATATAGAGGAGGGTGAAAGGTTGTTTTCTGCTGCTGCAGAGAAGCGGACACTGAGCAATGGATTCAAACTACAAGAAAGAAGATTCCACCTAAACATTAGGAAGAACTTCCTGACAGTAAGAGCTATGATTCTATGTAATGTGTCAACTAGGCCAAAGAGGTATTCTTCATGGATAAATGAATTTCATCCCATCTTTCCTCTGAGATTAGATACATAAACCTCTCTTCTGAGGAAGGACATGCTGCCATCAGTTTTCACCCTCTTTACCTAGCCCAACAACCAACTTCTATAGAAGGTCTTACCCTTTGGAGCAGGAGAAAACAAGCACGCTCTTTCTTCAGTGTGACAATCCTCCCTTTCCCCTTTGCTGCAAGTATTTTAGTTCACTCTTGATACCCGTGTAGCAGTTGCAGAGTAACTGAGTAGAAGGTGCGCACTGCACCCCTTGAGGGGAAATGAATGCTTCTGGTCAGACACAGAATCCCTCTACTTGTCTGCACATATGACCACTCAAAGAGCCATTGTTATGGTATAATAACAGAAATCCCTGTGTGAAAAATCTTGCTGTGTGAATCTCCCCTAATTGTGCTCTGTCCTAGTGAAGGGGCTGGTAAAGCTATTACTGTGTGAACACAGCATGAAAGAGTGCAAAATTCACATCCATGGATGCATTCTACATTCCCTGCCTGCTCTCTTCCTTTTAGCTAGAATATTACCGGTCTGATGAAATAATGCATTTTATATGTACCTATGAAGGGTTCAGGCTCCCTCACTCTTACGCCAGCTAAGGAGGAATGATCAGGTCATCAGTTTTGGTAACTTCTATGCATTCTAGCTATAGCCTCATTGTTTTCCTTTACTAGCGTTACTGTCTTAAAGTATCAGCTTACTCTGCTGTATAGACTTTGTCTAATCTGATCTTCTTATACTACATATTATCCATGCACATCAAAAACAGATGGTGTTTCCATCCAGCTGGAGTTGTGCTAGTGATGGACATTTGTACATCTGAGCGGAATTAAGGAAGAAAAGCTTCCCAAAGAAGGGCAACGTGTGTACATGTCCTTTTCCATCAACCAAGGAAAGGATTCCAGAGGGTGTCTCTTGGCTAGGGGATACAAAGCCTTCCTCCACTTTACCATGGGCTCCTGATTCTAATCCAGTCACAAGAAAACTGCTGCCAATTATAGTTTATCTGGTCTCTGTGTGATTAGGGTGGGAGGTAGGATAGAGAGAGGACTTCCAAAATAGGATTTGGGTTGTTTTTGTAGCTTTTCACTCTACAGGACAGAACAATTTCATTATAAGGTAACATTCAACCAAAAAAATCTAATTTAGAAACTAAAGAACTTGATAATCATGAGCATGGTGGCATTGCCTGGACTTTTGACTCATGTTTGTCTGTCTGTCTGTCTATCTATCATCTACCGTATCTATCTATCTATCTTGATCCACCACTTGATTGTAAAAAGAAAAAGCCCTAAAAAAAACCCAAAACAGTAAAATAATACATCAAAACATGCAAAAAAAAAAACAGATGAAAATTCCCATCAGCATTTATTCATACCCCTACTTTTGGAAAAGACAGGCACACACAGTTGCTCACTGAGCCTTCCACCCTTAAGTAATGGTGGCCTGGAGGATTGGTGCTGATGAGTTTTCTGCGACATAATTATGTCCGGGTCTCTTGCCATAGTGCCACCTCAGCTCCAGCTCTTTCTACTGCTGAGCTCAGGCCTCCAACATGGAATGAGAGGGTTTTTAAGGAGCACTGGGTAGTTGTTGTCTTTGTCCATGGAGTTTTCTTGGCAGGGATACTGGAGTGGCTTGCCAGTTCCTTCTCCAGGTGGATCACGTTTAATCAAAACTCTCCACTATGACCTGTCCATCTTGGGTGGCCCTGCACGGCATAGCTCATAGCTTCTCTGAGTTATTCAAGCCCCTTCGCCACGACAAGGCATTGATCCAAGAAGGGTAGTTGTTGGGATATAAGCAAATGGTTTTGTGACTTTGATAAAGCCTGAAGCAGCCTTCCTGGCTTGCAAACCTGGGCCTTCCTGGAGGCTTTTGTTTAACACTGGACTAACGGAATTGGTAACTATAAAAATGTAAGGCAGAACCAGCCTTGCCAAACAAGCCACCTTTAACTGCCTTGGGAGCAGAAAACCGCACTTGTGCGGAATCATATTGGGGAGGGGGGGTTGCATCATCAGCCAGCTTCACTGATGTTGAAAGTTAAGGATCTTTTATCATATTTTCAGCTTGTTGGTTGTCTCTCACCACCCACAGTCTCTCTCTGTGCTGGGAGGCACCTGCTAGATCTCAATAGGCAGGAGATCCAAAGGGCAAGTTCTGCCACACGAAACAATTGTGTTCTTACAAATGCAGTTGTGTGGCCAACTTCACTGATTGAAATGGTTGCTGGGGCACAGGTGGGGCAAGGTGACCTCATAGGAAAGCTGGTCGCAAGCTCTTAAGGGTTTTGTACAATCATAGCAACACTTTGAATCCTGGCCCAGTAAAATCACTTTTCTGTTTCTTTGCAAGGAAGCTTTGCTGAGTAGCAGGAGAAGCCCTATTTTGCCCAGCCAGCATGTGAGCAAAGCAATATTTCTTTTGCTACTACTGTATTGATTTTGACACATGATGGATCTTTGGTGCTTGTGATGCACAAAGTGTTAGTCTGTCTTTTCTTTTATACTTATATTGCTTATATTGGGGAATACTCATTTGCTTCTGTTGCCATTTTCTGGAGGGAGGGGTGAAAGCTCTGATGGGTTAGCATGCATCCTTGATTGAGGACACTTTTTTATTTTTGATGGACAGGGTTTTGTTTTAATTAGGGCAAGATGGGGGTGGGGAATGTGCTTTAGCCTCTCCTAAGACCATCTTTCAAATGTATGGTGCTTATTTTATATATATATATAATGTGGTGTTGCATATGTGTAAATATTCTTTTTATTATGTTTTATGCCACTTCTTTTGTGTGGTGTGGTGGTGCTTGTGTTCCTCCTCCTGTTTTTAAAAGAGTAGTGTGTGTTGAGGATAAGGACTTTTGGAAAGGACGGTGCTGCAGCCATGGATCTTGGAAGTCGTAAGGAGGCCTCTCCACCTGAAAAATACAGGACACAAAGTGTAGCCCAGAGAGGCCTTTAAAAAAATCTCTTTTGAAGAAGAGCAAGTACTGAAAAGGGCTGCATTAAAGGTAGCAAATACTTGCAAAATATGTACAATCTTAAATAGCAATGCATTGGACTCAGGTTCGCAGGTTTGCTGTGCTCCTGGACTCTGCCCTGAGCATGGATGCCCAAGTCTCTGTGGTAGCCAGGAGTGCATTTGCACAATTAAAGCTGGTGCGCCAGCTTCACCCATTCCTTGAGATGCCTGGCAGAACCTCCACCATTTCTCAGGTGAAAATAGGGACTGTCTCTTCTACATCAAGAAGCTTCTTCTGCGTTTGATCTCATCATATACACCATGGGTAGGCAAACTAAGGCCCAGGGGCCAGGTGCGGCCCAATCGCCTTCTCAGTCAGGCCCGTGGACGGTCCGGGAATCAGTGTGTTTTTACATTAGTAGAATGTGTGCTCTTATTTCAAATGCATCTCTGGGTTATTTGTGGGGCATAGGACTTTGTTCACACACACCCCAATATAGTCTGGCCCCCCACAAGGTCTGAGGGACAGTGGACCGGCCCCCTGCTGGAAAAGTTGGCTGACCCCTGATATGCACATACATCTGTCACCTTGAGCCAATCACAGCCTGTCTGCTGAATCTACCTCACTGGATTGTTGTAAAATGGAATGAAATTAAATTTTAGCTGTAAGCTGCCTCAAGTCCCTGTCAGGGGAAAAGCTGGGAAAAGAAGAGGAAGAGGAAGAGGAAGAGGAAGAGGAAGAAGAAGAAGAAGAAGAAGAAGAAGAAGAAGAAGAAGAAGAAGAAGAAGAAGAAGAAGAAGAAGAAGAAAGAGGTAGTAGTGTGGGAATGATCATGAACATAGCAGAGAGTAAATCCTATTAAACTCAATGAGACTTACTTCTGAGTAAAAATGCTTAGGCTTGCCAGGTAAGTCTTTATTCAGTTACATGGGTGTAAGCTTCACTGAATACAGTTGGACTTACATCTGAGTAGTCATGTAAAGGCTCAATTTACAATAAGAAGAATAAACACTCCATTTGTTTCCTTGAAAATGGCTGGCTACTGAAGCATTGCAATTAAAGAATATAAAGAGGATTGGTTACATTCTGTTTCAGAATTATAGAAAGGGCGTCATATTAGGGTTGCCATATTTCAAAAAGTGAAAATCCAGACAGAAAAGTTGTTGAACTTTTTTAAAAAAAGTTTTGGCCAAAACTTTTTGAGTCTTTCTTTTCTTTTTTTGCAAAATCTAAAAAAAAATTGAACTTTTTGAGCTATTTTAAAGGAAATTGCAGGTATGTGGCAACTCTACTTCATATGCCATCAAATTACAGTGGTAGCTCTGGTTAAGAACTTAATTCGTTCCGGAGGTCCGTTCTTAACCTGAGACACCACTTTAGCTAATGGGGCCTCCTGCTGCCGCCGTTCTGCCAGAACACGATTTCTGTTCTCATCCTGAAGCAAAGTTCTTAACCTGAGGTACTATTTCTGGGTTAGCGGAGTCTGTAACCTGAAGCACTTGTAACCTGAAGCGTTTGTAACCCGAGGTACCACTGTGTAATTATCCACAATTTATAAGTTGCAATTGAAGGATACTACTGACCTAGAGTTGGATCCTTTGCAATTTGCTTATCGAGCTAATAGGTCAGTAGATGATACGGTCAACATGGCAATGCATTCCATCTTGCAACATCTGGACTCCCTGGGGGGTTACGTGCGAGTTTTGTTTGTGGATTTTAGCTCAGCTTTCAATACCATTGTCCCATCCAAATTTGTTTCTAAATTACTCCAGCTTAATGTACCTGCTTCTGTTTGTCAATGGATATGCAGCTTTCTAATTGACAGGAGGCAGCAGGTGAGGCTGGGGGAAATTACATCAAGTAATAACCATCAGTACAGGTGCTCCCCAGGGGTGTGCTTTCCCCCTGCTGTTTTCTCTATACACAAATGACTGCACCTCAACTGATCCATCGGTTAAGATCTTGAAATTTGCGGATGATGCTACAGCCATTGGGCTCATCCAGGAGGATGACGAATCTGCATATAGGCAGGAAGTAGATCATCTTGTCTCGTGGTGCAGCAGGAATAACTTGGTGCTAAATGCCCAAAAGACAGTGGGAATGATCAATGATTTTTAGAAGGCATCCTCCCATCTCGCTGCCAATCTCCATTCTTGGTAACATGGTTGTAGTGGTAGAGTCCTTTAAGTTCTTGGGCTCTATGATCTCTCAAAAATTGAACTGGTCAGATAACATCAATATTATTATTTAAAAGGTACACCAGAGATTGTATTTCTTTCGACAACTAAGGAAATTTAACCTGCCCCAAGAATCGCTGGTCCAATTTTATAGAGGTACTATTGAAACTGTTCTCTGTAATTCCATTACTGTCTGGTATGGTGCAGCCTCTAAGATGGATAGGAAGAGGCTCCAACGAGCAGTAAGAACTGCAGAGAGGGTAAAGGGTAATTGGTGTTAGTTTGCCTCCAATAGAGACACTTTATGCCGCTCAAGTCAGGAAGAGAGCAGAGAGAATTGCTGTAGACCCTTCACATCCTGGTCATCACTTGTTTGATTTACTCCCATCCGGACGTCGGTACAGGACTCTATATACAAAAACGTCTAGGCCATGGGTCAGCAAACTCTCTCAGCAGGGGGCCGGTCCACTGTCCCTCAGACCTTGTGGGGGGCCGGACTATATTTTTTTTGGGGGGGAAATGAATGAATTTCTATGCCCCACAAATAACCCAGAGATGCATTTTAAATAAAAGGACACATTCTACTCATGTAGAAACACCAGGCAGGCCCCACAAATAACCCAGAGATGCATTTTAAATAAAAGAACACATTCTACTCATGTAAAAACATGCTGATTCCTGGACCGTCCGCGGGCCGGATTTAGAAGGCAATTGGGCCGCATCCGGCCCCCGGGCCTTAGTTTGGGAACCCCTGGTCTAGGCACAGGAATAGCTTTTTTCCTTGTGCCATCAAATTGTTGAATCTGCAGTTGTGGGCGAAAGGGAGGCCAGTTGGTGGTATGGGGTCTTTTCGCTGTGCTGTTGTATTGTGAGGGGAACAGTGATTGTATGAGGTACTTCCCCCCCCTTTTTTTCTTTTCTTTACATTGCAATGTAGTCGAAGCAAAATTCCAAGTATGGTTGATACTTGGCCAATAAATTATTCTATCTATTATCTAACTATCTGTCTATATTTGGTGAATATTTTCGTGCCCCTTTTGTGTTTTTTCAAGGGTTTTTTTAGACATTAGTCGAAATAAAACTTGTTCTCCTAGAAGTTAAGATTGTGCCAGTTCAATCCCAAATTTGCATCGGGTGAATCTGAGAGAACAGACTGCCCCCTAGCTTGCCAAGCTACCTTTGGCCCATATATAGCAGTTCCTTACAATCAGATGTGAGCTTGGCTGGACTCATGCTGACCTTCTTCTTGGTGGGTGTACAGAAACTAGATAGATAACTTTACTGTATGAGCAGTTTGAAGAGGCCTGCATGGACTGCTTAATGAAGGGATATTGCAGAGGCTCAGCTGAGACAGACATTTGGCAAGAGGGGCAGTATTAATAATGTCATTGCAGTGAAAGTCAGCTGTTCCCTAGCTACAACGCCAAGCATTACAGACACCATCCAGAAATATTTCATCCACCTGCCAGGAGTTTCAGAGCAACTTGGCAAGTTTCTAATTTTAAACCCGGCAAAATGAAATTGCTCCCTCATTTTATTGTAACAATATACATGCATGTGGAGAACATTAAAGAATGCATGCTCTCTCTCTCTCTCTCTCTCTCCCAGTGAAATAAGTGCAGGCTGATGTTCTGCTGTGTTTGTGGGTCAAGCCTGCTAGCTTTAGCACCTCTCAAGCACTGCCCATTTTGGCATCCTGGTTTTGAAAAAGCATGCTTGCCATGTGAATCTCTCAAACTGGATAAGAGGATGAGGTTGAACAGATCATTCTGTAACCTTTTGAAATCTTCCTTGAGCTATGGCACTAGGTGCCGTAAGACAGAATATTACTTAAGTTTTTAAGAGGTGGTTTGATTTTATATCAATGTTTGGAAGTCGGACATGACTAAACGACTAAACAACAACAAGAATGTGTCCTTTTATTTAAACTGCATCTCTGGGTTATTTGTGGGGCATAGGAATTCATTCATATTTTTTTTCAAAATATAATCTGGCCCCCACATGGTCTGAGGGACGGTGGACCGGCCCACGGCTGAAAAAGGTTGCTGACCCCTGCTCTAGTGTATTTAATACTACATCATGTTTTGTTATGAAGATGTTTTGTTCATCAGATCCATAGGCACATTGACAATGGTAAAGAAGGATCATGCGCTGGTAATCATTTTAAAAAATGCTTGAGCTCTGTGACATGTCCACTACATGAGGAAGTCTGCAGTACCGTACTCTGTTTTTGGCATAGTGCCCGCAATGACTATTCTCAGCTTTATAGGTAATTTCAGAGGTATTAAATGGTATTGTATTGTCATTTTTATACAGTTCTCTCTCAATCATGAGGTCACAGTAAATTAATTTATAGGTCTGAAAAGGAAAGGCCAAGCCTTGTGAGAAATTTTCCTCTGAGATCTTTTTTTCATCTTCATTTATAATGTGTTACAGTTGTAGTGTTCATGTATACCAATATACAATATATATATTTAAAAGAACTTTGTGCCTGGCCACAATTTATTTCAAAATCCATCAGATTATTTTTTGAAGTCTAGGTAACAATATGTTTTATTCAATAAATCAGAACTTCCAGCTTGTTCATGGGGACTGGAGTCTGGATCTCTAAAAACTGGAGCAAATTGTGAGATTGAGGGTGAAATCCTACTGTGATCATTGTCCCATGTGGACAGTATTGTATTAAGTATAACATTTTGAAACTTTTTAAAAGAAAGGGTTGTATTTTCCTCTTTGTGCTCTAAAGAATGGAATGTAGAGGAATTTTACAGTCGGGGTGTTCAATATTTTTAGTTTCTGAATTACCTTTATCTGTTATGCATGCAATTTTGTAGTGGTAAATTAAGAATTTTGCGTCCTTCATGAGACTTGTGTTGTTTTAGATTCACTCTAGGTTTTCTAACTGGCCATATAAACCTGTCATTGTTGGGGAATTACAATGACAGGTGCCAGCAGTAGCACTTCCCAGCACTTCCCAGCAAGACAAGGCTTTGTCAAGCTTCAACAATTTCTCAAAATATTGTTTTGAGTTTGAGGGGTTAGTCGGCATGATGCCCGAGTCTCTTGAAATTCTTGGAGTCCTGGTTCCAGCAAGGGTTAAAATCTAATGTAGAATTCCATTGTTGAATTAGCCAAGCAAGGGCCATGGATACCACCTGAGTATTTTCCTTAGACTGACAAAGGAAGCGCAGGTGGGTGGGCCGGTAGTGAGGAAGACATATGCCAGAGTGGTGAGAGCCATGCTTGCTTCTGCTGTAGTCCAAGTATGTGACTGTGGGAGAAGCAAGACCTTCTGGGCTGTAAATGTTGTGAGCTCCTCCATCGTAGGTGCAGGTTGTATATACAGTGGTACCTCGGTTTGAGTACACAATTGGTTCCGGAAGTCTGTACTTAACCTGAAGCGTATTTAACCTGAAGCGAACTTTCCCATTGAAAGTAATGGAAAGTGAATTAATCCGTTCCAGACGGTCCGCGGAGTACTTAACCTGAAGCGTACTTAACCTGAAGTGAACTTTCCCATTGAAAGTAATGGAAAGTGGATTAATCCGTTCCAGACAGTCCGCGGAGTACTTAACCTGAAGCGTACTTAACCTGAAGCGAACTTTCCCATTGAAAGTAATGGAAAGTGGAGTGATCCGTTCCAGACGGGTCCGTGGAGTGCTTAAACTGAAGCGTACTTAACCTGAAGCAAACTTTCCCATTGAAAGTAATGGAAAGTGGAGTAATCCGTTCCAGACGGGTCCGTGGAGTACTTAAACTGAAGCGTACTTAACCTGAAGCGAACTTTCCCATTGAAAGTAATGGAAAGTGGATTAATCTGTTCCAGACAAGTCCGCGGAGTACTCAACCTGAAGCGTACTTAACCCGAAGTATGAGCAGGGCAGTCTCGAGGAGGTCGGGTGCCCTGGTACGACTAGGCCAATATTCTAATTCTACTCTTTAGATTATCAGTAAATACTAAACACACACTACATATTCATATTGATGGCCTCCTGTGCTGTGGGATTAAAAATAGTGTTTTTCCCCCATCCACAGATGGTCCTTTAAGCAGATTAATGTCATTTGTAATGGAATATCACAGTACAATTTGCACATGGAGAGGTGTTTTCGAACCCTCTGAAGTTTGGGACTTTTGCTTTGAGCCTGAACAAATGCCTGACCTTCTCATTTAACAACCAGGGCAGGTGGGCTATCAGACAGATTCTCGGGGGGTGATAGAATCATTCTAACTGTGGGGATTCAAGGATAGGTTATACCGGATTCAACGGGAGCTGAACAAAGTGAGGCAGGAATGCCAAGCATTTGGACACAGCGCAGTCCAGCAAGGCTGATGGCAACAGAACTGCTCTAACAAGGTACTATATACCCGGCAACAGGAACAGAGGTCAAGAGGCAGGAAGCATGACCATGGATGGGCTGAAGGTCTCATGTCAGACTGAAGAAGAGACACGAGGCACAGGGAGAGAGAGAGAGAGAAAGAGAGAGAGAATGGGACAAGTTGCTCAGTCTGCTGGACCTTCCCAGAAAGATGGGGCTTTATAGAGCTCAAGTTTATTCTGTGCTGTGTGCAGAAGTAATTTCTTTGGCTGTCCTGAACCTCCTTCAATCAATTTCATTGGGTACCCCAAATTCTATTCTTCAAAACTTTGCAGTTTCCCATCCGTTTCCTTCTTCTTTGTCAAGGCAGGACTCGATTTCCCCCACTCATCTTGCTGACAATTTATCCCTATTACTCTATAAATTAGTGTTAGATGATGGTCTGTGTTTGGTGTTCAATAATATGCCTCCTTTTTTTTAGTCTGATGGAAAAGAATGGGGGAGGGGGTTCTTTGGAAAAAGTTGTTTTCATGTGTTCAGAATCCTTATCCTTAATAGAACTTACAGGAGAAAACCTGAAAAGGTGGTCAGTAGATCAGTAAGTTCTTAAATAAAAACCCCTAAAATCAAAGACCCACATCTAAACAGCTTTAATTGCAGCTGCTGTCCAGGAGATTCAACATATAGCGTTTTGGGTTGGCTTTTTAAAAATTGCGTCTTTTGTTTTTGTCTTTTCAGTTATGTGGCTGCGGTCTCTTGGGTGTGGGAATATGGCTGTCAGTGTCACAAGGAAACTTTGCCACCTTTTCTCCCAGCTTCCCTTCACTGTCGGCAGCAAACCTGGTCATTGCCATTGGTACTATCATCATGGTGACCGGCTTCCTAGGCTGTTTGGGTGCTATCAAGGAAAACAAGTGCCTCCTCCTAAGCGTAAGTTAGCAAGCGAGATAAACCACGAGTCTGGGTCTGGACTAGGGCTGGTGGGCGAGACCAGCTTTTCAACATCGAGGTTTGGCAATACAATGCGATGTTGAAAAAACAAGATGCATTGGCCTCTGCCCGCGAGGCACCAGGTGAAAATGCCCCAGCTCTCACCTTGGGAGCTGAGGCAGTTTCACCCAGGCACTCATGGGCTGGAACAATGCAGCTTGTTTCCCCTCCCCAGCTGAGGCAGCCCCAGGGCTCTTTCCACTCACGTGCGGACGGCAGGAACATCGGAGCTCCTTAAACTGCTCAGCTGAGGCAAAGGCAGCTGCACACTCCTCAGTCGAGCAGTTTAAAGATGCAGAGGGAGGAACAAGCTGTATCAACACCTCCCCGATACAACTTATTTCTTCCTCTGCGTTGTATTGTCAGGAGTATGGGAAGGAGTCAGGCTCTGGGGCCTGTAGTGCTTTGCAGGACTGGGGCCTGCCTCAGCTTGTGCTGGAGAAGCAGGGAGTGGCCACTCAGGTGAGGCCTCAGCTTGTGCTGGAGAGGCAAGGAGTGAGCACTCAGGTGAGACCACTTGATATCTCACTGCACCTGGTGGCAGGAGCTGGGAAGGATAAAAGCTCAGCATTTCCCTTCAGCTCTTTGCCACAGCAACGCTATTCCTGCCTGGTTGCCTCTGGCCTCTCGCTCCTTGGACCCTTGCCTTGCCAACGCTTTGATCCTCGACCCTTGGACCCTTGCCTTGCCGACGCCTTGCTCCTTGACTCCCAGACCTTCGCCTCTGCCTTGCTCCTTGACCCTGCGACTGCCTGCTGCTGGACCCTCAACCCTGCACCTGTTCCTGCTTCTACACCACCATCTTGCCTCTGGTCCTGACGTCCTCAGCCAGGGCTTAAACCGCCCGCCGACCGGACCGCGACATGTATGAGGAGCAGACCGCGATGTCAGGTTCATTCAGTGGTATAGCACCTGCTGGAGGAAGGAACTCTTGACACACCCTCCAGCGGACGGTGCTAGCAGAGCGACTCCGGAGCGGTGGCAGTTTCCCTAGCGATATACCGCTGAGTGAGCCCAACGTCGCGGTCTACTCCTCATACTGGTCCTGGGCGATATATCAGTATATCACCCAGGCCTAGTCTAGACACAACTGTCAAGTAAACCATGGCTTAGCTCAGCAGCATGGCGGCGGCAGGAGGAGGAGGTGTAAAATGGCCAATCGTCTCTCCAGGAACCTGCATGTTTGCACTAAGTCATGATCATGCCCTGTAGAAAAGGTGAATGAACTTTGGAATGGTTCATGCATCAATGCAAGCAAATGTACAGTACATTCACAATACACAAGGTTTTTGTTTTTTGTGCAATACACACTTTCCTGATAAAATTAAAACAAAAATGTTCACAAGGTGGTCTGAGAATAACCTTAAGAATTTCCACTTAAGAATTTCAAAGAACATAAGAAAATGGTGATACAAGACATGAATTTACAACAAATACATTTCAATGTTACTTTCATTGCAATATTTAATTATGTTAATAAGTATGTTGCTATTTCCCACACTGCCATTTACATAAGGTATATTAAAGCTTCAAGTGATTGTAACATTCTTCTTGTCTTTTGCTTTCCCAGTTTTTTATTGTTTTGCTGATCATTCTCCTGGCTGAGCTGATACTACTCATTTTGTTCTTCGTTTATATGGACAAGGTAGGCATTCACAGAGCTCTGTTATCTCGGAAGCTGAGCTACTTTCTTATGAGTATTCCTCCCTGAGCCTCCTCCCCCAATAACTGGCATTAAAATAGACATATCAAAGAAGGTCCTGCAGAAAGGTGACAATCAGAACATTAGAGAGCTGCCGCAAGAACCAGCCAAAAGGGAAATTTAGAAGTCTGGCTGGCACCCTTAGCATTCCCCCAACTGCTTGGCTCCTGCGGAAGCCACAGTGCTTTGAGAAGCACAAAGGAAATGGAAACTACACTAGGCAACTTCTTCTTCTTCTTCTTCTTCTTCTTCTTCTTCTTCTTCTTCTTCTTCTTCTTCTTCTTCTTCTTCTTCTTCTTCTTCTTCTTCTTCTTCTTCTTCTTCTTCTTCTTCTTCTTCTTCTTCTTCTTCTTCTTCTTCTTCTTCTTCTTCTTCTTCTTCTTCTTCTTCTTCTTCTTCTTCTTCTTCTTCTTCTTCTTCTTCTTCTTCTTCTTCTTCTTCTTCTTCTTCTTCTTCTTGTTTGTTGCTTTATCTTGTCCAGGGCAACCCAAAGTGACACAGCCAAAACAAACAAACAAACAGCAGCAGCAACAACAACAACCCATATATACATTAAAACCAAGAGGATAAAGCAATACATTAAGAACATCTTGCCCACTTCTAAAAGGCCACAGATAGTTATAAAGGAAGGTTTTCGCATGATGCCTAAAGATATATAGTGAAGGTGCCAGCAGATCTCCTTGGGGAGAACATTCCACAAATGGGGAGCCACTGCAGGGAAGGCCCCATTTTCGTGTTGCCACCCCCTGGACCTCTTGTGGAGGAGGCACACAAAGAAGAACCTCAGGTGATGATCTCAGGGTCTGGGCCGGTTCATATGGGGGAGAGGCAGACCTTGAGCTATTGTGGACCTGAGCTATTTAAGGCTTTATAGGTCAACACCAGCACTTTGAATTGTGTCCAGAATCCTGATTGGCAAGCAGTCCAACAATATAATAATTGCACTGGTCCCAGACACATGTCTGTTGGAAAAAGACAAAACTTCCTTTTACTGAAATATATACTGACATATTTGTTATCTTGAGTAGGACATCTATGCATACTGCATACAGTGTTAAATTTATGTGGCAACAACACACCCCCCCCAAAAAAAACCACACCCCTTGACCAGATGTGCTTTCCATTCAGCCTACTCTTCACATACCTTGGAGGATATTTTAACGTGTCTTTTAATCTGGAATTGTCAGCATGTGGTAGGTATTTTAATTCTGCAAATCGCTTTCAGTCTCAGCTTGTAAGACTCTGGTATGATAGGAAGAGAGTGTTGTTTCCCACACATATACATTCCTAATCAGATCATACCAAAAGGTTGCACTATTTATGTAATGACCTTGTTGATGTTTGTTTATACGAAATAGGTTAATGAAAATGCGAAGCAGGATTTGAAAGAAGGGCTCAAGCTGTACAACACAGACAATAATGTGGGGCTAAAGAATGCTTGGAATATCATTCAGGCAGAGGTAATGACATGAGCTTTCCCCTCCCCCCAAATGACCCCCCCCCAACGCTGCCCTGTTAATAATGGGTTCATCTGCATCTCATGGGACAATCCTATTGTCTGAGGGTACATGATTTGATTGCCTTGCTGAAGTTAAGCAATTTTGGGTCTGGTTAATTTAAGCCGGGAGACCTGGGGACTTTCCATGTATGCTGCTTTGAGTTCCATGCTGCAAAAGAAGGTAAGATATAAATGTACTCAGAGGTGTCAGTCTTTCTAAGATGCAGATAAGTCACAATTTATAATGAATTGCTATGTGTTAGTTTGTGCATTGACTCACATTGTTTATAACATTATCAAACATCCCAAAAGCAGAAAACGTTTTTTATATAAAAAAATTATATTGTTTTTCATATAATACAAGAACAACATGTAACTGCAACGACTTGACCAGTTTTTACAGTCTTAAGCAGTTTCATATGCAGTACATAGTATACAAGCCATACGTTTATTTATGTATTATCAATTCAAGTATCCTCCCCACAGAGATTCTTGTGTTGAGGGTGGAATAAAAGTATATTCTGTCCCATTTATAAAGGAAAAGAAAGGAAGATAAGTCTGACCCAAAGTGAAGTGGCGAGTAAGGCATTCTGATAGAGCCATTCCAAATAGTATTTAAACAGATTTCAAATGGGGTTTCTATGGATTGTTTCCAATATTGGACTATTGTTAATCAGGCTGCTGCTATCAGGAAAAAATATGAAATCTCTGCATATAAGTTTACTGTTTAAATTTGAGTCTAACCATCGCCATAACAAGGAGGGAGCCAAATAGGGTGGGAAGGTTCGCTGCATAATTTTGGAATTAATGTGAAACACATTTTCCCAAAACGAGTATACCAACATGCAAGTCCATCATGGATGAAAATATGAGCCAATCTCTCCACAGCCTTTCCAGCACAGGGGAGAGATGCTAGTGTTTATTTTTGCTAGATGTGATGGATTCCAGTGCCAGCAAAATATAATTTTGGGAGAAGCCTCCTGCAGATGAGCAGAGATTGTTTTGTAGGGATGGGTTGTGCCAAACTGATTGTCATTTATGATATTCAGTTATGACCCCTAAGTCTTTTTTCCGATACTGTCCAGAGACCTCCTGCATCGCCTGCATATTGTTCTAAAAGAATGCTATAAACTGAAGATGCAGCTCCATTTATGTCATATTTTGATTTGTTAAATAACATAAGAGAACCAAGGCCCTTGTGTTCCAAATACCTTGCAAATGTGCATAATTGAAGAGATTGATACCGAGTTAACTGGGTATCATCCAACTTTTCTATTGGCTCATGCTCAGATAAGAAAGTCACTTATGTGATAGATTCCTCTCTTTTCAAGTTTTTAAAATTATCCCTATTTATCTTAAAATATACAGTAGTGGTGTTTTCAAGAGGCTAATTCTTTGCAGTTATCACTCAGACTTACACTTGCTCTAGTGCCCAAGGTAACATAGCCTTTTCAAAAATCCTAAAATGTTCTTTCAGTTCCAGGCTGCATTATGTCTCATCTTGTCCTTTTCTCTCTAGATGCATTGCTGTGGGGTTACTGATTACAAAGACTGGTACCTTGTACTGGGTGAAAACACTGTCCCTGACAGATGTTGCATAGAGAATTCTGAAGACTGTGGCCGGAATTCCACTAATATGAATTTAGTGTGGAAAACGGTAATTTTAGCTTGCATTAGTAATCTGAATTTTTTCTTTAGTTTAACTTAATTTCTTTCCTTGTGGAAAAGATCTCCTTGCATGAACACCATTCAAGTGCCAGGTGTTAAGTACAGAGATATTTCAATTTAAGAGACATATTTTACAACCATTGTTCAGTCACCACTGTGACCCATTACACGTCCTGAAGGTAAGCAATGCAAAAATCTTGCAGAAAGTAAGCAGGGTCTGTGACCTCCAAGGGCTCCATCCTCTGAGGCCCCTCTGGGATGTAATACAAAAATAGTAATAAAAAAACACACCCTAAAAGTAATAATGCAAGTCAAATATATTCCCAACTGCATTGGTTAAACAAATCAGATAAATTGAAATTGATTTTTCTGCATATTTTGTTGTCAGTTAACCCTTCTGCTTTTGTATTATCGGATCGGTGCCTATTTCTTGGTCTCTTTTATTTATTTGAGTACTTGAAACATTTTTCCCAGAGTGGCTTCCAAATAAGTCTTGCTCTCAGGCTTGCAACCTAAAAGACGTGACTCACAAGGAGAAGGGAGGGAGGCAAAATTGAGCACCGTCTCTTAGTTATGGCTTTCGTATAATGACCAGTCAAAACGGGATGGAATTTGGGGGGGGGGGCTCCATATAAATTAAGAGGAAGGGCCAAAAGTTGCTCGTCATTGAGCAGTGGTCTATTGTAGCCTCTCTTATAGCAGGGTGGAATGGCTGGTGATGATGATGGCAGCTGAGGGAGAAGCCTGATGCAGCTGATCATCATCTAGCAGAGCAGATGGAGGAGACGCTTCGCAGCCCCATATTCTCCCTCACACCTCCGGAAGCCCCGTCAGTGGCAGAGAATGGTGCCGCCTCTAGTTTCTGTATACAGTACTGCCAAGTATACCAATACTTGTGTTTAAAAGTCTTCAGAAACATAGGAAAACAAAGAATTGCAGGGTGTACAGTGGGAATAAAAAATGAATTGTGCCCTGAAAAAACTCACTGAAAAAATACCCTTTATACCAGGCATCCCCAAACTTCGGCCCTCCAAATGTTTTGGACTACAATTCCCATCTTCCCCGACCACTGGTCCTGTTAGCTAGGCATCATGGGAGTTGTAGGCCAAAACATCTGGAGGGCCACAGTTTGGGGATGCCTGCTTTATACAGAGCTGCAAATTCAGGCATATTCTCTGCAAGCAACAAAATGGCTTAAGTCTGCCTTCTTGTCCTCTTGCCTAGTTTCCAATGAGATTCTTCTATTTAGCCAACAGATCAAATGTACGTCACTGACTGAGCTTATAGTTTCTCAGTGAGAGGAAAATGTCCAGTAACACTCCTACTTTGTCCCTGAGTTATTTCATTTGAAGCATTTGGCTCTTGAGCCAAAACAGGTTGTCATGGTGTTTCCCTTCTTCTTCTTTTTTGCCTGGTGTAAGATTTGGGGGGGGGGGGCAGGTGTGTCCCTTGGGGTAAGAGAAGCAGGACATGGTAGCAGTGGAGATAGCAGAGGCTGCTCAAAGCACATGTGAAATAGGCTGCTGCTCAACTTGTACCTCCTTACGAGTAACAGAAAAGCTCGAGCTCCCCTGGGGCAGCTGTTTTGCCGCTCTCACAACGTTTTGGTGCACCTGCTGCTACAGCCAGGGTCTGAAGAGCTATAAGGGACAGCTAAGTCGAGTCAAAGGAAATTATTTATTCTGCCTTTGACTTTCCGCCTCCCCTCCCTGCAAGATTCATAGATGCTAGTAAGAGTCTGCTTGAAAAGCAATGGTGTGCAATGGCTGTGTTTGCAAATGTGCCTGTTTGCTGTGCCTGTTCATGTGTGCAACTATGATTTCCAAATGCTGTGTATGTGGTTCATGTCAACTTAAGCTGACAGAGCATATATGGCAGAAAGAAGCATGAGTGCATGTGGCTCCCGACAAGTGTGTGGATGTGTGGGCATGTGGAGAAATAAGGGAGAAGGAGTGAGTGAAAAGGAAGCTGAAAGAGAGGGATGAAAAATCTCTGCCTCTGTCCATCCATTAGATCACAGGGCCCCATTTATACTGATTATTCTTGCCATTATGCCTTGTCAGACTAATATGAAGTTCAGCATATCAGACATGGAATTGAGAGACCAGAGCTCAGTGGGTGACCTGTCAACATCTCACAGAGATATTCTGAGGATAACATGGTCATGGGGACAGTCCCACAAAAAATAATATTATCATATTCTTTTCTAACATTCCAAACTGACAGCAAGTAGCAATGTAGAAAGGAGGCACCCATTTTTTGGCACAAGCCAGCCAAAGTTTCCTTCTGAATAAAAACATTTTGAGGCATTCTGCCATGGCCTTACAATCTGCTTTTTCAACATATAAAACAAACACTGGTGTTATCTTTAACTTGCACATTTTTTTTTAATGAACAATACCCATTTGGTCAACATGAATGTGTTTAAATATATTCATATTTAATATGAGAAGCCAAAACAGGCTTCATCACGATGGAGCAGGACAAAGAATATGTATGACGCTTTCAGGTTTTGTTGTTGATACAACTTGAACTTCCCATCATTTTGGGATGCTTCTATCAAAATGATGGTTTTTATTTATATATTTTCAAATCCTTTTTCACTTCCCCTTTCAGGGCTGCTATGAAAAAGTCAAGATGTGGTTTGATGATAATAAGCATATACTCGGGACAGTTGGGATGTGTATCCTCATAATGCAGGTAGGTGGCTCATAGGATGCTTCTTTGGGCCTCATTTTTGCTATGGTCCATGGAATAATGCAATAAATGTGACAACAGAGAAGCAGAAGTTACTATTGTTTAATTTTATTTTGGGGATTGTAATTTATTTTAGTGGGTATTGTATGATTTGGGCGTTGTTGTGTGTTTTGTGGTTTGTTTGTTTGTTTTGGTTATTTGGATTTTCTAATTTTGGAGTAGGTGTTTTGAATGTGGGATGTGGTGTTGGTTTGAGGACTTAAACTTGTGAGAAAAGGTGCATGGTTTTTGTTTTTTTTAAAGACGCAGAGGCTGGCAATCCTTCATAGTATAAAGCCTAGGTTAAAAGGGGCACGACTGCCCTTACTTAAAATGGCCGCCGTAGCCTTGCATGTGACACAATGCCCACTAAATTAAAAAGCAAAAACCCCTTGCCATGCCCCCAAGTGCATGTTAGGGAAAATGATTAACGACTGTCTAATGCTGCCAGGCGTTTATTAATGCAGCTGCCGAGAGAGGCTTTGGGCTTGGGCTTTGGAGGTGGAATGGCCGTTTTGGTGGTCGGCCTACTCATTTTTCCCTGTCCCAACCCATCCCCCACTGCTTTGGCTGACTCAGGGTCCTCCCTGCCCCCCATGGCTATGTGTCCCCCCCCTCCCTTTGTTGTGCCTCATCCCTGTGCCCCCTGTGAAAGGCCCTATTCTGTTTGTTTTCCCCTGCTTGGCAATGCTGCAGCCTATTGAAAAAGCTGGGCCTTGTTGCTGCAAAAGGACTGTTTTCAGTTGGTTGCTGTGGAATTTTATGATGTCATCTGGCGGCGCAGCTGCTGGAGTCTTCAGAGCTTCTGGTGGTGACGTCTAATTTGGGCGCCATTTTTTGTGTTTAATCATTATTTTAGGTGTGAAAGGTGTGGGTTTTTTGGGGGGGGAATTATGCCAGATCCCTCCCTGATGGGCATGGAACGTTGTGGCCAAATTTGTTACATTACGGTTCAGCAGTTACAGAGAAAGGCTGTTTCATCCGCGTGCGCAATGCCTGCATTTATATATATATATAGATCCTAGCTTTCTGCAATGTGCTCTCTTTGCCTTACAACAACCCTATGAGAAAGCCTAAATTCCAATATAGTGACTGACCTAAGGGAGCAGGGATTTGAACCCAGGACTCCCTGAGTAATAAAACATCGCTGAATCACACCCACCCTCTGACATCAGGATCAAGGCAATGCAATATTCACTTCGGTACAGCAGATAACATACAGCAGTACAGTATTCTTCTTCTGCCCTGCCCCTATGCTACTGCAGTCATGCCTAGTGAAGGAGTAAGAGAAATGCAGCATTCCTACAGCAGGGTCCTCTTTCACTGTAGTTCCACATTACACACCACATAGCAAAACATAAAGGGAAGAACTCAACAAAGATATATTGAAATTGGCTATTAAAACAGCAGAAAACTGGAGGGGAAAATCTTAACATCACATACATGCTATCTGTACTGATATTGATCAGGAGATAGCTAAATGCAAACACCAGCCCAATTATTTAATTTTATTTATTTATTTAATTTAATTTATAAATCATATATGGCAGCTGTGAAAAGGGCAAATTCCATTAGGAAAAGGATCATCAATATAGGTGCCTATAAAATAAATATATATAGGGCAACCACATTTGGATTACTTTGGTCACCACTTCTCAAAAATGATATAATAGAGCTGAAAGAACAACCAGAATGAGCAGGGTATTTTAAAGGCTTTTCACCACACTGCAAACATATTACGGTAGAGGGGTATAATCCATGTATACCTAGAATGTGTTTGTGAGGAGCAGGACTGTCCCTGCTGGCCAACCCCAGCCCCAAAATCTAACTCATCTACCAGTTGCATGTTAAACATTACTGGGGAAGCATCCTATGTGTTTTCCTTGTGGCTGGAAATCTTCCTTGCGCAAGATGTCCCGATTATGCAGAAGAACCCCGTGTGCTTACAGTCCTCTATTTCTAAAGCTGCACAGGAGGCACGTGAGGAACGGAGCTCTCTTCAGATGTGTGAAGTGGGGAAATATTCTGGGGGATTTTATCAAAAACACTTTGAGCCTTCTTTGAAGTGTTTCAGTTTGAGAAAATGGTCTGAAATTGCTTTCAGTTTGCTTTGAATTTCACTTGCCTCCGACAGTTTCTCCTCTGTACAGCCAACCCGTCCTGATAGTCTTACAATAGCCTTATGGGATTATTGTAAAGATTGCTGAGATATGTGTGGTGTGCTAGTCGAACCATTAAAAAGTGCCATTGAAATTCTAGTTCTTCAATCATTCTCTCTGTTCTCTTTCAGATACTTGGCATGGCTTTTTCCATGACTCTCTTCCAGCAGATTCACAGGACTGGTAAAAAATACGATGCCTAAGGAACACTACATTGTTAACTGCATCAGCACTTCTCTCTTGGCACTGCGGGTGCAGGAGGAAGAGAAAACAACTCTGACAAAGAAAATCAAGCTATATCTGCTTGGGACCTCCCTCCTACCATCCATCACATGTCTAAGCACAATGTATTACTGGACTTCCTTTTTGTTTCTGTTCATTTACCATTTTTGCCAAAGAAGAAAGGAAATTTACTGAGAGCAAATCAGCTTACTGCACTACTTTCTGCACTCTCGAACATTATTTAAGGAACAACCTTTACACTGCTCTCTGTATTAGACCATTGAGGATAACCCGACTGGTGTGTGTTTAACTTCTAGGGAAAAAAAATCGTTTCGATCTCATGGGTCACAAGCAGCTTTTGCCGAACATAATACTGGGAGACTTGAAAAAGCCATGCAAATGGAGATCCTGTGAATTTGAGCTGCTTGGGGTGTAGGGTTTTTTGTTTTTGAAGGGGAATATCTTATTATTATCTTACTGTGTATACTAGAATTTAGTACCCTGGTTTATACATTTTTACCGTTTCTCTCCTTTTTTTATGCTTTTTTCCCCAGAGTTCTACTGTGCAGTCTTTGATGGATGCCATTTTTAGTGTTTGCAATTTATAACCAGAAAGAAAGGTTGCAGCTGGAGCTAAATGACTCACAGTCATTGTGTTACTCTCAGCTCAGCCCTGATGTCATGATGGGGCCTGGGTCACTTTTTAAGATACATGCCTAAGATTTTTTAAAACGTACATCTAATGTGAGAATGAAGCAAAGCACGTTTGTGAGAGAGTGGCTGTGATCCCTTTCAGGCCAATACTTTTGATAATTCTGTTAGTATGCATTTAAAAATACCACACCAGGGGTTTCATCTGTGAGACAGAAAGGAAATATGACCTATGGTTCTCCATAACAAGAAACATCGGACCTTAAAAGAGCAACTCCCAAACTTTGTGTGAAGGTAACTGCTACTATACCACAATATGTAAAGATTCCTATGAGTTCCAGTTACCCAACCAGAGGAAGCCCACTATACTTCTGAATGATTCCGTGGTTTTGCTTTTCCTCCTTTCATTCAGACACCATATGGGCCACAGTTGCTGCAGGGCATGTGGCTGGATTATTTGCTCACTCACTCCCAGCCACAGAGACACAGCAGAATTACCTGCTGCTTAAGAGAGATGCTGAAGGTGCTTCTCTGAAGGGAGTGAATTCTAACATATTCAGGCTTTTGTGGTTTAAGAATGAACTTTTTCCAGAAAAATTGTGCTTCCGCTATCAGAGTTTGGGGAATTGTGTACATTTTTAATGCAGATTGTCAGCCCTCTCCATCCTTCTAAGCCCTGGAGTCCTGTGAGTTGACAGGTAAGCGCTGAGGTCCAGCCTAGGTTATTTTTTGACAAAACCTTCAGCAAGGCCTGAAAAATCTTCAGCATAAAAACCGAACCTATGCGTTGTTCCGAATCCTAATGCACCTTGTGAGTGTAGTAGTAAATTTGACAAGCTCATCATTACATTCCCAGGCAGAATTCAAAAAAGCAAACAGTGTTTTGGTCCATTTTACCCAATTTATATGTTTCCAGACAGTGAGCTGCATTGCATCGGTTCAACTGGTAAAATATATTGAGCTTTAACAGTCAGCTGATATGCAACCTTTTAATTGGAAATGTAGGCATCTTGCAAATCAGTATTAACCATTTGAACTGCTGTTGTGAAGTAGAAACTGATCAAAAGAAATGAAAGAAATATCTAAGCTCTACTTTACTATTTTTCTCATTCTCCAATTCCTTCAATGCAGAACTGTCATAAACGAACTTGAAATCCTCATGCCCATCACACAGATGACATCTTTGGCAAGTCCTGGAGAAGCTCCCCCCCTACACTCTCCTCCGCCCCCCCCCCCTTCTAAAAGAGTGGTGAATTGTGGAAAATTAAAATTTACATTACCCCTGCTATTTAAAAGCCCTCTTACGTTTTTCCTATTAATAACAGTTCCTCCCATAGTTCTGACACATTCACACAGGGGTTTTTGCTTCACATCTTACAACTTAGAAATGGACCTCCATGTTAAAAAATAATCTGTGGGATGGCCCTTTACAAAATGCCTGCCTTATCAAGCTAATCAAGTGATAAAGATTTTCCAGGACTGTGCCATTTAGGCTGCAGATGGGGAGGAGATGGCATGCTCAAATACTCCCCTCTTCTAAAAGAACCAAAACCAATCATTCATGCACATATAAAATAGAATATCAGAAATGAAGCCTTTGTCTTGGTACACAATTCCCTACCTGCGGCCCAGAGTCAGGGAAATTATTTGCCACTTAATTATATAAGTGGGTCCTAAAGTGATCTGCATGAGAATCACTAGTGCACAAATTTAAAGTCCCAAGCTGGGCTGTTCATTCTAATTCCATGAGTTTTGTAAAGCTTGAAATAAGGATGGCACCATCTTGCCCTTCAAGGATCATAATTGTTAGTTTTTCTGGGAAACAGTTTCATAATATTTGCAATTATTCCAAACTTTGAATGTCAACAAAAGAGATGAAGGGGATGAGAAGCAAGTAAAGTGTGTGGCAGATCCAAATAGAAATGACTGGAAGAGGATGAATTTGGTGTTTTGCTCAATATTTTTTACCAGGGTTAGCTTTTGTTCATTTCAAATGTGTCTGGATCTTTGCACACAAGACTGCTGCTCTGCCTTTCATTTTCAACGATTGTTCAGAATTGCATCTCACACTGCACACTTTTTTGTCAACATTCCTGCATGTCCTTAAACATACACTTCTGTCTGTTGCTGTTTCTTGCGATAATGCCCTCTCTTTGAGCTCAGTTTCACAAGGGGATTTCTGTTTATTTTGCTGCTCCATATAAAGAAGATGTGAATGGAAATGAAAGCGGAACCATTTTGGTCGACTTGCTTATAGTGTTGCTTCAGTTAGGTGTTGTCCGTTCAACTGTGCTTATTGGCCCCAAAGTAGCTGTGTAGCTTTCCCTTATTTCTGACATTTGCCAGAACTGACAACATTCTCTTATACTCACCCAGTCCAGAAGTGGATTGGACTAACCATCAGAGGGTACAGCTATAGGGTACAAGGACACTCACCATAAAAGCAATCACCACTCATATCAGGGGGTATGTATGGAGTATGGCATATGTATGGAGTATAGCATACTTGCTCCCTTTCTGGCTTGGTTACTGAAATCCAGGTTGGGGAACCTCCAGGCCAGTCTTGGCCCAACAATGCTATTTCCTCCAAAGCGCACACTCCTGTCAATCACCTGGCATCACTTGTGATGTCAACTGATGGGCAGGAGGGCAGGGTTCAAGTCTGGCAGGACATAATGGAGCAGGATGTAACCCTCCCTCATCAGCTGATGAGTGGGGGTTAAATTATGCTCCGTTTGGTTACAGGTACCTTCCAAAGGAAGGAAGAAATAAAGGCCTTCTGGTGAGCACCAACCATAGGGCTGGCAAAGTGCTAATTTCTGCTCTCCGTGTGGGGGGATATAACAGAATGAAGCCTACATTTAAAAGAACCTGCGGGGAATAGGTGTGCACAGCAAAACTGAGCAACATTAAAAACCCCATCCAGTGCTCCTTGTGCACAGCCAAGGAAAAGCTCTTAAGTGCAGGCTTTGAGAAACTTGTATGATCCACACATTCCAAAACACTGTCGGGTGCTTGGGAACACCATGCAAGGGATTTTGACAAGCAAGTGAGACAACCTGCCTGTCAATCATGAAATGTCATGTTAACATCATGTGATTGAAAGGTTGGCTTCCCCAATCTGTCGAATTTTCCTTGAGCAGCCAAGCCTGATAATGAGCTGACCCATGGAATCAAAAAGGTCCCCACTCTTGAAATTCTAAAAGTTTGGCACAGACTTACACAGTGAGTGCTTTTGGCACCTGTGCTGTCCACACTTGCTGCTCCCCCCCTCCTTTTTTGCTTTCTCATTTCTGCTGTCTCTGCCCCTGTATTGAGGCTCCTAACGTGTACAGTTGTGCTTTGTGTACAGCAGCCTCAGAATGGTAGGCATTTATAGTGCATTTACATACTGTAAGGACTTACTGGATCTCAGATAAAGGTGTAAGTGCTTGCAGTAATGCCCTGCTGATTATCTCCTACTAGCCATTTTGGGAAATATTTTTTCATTCGTACTTTTTAAGATCTGAGATATTCAGATGAGGTTGCAAGAAGATGGCTTAATTTTAAATTGGGGAAAATGGGACCATGTGTATTGAGAGTTATGGTATGTCTGATTTGTTACGAATGGACAGGTGCCCAAAGTTGTGTGTGTGTGTGTGTGTGTGTGTGTGTGTGTGTGAATGAATGAATGCTTTTAAAAATTGTTTCCATTATTAAATATTACGCCACATCTCTACCTCTTTCTCATTTTTACCATAGATTTTCCCTCATCCAGTTAAGTTTAACTACAGTATTCCCATTCTCTCCCAAATCACAAATTCTTATGTCAATTAAACAGGCATTAGAATAATAATAATAAAAACAAGAGGTGAAAAATCCAGCTTGTATCTCTGCAGCCCCAATGAGTACATCACTCCCCCATGCAATTTGCTGAGGCTTGACTTCACATATATATATCAGTATGTCACTTACCAGTGGCTCAATTACATGTTGCCATTGGCTGGGGGGGACGACTAAATTGGCACTTGTATACAGGACAAATGCTTCAAGTCTAAGACAAATGCTTCGTAGTGTAAGATTAAACCGATGTCATCTTACAACTCTCTTCCCGTATCCAAGATAGAACTAGATCTGCCAAGGAACATGAAGCTTCTGCTAAAAAGGGCAAGCCCCCCCCCTCTTTCTCATTCACAACATAAGTCATGGAGATGTAGAGCACAACTGTGCTTGCTGTTCCATCACACTCCATGTATGATACAAAGGTCTGAAGTGGGGAGTCTGCTCTCCACACCTCTGCCCTCCATGTGATTTAGATAGCTGCACAATGAGGGTCTCTGAGAAGGGGCCATGGAGGGAGGTACCACTCTTCCCTCCCGACATAATTCTAATCATTTTCCTTCTCCCATTTCGAACCACTGGCACTGCCTGTATGGGGTGGAATGTGCAATGTGATCACAGTGTGATATGTTTCATTACTAAACTGTACATGGCTCACTTGTTCTATGATGGAAGTAAGGGGATATAAATGTAAGAAAATAAGTAAAGAGATGTTGCTGGGGCAGAAGGGAGAACTTAGTTTTACTGGGTTGGGCAGAAAGTTCCATGTTCTTCATTCAAGCTAATTCTGTCTTCATGTGCTTTAAGTTCATCTTCATTTATCCCCTAATATGGCATTCATGCTCGTGAAGTTGTGAACACCTTTCTCTAGAATGTTAGAGGAATTAATTGACACAACTGTTATCCTTGAACCACCTCTTGCTACCGATACCTCTTCATCACAGAAAAGCAAGCAGCAATATGAATTGAAAATCCTTTCAAAGTTGCACAGTGGTATCTGTTGAATGTTAACCTCTGGTTATTGTTCCCCACCCCCAGGGTTTCCATTTTTTAAACAGACAAAAACGTTAACTATATGGCAGAAAAAGCCTAATTCACTGATAACCAACAGCAGTTCCACATGTTGTGCATTGGTACACTTAGGTTTCTTCCAGCAAATATGTAAACGTGTTAACAAGTATCTATACTTAAACACCTGTCTCTGTATATCTAAATTGTGAAGCACCTCTGTACCCTGTTCCTAATGGATAATCAGATTATCTGATTGCAATCCCTGGATTATGTCTTGGTCTCTGACAGTGCACTAGGACACCCTGCTAATTTTCACCGAGGTGGCTAAAGCTGTATCAGAGCTGTTCCATTTCAGGCAGCATATGGTTTACACCATATATAGAAATTAGGTGCCAGGGAAAGGGGTTCTAGACCAGCCGCCTCCCTGACATGCTAATGTTTTCCATGCAGGAAAAAACTGCACGGAGGAGCATTTGCCCAGGAATGCACAGTGGTATAGCCCAGATACTGCCTTACCTCCTCACTAACAAGAAGGCCTAGGATCAGGTAGCCGGCCATTTTGCCTTCTTTTAAACCTTATTTTTGTAGAGCGCTCACTTACATTTTATGAATGCGTAGCAAGCACATAGATATTTCCTGTAGTCTTTTAAGCATTATCCAGACCATGCTGCCGAGAATGAAACAAACCATGGATAGCCCTAGATAGCACTATGGTTCAAGGCTGGTGTTGGGCATTCTGGAGCCTTGGGCTCACCAGAGTCCCCTGTGCTCATGCCCCGGGGGAGGAACAAGATGACTCAGTTGGCATGTGGGAGGTGTATGTGAGTCCCCCATTGCAGGTAATGTATTTCTGGGACAAAAGGAAAACAGCTCCACTTAGCATGGGAGTGGATGGAACTGTACCCCACATAGGGCAGGGCAGATTGCTGCATAGACAACACAAAAGCAATACTGTTCATAAGTCAAGAAAACTACTTATTTTGAGGAAAATCATTGGATTATACTCTTAATGAATACTAATTGCCCTGTAACTGTTTGGCAAAAGGGATGCTGGCTGACTTTATTTTAAAACTACGTTTTTGGTGGGTGGGTGTGCATCTGGGGGGTGGGTATGCATTTCCTCAAAAAGAAAACAAATGTTGCTTTGATTATTTAATGACACACTTTTAGCATGTTTTAAATAAAATTTCATATTGAGCAAAAACATTTTAAGCATATACAACTGTTGATTTGCATTTATATTAAAGGTTGAAGCAAAGCTTCTTGTTTTGTTCATTTTTAATAACCATGTTCAGAGTTTTATATGCATTTTCTTTTGCCTTTTATACATATATAAATTTGTGACACTCCTCAGCTACTTACTGCAAAAGGTTTGTGGTTCTGGCTGTGGCCTATGTGTGGCTGCCGGCCTGCATCAGGAAGCGGTTATGTATCTGGCATAGGGACTTGACCTGTGGCTGGTCTAACCTGGGCCACACATACCAAAAAGGGCTGGGCACCACTATGTGGGCATTTTTGCCTTTCTGATACATGTATCATATTCTTATGGTGAAGGAACAGAGCTACTAAAAGCTACTGCTTTTAGAGGTCTGTGCATATGAATGTGTCTAATTCTACTGAGAATTCTCCTGAGTACAATTGGACACAATGACAAATATGGACAGCCTGGGAGGTTGGCATTTATTTATCTATTTCATAAAGTGTAGATGCCACTTGACTGCAGGAAAAACCCCAAAACGGTTTACAAGAAGATTTTTTTAAAAAAAAACATGAAAAAAGTTACAACCATAGTTTAAAAACCATACAGAAAGTTCAGACAATAGAATAGACTAAAACAAATCAGAACTCATACAAACTTCCTAAACACCTGAATAGGCTTGTCTAAATAGCAGTGTATTTAGCAGGCACTGAAAAGAATACAGGGAAGGTGCCTGCCTGACATCAATAGGCAGGGAGTTCCAAAGTATTGGTGCTGCCACGTAAAAAGATCTAGTCATTACAGATAGTGTGGGTATTATGCGGCACCTGTAAAAATGCCAGTTCTGGTTATTGAAGCAGTCGAATGGGCATCATGAAACCTATGAGAAGATGGGACTTTGGAGGGCCTCAAAAGCTATTGGAATCCCAGTATTCCAGCAGGGGCCCACATGAGAAGCAAACAAAAACAATTTTCAAAGTAGATTGTTTGAAAAACAAATATTTTCAAACTTTAAAATGCAAGACCATAAGGGCCCTTGCAACCTTTCAGAATATCTAAGTATTCAGTGTAAGAAGGAAGGAAGAGAGAGAGAGAGAGAGAGAGAGAGAGAGAGAGAGAAATTATACCCTGCTCAGCATGGCTGGGCAGCTTCCAGCACGTATAAATACATAATAAAACATCAAACATTTAAAAACTATTAAACATTAAAATGCTATTCTAGGCTGAATCAACAGAAGTCTAGTGTCCAGAGCAAGGGAAGTAATAGTTCCACTCTATTCTGCCTTGGTCAGACCACACCTGGAATACTGAGTCCAGTTTTGGGCGCCACAATTTAAAAAGGATGTTGACAAGCTGGATTGTGTGCAGCAGAGGAGAGTCTAGAAGCAAAGCCTGATGAGGAGTGGTTGAAGGAGTTGGGTATGTAATGTATGAAGATTTCATGTAACAGAAGGTGTTGAAATGTTGCACATTGTTGTTAATGATTTTTTTTGTAAACTACATCCAAAGTTGTTAAGTTTGTGATTTATCTCTCTGCATTCCCATGGTGTGGTATTGAACTTAGCTGAGATTCCTGCATTGCAAAGGGTTGGACTATATGCCCCTCAGCAGTTACTATTTAGTTGCCACCCATCTGATTTGAAAGGCAATGGAAAAGTGTGCCATTGGGGGTAAAGTAAAACTGTTGCGAGTTAGTGATTTGCTATGGGAATACCACTAAAGATGTGTGTGTGTGGGGTCCTCAGTATGCTTTCATTGGGGGGGGGTGGATCTGCATGGAAGCCATCTGTGCAATCTTGCCTTGCAAGGAAGCACAACTCCCCAGTTCTGACTGTGCAGAGAAGCTGCAGTTGCCCAGTGATAATCGAAAGATACTCTGCACATGCTTAGATGTACTGCTAAATGGGTGTAGTTGGAGGAGGTGGGGTAATGTACCTTCAATACCCTTCCCCTTTCTGCTTACACTCCTGGAGAGCTGAGGCTCAATATGTGCTTGAGGCAGAAAAGCCAAACCGATCAATCCATATAGAACAGTGATCGATTGGTTGCCCTTTCATTATATAGTACTGTACCCTCAAATCCGTTTGCGGTGCCTAATGGTCGCCTCTGCTCGGGAATGTAGGAAGGGAGCTTTTGACACTGTTCCCTAAGCTGCCTTTCAATGGAGCTGGCGGTCTCCTCTGCGCCCTCACCCAACGGGAGCCTGCGCGCTTCTGCTGCACTGCCTGCCAAAGAGGTCTTTTGAGGACAGAGCAGAACTGGAGTGTCAGGTGCTTTCACTTTCAACGGGGGGGGGGGCTCTATTGTTTTCTATTTTTATCTTCCCCTCTCAGCCCAAGATGCTGCAACAAGTGCAACGCAAGGTAATGTAGCCCCGCCGGCAGCAGCCCCACACTGCTCGGGTCGGAGCCGGGGACTCTGCAGCGCAGCTCCAGCAAAAGAGCCCAGCGGGGAAGCCGGGGAGTTGCCATAGAGACTCACAGCGCAAGCAAGACGTGAGATACCTTCTGCGGAGGAGCCGGAGTGAGAGGAGTTAATGGGCTGACCCACAAAATCTTCTCGGGAGAGGCTCGAGTGGCGAACGGACCGAGAGCGAGTTCCGAGCGGAGCCGCATCGAGGGCGCCTTCGAGACCCGGCGCGCCGCTAAGGCGACCAGTTCCGGGCAGGAGCGGCGGGCCATGTCGACCGCCGGCCCCCCTCGCGCTCCCCGTCGCCTCCGGATCCCGAGACGGGGCAGCTGATCCATGTCCGCCCAAGTTCCGCGGCGTCGGGTCTTCGCTTTTCCTCGGCGGAGCCAGAGGGCGCCGCGGCCGAGGGGCCTCCGGAGACGGCTGAAGCGCCTGTTGCTCGCCCCGGGCGGCGGCGGCGGCAGTTCGAGGCAGGCAAAGTCGGCCGGGCTGGAGAGGGAGCCCGGGGAGACTGGATGCGGAGCCGACGGGCGCCGGAGCCTTGGCGGGGCAGCCGAAAGGAACGAGCGGACGGACCGCCGGCGCCCTCTCGCTCCGCGGAGCGCGCCAGCCTTGCGGAGGGCTGAGGAAGCGAGCCAGCTGCCACCCCCGGACCCCTCGGCCGGCTCCTATGGGCACGAAACATTCTTCCCGCTGCCTGCTCCTCAGGAGGAAAATGGCGGAAAGCGCGGCGGAGAACACCGAGGTGAGAAAGCGGGCGGCGCCCCCCCCCCAGCCCCGTAGGCAAGCGCCCACCTGAGCGCGCCCAAGAGCCGGGCGTCGCCAGCGCCCTCGCCCGGCCTCGGGCTGGCGGAGATCCCTCGCCGGCGCCTCGGCTCCCCGGCCGGCGAAGAAAGGGCAGCGCCGCGGAGACGGGCCCTGCCGCCCCTCGTCTTCCCCGGCCCCTCGCCAAGGTGTCCGCCGGGGCTTCTCCCTGCCCGGGGGCGCGGGGCTGACTCCTTTCCGCGGCGTCTTGTGGTTGGGTTTGCTGCGGAGTGGTAGCAGAGGGTCTCCCGGCCGGCAGAACCACCTTCTCCGAGCCCGGCCGGGGCTCCCTCCTCTCCGGCTGCCGCAGATCGGCTCCTTCCCGGGCGGGACACCTCGAGCTGCTCTCAAGCGCCTCCGGCAGGGCGGCTGCCTAGAGCGTGGGGAGCAGCGAGGGCGGGATCCAGCCCGCAGTGCCCGGCGAAGCTGGTCCGGGCGCTGCAGAGGAAGGGAGCGAGCGGCGGGGGGCGCGATCGTTTCGGCTTGGTCGGCTCCACGTGGCGAAGCAGCTTCGCCGCGGAGTCGGAAACTATTTGGGGCGGGGAGGGCCTTTCTCCGGACTCGGGGCTGCGCGCAGGTGGGCGCCGGAGGAGCCCGCGTCCCTTTCCGTCGGCAGGTTGCGCGCCGCGCTCTCCTTCCCGAAGACTTTCGACTAGGAGCAGGAAGCGGCAGCGGACGCTGCATGGCCGTCCATTTGCAAAGGCTCTCGCAGGATGCTGACCTACATTGTCCGGGTCCTGGCGCTTAAGGAGGGAGGAGGATGTCCTGGAAATGTTTGGCTATTCCCCCCGCAACGCAATCTGCCTCCAATCTGAGCTCCACAACTCTTCGCCTACGCGCAAGAAAGGTTTCTAAATGCGCCTGAACGCAAGGCGGCTGGAATGATCTCAAAAGGAGAATGATTGAAGCAAAAAAATCGAAACGGGAGCCATGGCAGGTGCTGCATGGAAGCGCCTGCCTGCAAACACTTTGTGAGGGAGACGATTCTAAAAACAGCACCAGGCGGGCGGAGCATCTGCAAAGTGCCGGAGGAGCAGCGCGCCGCGTAGCGTGCAATTGGGGTTCGAATGAAGGTCACAGGCAGAGTTCCTGGCTGGTTTGATTTGTTTTACCTAAGATGAGATGCTTGAAGGTGGGGGAGCATATTAGCTGAGACCTTAAACTTTAATTATTTGAACAACGTTATGGTCTCGCCTCCTCCTCCTCACCCTGAGTTATGGCTCGGCTGTGAAGGCATCTAGAAATTTTTCAGCTTGGAAACGGAAAGCAATGAGTTTGCCCTCCTTAGGCTGCATGCATATAACCTGTGGTAGCCAGGTAGAACCTCCATGTTCAAAACAACATGCCCTAGAATACCAGGTGATGATTGTGATCTGTTTGGCTGCAAAGATTTTTGCTTAGAAATTAAATGTTTGCTAAAGGGAGAGTAACACATAGCTGCCAAGTTTTCCCTTTTCTCGCGAGGAAGCCTATTCAGCATAAGAGAAAATCCCTTAAAATAAGGGATAACTTGGCAGCTATGGTAACATTAAAACTAATTAAAAATGGGTAGCTATTATCTACTGAAGATAGAGATAACAAGATAACGGTAAGTTTATCTCTTACAACAGTTCTTACCTTACTAACTCTATGCTATCCAGGGGTCCCCAAACTAAGGCCCGGGGGCCGGATGCGGCCCAATCGCCTTCTAAACCCAGCCCACGGATGGTCCGGGAATCAGCATGTTTTTACATGAGTAGAATGTGTCCTTTTATTTAAAATGCATCTCTGGGTTATTTGTGGGGCCTGCCTGGTGTTTTTACATGAGTAGAATGTGTCTTTTTATTTAAAATGCATCTCTGGGTTATTTGTGGGGCATAGAAATTCGTTCATATTTTTTTTCAAAATACAGTCCGGCCCCCCACAAGGTCTGAGGGACAGTGGACCCGGCCCCCTGCTGAAAAAGTTTGCTGACCCCTGTAATAACCCACCCTCTTCTGTTGTGAAGTTAAGGTGTTCAAGGGTGCTTTTGCAAGTATCAAATCCCACCTTAACCATAAACTCACTGATGACTGATACCCTTTATTACTTCAGTCCAGTGCCATGCCATGCGGTCATTGGACTAAGGGACTAGCCTAGTCCCCTAAATGTTCCCCTGGTTGCTCCTTCCCAATCCCGGGAAGCTTCTGCCCTGCTTAGGGAGGGAAGTGTGATTCTCATGTGTGCGGCGTTAGGGCGTTGCAATGTCACATGCATGACACCGAGCCCCCCCCCCCCCCCCATGCCTCTCTCAAGCTAGCACCTCTGGCCCTAACTGTTCCCTATGAAAAATTTCACCACACACCACTGCTTCAGTCATTGTTTAGTATAAGATGTTTGAAGAAACTTCAAACATCTCTGGTTGAATAAATATTGTTTAAGAATGAGTAAGAAATTATGGCGGGACTATCAAGCCTATATTTGTTAACTTGGACCTAACACCTACATTTAATATTATCTTCAAATAATTATCTACTAATGTAGTCTACTATTGACCTCTGTCAGATGATACTGCTTCTTTCCAATTAAGACTACAGAATCTGTTTTCTGACTGCTTAAATTTTAACTGCATGCTGAATCAACTTACTGTCTTTTATAACCGATCTTTTCAGTGACCAACAATCTACTAACCACCTGGCATTAATTAGTCATAGGCAAGATATAAGAGGCATATTGTACCAAGGAATTCCGTTAATTAACAAACTTGATAATACCCTGGTTCAACTTCATAGATTCGATTTCTTCTGGTGACTAGCAAGTTGACAACTAACAGCCCTGTACTGTCTATTATCTAAAAGCTACCCTGTAAACAAGAACTAATGAACTGATGACTTAATCATAGAATCATAGAGTTGGAAGAGACCACAAGGGCCATCCAGTCCAACCCCCTGCCAAGCAGGAAACACCATCAAAGCATTCTTGACATATGCCTGTCAAGCCTCTGCTTAAAGACCTCCAAAGAAGGAGACTCCACCACACTCCTTGGTAGCAAATTCCACTGCCGAACAGCTCTTACTGTCAGGAAGTTCTTCCTAATGTTTAGGTGGAATCTTCTTTCTTGAAGTTTGAATCCATTGCTCCGTGTCCGCTTCTCTGGAGCAGCAGAAAACAATCTTTCTCCCTCCTCCATATGACATCCTTTCATATATTTGAACATGGCTATCATATCATGATAAGCATTAGCAATTGATTTCCTGAATAACTGATAACCAATGACTGATGACTATTTTGAAAGTGATTACTAACTATTAACAAGAGCAGATGGGTATCATTGATGTTTGGTCTCATTAGACCAGGGGTCCTGTAACAGGAGGTAACACCCTGAGGTAGATGTGACAGCCAGATGTAGCGGCGAAGGAGGTAGCAGCAAGGCCTGTTACAAGCGGCGGGCTCTCATGAAGACACGACAGACAACTGATAGAGTCAACCAGTTGTGGGACGAGAGCCCCGAGCTCTCTCGTGACCACATATTTATTAGGTATAGAGAATGCATATTCACAAGCCACAAACCAATCGTTACAGCACACCTATCTAGCAGTATCCAATAATATCAGCAGAACACTCTTATGCCCATATATGCTCAGACCTATTGTTCTCCATAGTATACATGTTTCTCATGGGGAGTTGAGCTCCTGGGGAATGAATAACTAAAGATGGATGGAGATGTTCCCCATGACTGGCATGACCTCAATAACTAAAGATGGATGAAGAAGTTCCCCATGACTGGCATGACCTCTGAGGAATGGATAACTTGTGATGTATGTGAGATGTTCCTCATGGCTGGCCTGGCCTCTGGGGATCATCAATCTTGTGTGGCATGTGGAGACGTACAGACTCTACATCCCTGGCTCGTTACGCCTAGCCGATGTTGCCATGGTGCCCACATACCTCTTGAGAGAGGAGCGTGGAAGCACCATTTGATGGCTTTATTTGATGGCTTTGGGATGTGGCTGCATTATTCCCACAGGGTCCCCAAACTAAGTCCCGGGGTCTGGATGCGGCCCAATCGCCTTCTAAATCCGGCCCGCGGATGGTCCGGGAATCAGCATGTTTTTACATGAGTAGAATGTGTCCTTGTATTTAAAACTAGCTGGCCCTGCACACGTTGTTGTGCGTTAGCCTGTGAAATGGAGGGTAATAGCCCCCCTTCAGATACCCCTGAGCCTCAGAGTCCCCCTGAGTCGAGGCGAGACACTGTGGAGAGCAGGTTTCATCCCTGTGTCTCCCCCCACCCTGTTCTGACCAATTACATATCCCTGCCCTCTATTCGGACACCCCATCCCCCCCCCCCAGGCAGGCCCCTACCTCCACTTGGCCTAGTTTGGAAAGCGGCCTAGTCTGCAAAGCCGAGGTGAGATACTGTGGAAAGGGCAGGTTTCATCCCTGTGTCTCCCCCCACCCTGTTCTGACCCATTACATATCCCTGCTCCCTATTTCCCCCCCCCCCCGCATCCCCTCCAGGCAGGCCCCTACCTCCACTTGGCAATGTTGGTTATTTGGTGGGGGCCTAGGGGTGTGATAATGGCCGCCTTGGGGGTTTCAGTTGCTTGGTTGATGATTATGTCATTTGGTTTGTGGGTGTGGCTTAGATTTCACAGGAAGGGAGGGGGTGGAGTATTACGCCACTTGAGGGCTCTGTTTGAGTTGGTGGAAAAGCAGGTCTGTACCTACGCAGGAGTGTGATTTGAGGGATTTTGCCCCCAACAACGCTCTGGGAGTGGCCTGGATCATTGTGTCAAAATTTCAGGACGATCAGTCAAGCGGTTACGGAGAAAAGTGTCAAACGCAGTTTCACGATTTTTACATTTTTATATATATATAGATGCATCTCTGGGTTATTTGTGGGGCATAGGCATTTGTTCATTCCCCCCCCCTTTCAAAATATAGTCTGGCCCCCCACAGGGTCTGAGGGACAGTAGACCGGCCCACTGCTGAAAAGGTTTGCTGACCCCTGCGTTAGACAGTAGACAGACCTGCTCCTTCAAGGGAAGATGTCCTTCGCACCTCTTGGACCCCCCATGAAGCCACCCTCCTGTCTGGATTCACATCCAGGCACTGGTCTTCTTTTCCTGATTCTGATGGTAAAGCTGGTGTCATCAGCCTGGTGTGCCACGTCAGTCCAAGTCCCCTGATTTGGCATCATCTCATAATGGCTTCATATAAGTAGCATGGGGAACAATAACATTGCTCTGCTGGCCAGATGAAGCCATTGACTACATGAAATAATTGCTAGAGGATGCATGGTGGTGGAGAACTAAGTTTCCTTTATCATTGCTTCCACAATAATACACCCATGTTCAGTCAGACTCGGCTTTGTACCACCTGCATTCCCGTAGTCACCCTTCCTGCTTCATCACATACACGTCTCCGAATGCTTCGTGGTGTTGACAAGGATACTCAGGAACAATTGCATTGAAGGCTTACACATCTCATGATTCCCACAGTAAGAGAACGGCCTCAACAGGAGTGCCAGCCCTATCAGCTAGAAAATTCTGCAGAGCATTCAGGAAACAATCTGATTCAGGGCAGACTGTCTCAATGGGTCTCCTACCTCTGCAGAGGCAGAGAGGCACATCCAGCCCAGACCTCACCAGGGAATCATTTGTCCATGACCGTGTGCTCAAATCAGCTTTGTTGCAAAAGCCAGGTCATGTTCTGCCATATTGGGACAGCCTTGTGGTTCTCGTGGAGGCCATTAAGTCTTGAGCCAGAGTACTGAGGCCACCTTGAGATGAATGTAGAATTCTCCCAACACATTTAAAATGGCCTATACCAGGGGTCAGCAAACTTTTTCAGCAGGGGGCTGGTACACTGTCCCTCAGACCTTGTGGGGGGGCGGCGGACTATATTTCGGAAAAAAATATATGAACGAATTCCTATGCCCCACAAATAACCCAGAGATACATTTTAAATAAAAGGAACCTTCTACTCATGTAAAAACAGCAGGCAGAAACCACAAATAACCCAGAGATGCATTTTAAATAAAAGGACACATTCTACTCATGTAAAACATGCTGATTCCTGGACCATCCGCAGGCCGGATTTAGAAGACGATTGGGCCGCATCCGGCCCCCAGACCTTAGTTTGGGGGCCCCTGGTCTATACCATCAGTGGATGGCTCTCATCCACTGAAATTCTGGGGAATATACTAAATCTAAATTATATCTATTCCAGATAAAGATGAGTTTTCTTTTCTGATGCGTGTGCAGAAGAGTGGCCAGGACTCTGGGGTGTTTTACAGCCTATATTTCCATACTTGGATGCTGCGTATTTTGTGATTTTAAATCTCTGCTGTTCTCTCACGACAGAGTGAGAATTTCCATAATTCTTATGCCTTTCTAGGTTGGCAATGGTCCTTCCCAGCCCATTCAGCCTCCAGCTGTTCCAAAGCCTGTCCAATCCACCGTTCCTGCTCCAGGCAGAGGAAAAATAGCAAAACTCCTGAATCCAGAAGAGATGACATCAAGGGATTATTACTTTGATTCATATGCCCACTTTGGAATTCATGAGGTAATCCCTTAAAAAAAACATTACCCTATTGGCTCGAATATAAGACACACCCACAAATAAGCCACACCTTAAAAATCCAAGGCTTATTTGTGGCTGTGGCCCACCTCCTGGCACTACCGCCTCCTGGCACTCCCCCCCCCCCAAGCCAGCACCAGGGGAGGCTTGGGAGCAGCAGGCGGGCTGTTTGCTGCTACCCCATGCTCCCACGCTGCTCTGGGGGGGGGGGAGGCTTTGCCACTTATATGTAGTTATATGTAGTAAATATTACAGTGATCAAAATCAAGAAGGGTCAAGGACTTGTATAAAAAAAATGGAATTCCCAAGATCTAGTTGTACCTCAGTCCCTCATACATGAATTTATCTGTGTGTATAATACTTTGATTAAATCAAATAACACTTTGATTAAAATTTGGTGGAGATTTCAGGCAGCATCACCTTTGATGTAGTGGCTGAGAGATCTAGCCTGCAGGCCACCAGCTCGCCATCACCAATAGCCATTTTAAAATGTGACACATATTTGAAGCAGATCCTCAGGTGCAGGGAAGTAGTTGAGCAGGTGGAACTCGCCCTGCCTTATCTTTAAAATGGATTAACCATCAGCTCCACCGTCTAACCAACTGAACTATCTACAGCAGCACTGTTTGCTGCTTTAACTATATAGCTAAAATGGCTGCAAAAGTTTGCTCAGAAACTTCCACTTGTCTAATTCCATGTTAGATCAAACAAAAGGTAGTATGGATAATTGAACAGCGACTTTACTGATGTTGTTCGTGTTACTGTGGAACATGAGCAAGGGATGGACTAAACGACCTCCAAGATACAACTGCGAAATCCACGAATCTAAAAAGTTCCAGGTGTTTTCTCCCCAAATTTGAGAACATTTTTGCTAGCTAAAACATATGATTTTTAAAAAAAATGGAACATAAGTAAGTCATGTATTTTCAAGCAAACATATGGTGCCTTTTTCTAACACAGGAGATGTTGAAGGATGAGGTGCGCACATTAACGTACAGGAACTCCATGTATCACAATAAACATGTTTTTAAGGATAAGATTGTATTGGATGTTGGAAGTGGCACAGGGATCCTTTCAATGTTTGCAGCAAAGGCAGGAGCCAAGAAAGTTTATGGGGTAAGAACAGCATTTCCTGAAAAATCCTGTCATATTTGCGTGTATATTTTTGCAACTTTGTAGCAGCGTTGCCAACTTTTGATTTAAAAAATTTAGATGCCCGCAGTGAAGTTTAATGGACTCTGACTAGTCAGGATATGGAGCCAGGCAGAGATGCTGATATGAGAATAATCTCTGAGACTCTGTCCCCACTTTTTCTTCTTGTCTTCTTCTGCTTTCGAGAACTTTAGGAACATTGGAATCGCACAAATCACACATGCTGAAATCTCTTTCGCATATGTGTACATGTGCAGGGGCATAGGAAGGGGGGCAATGGGGGCGCTCTGCCCCGGGCAGCGTGATCCCGAGGGTGCCATGGCGGCTGCCCCCAGAATGCGCGCCAGCCCCGCCCCCGCCTGCTCTCCGCCCCCCGGTGTTGGAGAATGAAGCTCCGCCAGTGTACATGTGTGAATGCACCGTTGAAGCAGACACATTAAGTGGAAATGCTGCTGGTGCCGCCTTATATAAAAAAACAAATGCCAGTTGTCAGAGGGCCTGATATGGCTACTCTAGAGTAACGACTCCAGCATGGTCTTTTAAGGCTTTTATTAAGTGCTGATTATTTACAGTGTTCAGAGCAGTAAAAATGCATCCTTAAGGTGAGGTGTCAGAACCTCCGAATGGCGATTGGCGCGTTTTCTTCCAGCACCAAAGCTTTGGCAGACCCAACCTCTTCCCCCTACGTTTGCGTCGCAATTCGGGAGTTGGGGGGATTGGCCTCCCCCCCGTGCGTCCAACTTCCTGTCCCACCTGCGGCATGGGCTCCACAACCTTGCCTGAGCCTCGGACACCACTTCCTGACTCTCCGCTGGAGGCAGAGCTCTCCTTACTCTCTCCAGCGCTTGGGGATGGGCTGGAACTTAAGATGGGAGGGACTTCCCTGTATCCCTTGTCCCTCACATCCACCCCCCTCCCAGGCTCCTCTCCCCCCCTCCCTAGAGGCTCTCTGCTTGCTGGGGACGAGTGAAACCCCAAGAAGTCTGTGGCATCTGAGCCTGTGGGTGTAAAAATTTCCCCCCAATCCTGCGATCTTTCTCCTTCCCCCTGAGAAGACGGGAATCCCAAGAAGTCAGTGGCGTCAGAGCTGGTGGGAGTAAAAATGTTCTGCCAGTCCTCTCCTGCCTCTGACGTAGTCGACCTCGGTGAAACCCACACCTCTTCTTCCGTATCCTCAAATTCCGCTTCCCATCTCCATGGAGAGCTGCTGCCTGCGATCCCTTCCTCCCGCCCCTCCCCCTCTCCCTCCCTTTCCATGTGCCAGGGCTTGGGCCTGTGGGGGAACAGGGCGTGGAACTCTTCCACTAAAAATTCCTCAGGTACTTCCGTGGCCGGTATCCACTCATTGTGGGACGGCGGAGTGTCCTCCCATGCTATCAGGTACTCCAGCCCTCTCACCCCTCTCCTTGAGTCTAAAATCTCAGTTGCCTCATTGAGCTGTCGGGCGTCTCCCGTCTCCCCCCCTCCCTCTGGAGGCTGATCGCTGTCCCTGAACCTGGTACTTTCTCTGTACAGCGACAGCAGCGATCTATGAAACACTGGGTGCACTCTCATGTCCTCAGGCAGTGCTAGCCTGAAGGCTACCGGGTTGACCTGTTGCGTGGCCGTGAAGGGGACCAGCCTCCTGGGTGCTAACTTCTTGCATCGCCCCCTGGTGGGAAGACCTTCCGAGGATAACCAAACCTTGTCCCCCACCCTGATGACCTCTCCCGGTCGCCTGTGGCGATCTGCCCCCTTCTTGTACGCTTCCTTGGCCCTCTCCAAGTGTTCTCTGAGCTGCTGGTGCACCGTCTCCAGGTCCTCTGCCCAATCCTCTGCCTGTGGGCCCTCTTCCTCCTCCTCCCCCTCCCTCTCCGGGAAAGATCTGAGGTCGCGCCCGTAGTTGGCCTTACAGGGCGACACCCCTGTGGAGACGTGCACCGCATTGTTGTAGGCAAATTCTGCCAGTGGCAGGCGATCCACCCAGTCCGTTTGCCTCTGGCTGACGTAACATCTCAGGTACTGCTGCAGAATGGCGTTGACCCGCTCCGCCTGTCCATTGGTCTGCGGGTGCCGAGCCGTAGACAAACTGACCTCCACCTGCAGGAGGTTCATTAGCCGCCGCCAGAACCTGGAAACAAATTGGCGGCCACGATCCGAAATAACTCTTAAAGGCAATCCATGCAGTCTGAATACGTGGTCAACAAACAGTTTGGCCGTCTCTTCTGCCGAGACCGCCCTGGCACACGGTATAAAGTGGCACATTTTGGACATGAGGTCCACCACCACCAACACTGCGGTCTTGCCCCTGGACGACGGCAGGTCTGTGATGAAGTCCATGGACACTACTTCCCACGGCCTGTGCGGTGTGGCTAATGGCTCCAGCAAACCTGCTGGTGGCGCTCTGACCACCTTTGCTCGCTGGCAGGTGTCACATCCCCTTACATAATCCCGAACATCCTCCCGCACCCCTGGCCACCAGAAGTGTCTCATGACTAGGTGAGTGGTTTTGTCCCTTCCGAAATGACCCGCCGTTGGGTTGTCGTGCATCTGCTTGAGGACCTTACCTCTCAGCTGTTTGGTGGGTAGGTACAGGGCTCCCCTGTAAAAAAGCAAACCCCTCCTTTCCTCAAAGTCTTTAGCTTGCTCCCTCCCCCCTCGCAGCTCTCTGAAGATGCGGGAGGCAAACTCATCTGCTGCCGTCAGTGCTGTGAGTTCTGCCTCGCTCACCACTGCTGCTCCGCAGGACCATGCTGATGGGGGGAAAATGTGCCTGGGCGCTGGTGGCAACTCCTGCTCCATGTACTCTGGTTTGCGGGAGAGGGCATCCGCCCTGACATTCTGCTCCCCCGGGATGTAGTGGATGGAGAAGTTGAAGTTCGAGAAGAACTCTGCCCACCGTATCTGTCGCTGGTTGAGCACCCTGGCCGTTCTCCAGAACTCCAGGTTCTTGTGGTCTGTGCACACCTGGATGGGGTGCTTGGCGCCCACCAGGAAGTGTCGCCAGTGCTGGAAAGCAGCGTGGATCGCAAGAAGTTCCCTATCAAACACCGTGTAGTTGCGTTCAGGCTGTGTCAGCTTCCTGGAGAAGAAGGCACAAGGTCTCCACTCTCTGTTGGTGTCCAGTTGCAACAGGATCGCTCCCAACGCCCGGTCTGAAGCGTCTTTCTCCACGCGTAGGGGCGCATCCTGCACCACATGGAACAGGTTCTGGTCGGACGCGAACACCCTCTTGAGGCTTTCGAACGCTGCTTGCGCCTCTGGCGTCCACCTGAACTTCTGCTTGCCTCTCAGGCAGTCCGTGATGGGAGCCGTAACCCGCGAGAAGTTCTTGATGAATTTCCTGTAGAAATTGGCGAATCCTAGGAGGCGTTGGGCATCTTTGCGCGTCCTGGGGCTGTGCCAGTCCAGGATGGCCTGCACCTTGTCCTTGTCCATCGCCAGTCCCTTGTCTGACAGTTTGTAGCCCAGGAAGTCCACTTCCCTGGTGTGAAACTTGCACTTCTCCAGCTTCACATACAGGTGGTTTTCCTTCAGGCGTTGCAATACCTCCCTGACATCCTTCACATGTTGCACTGGGTCAGCGGAATAGATAAGGATGTCATCCAGGAAGACTAAGCAGTTCTTGAAGAGAAGGGACCCCAGGACGTGGTGCATGAAGGCCTGGAAGCATGCTGAGCCCCCTTGCAACCCGAAGGGCATCACCAGATATTCAAAAGAGCCCAGAGGCGTGAACATCGTGGTTTTCCACTCATCGCCTTCCCGAATCCTGATCAAGTTGTACGCCCCCCTCAGGTCTAGCTTGGTGAAAATCTTGCCCCTGCGTGCCGCTGTCAGGAGATCGTCCACTCTGGGCATGGGGAAAGCCACTGGCTCTGTCACTGAATTGAGCCGTCTGAAATCCACCACAAGACGGCGCTGTTGCGTGTCTTTCTTGTCCACCCAGAAGACCGGGCTGCCCCCTGCTGCCTTGCTTTCTCTGATGAACCCCCGTTTGAGGTTCTTGTCTATGAACGCACGCAAATCCTCGAGTTCCTGATCTGACATGGCGTACAGCTTGGCTGGGGGTATCGTTGCCCCTGGCACCAGGTTGATCTGGCAGTCGAAAGACCTGTGTGGGGGTAGGTGGTCGGACTCCGCTTCGCTGAAGACCTCCTGCAGGTCCCAGTACTGCTTGGGTATCGCCTCACCCCCTTTGACATGCATGGTGGCCACCGTGGCTATTGGAGGCCCCTCCCCTGGTTGGTGCTGCATGCAATGTTCCAGACAAAAGTCCGACCCAAACGTGATGCATCTCTGGTGCCAACTTATGGAGGGGTCGTGGCGTGCCAGCCAGCTCATTCCCAAAACGATGGGGGGGTCTGAGATGGTTGTGACGTTGAAAGCCAGTGTCTCTGAGTGCCTTCCCACCGTCATTCTCATGGGGGGGGGGGGTTTGATGAGTGATGGCCCCTCCCAGCAACTCTCTGCCGTCAATGGTGGCTACGTGCAGGGGAAAATCCAGCTGCAGAAGCTGGATCTGGTGCTCTTCTGCAAAGTTTCTCGAGAAGAAGTTGGCTGAGGCACCACTGTCAATTAAGGCGAGGACTGTCAGGGGATAGCCATTTGGGAGCGTTAGCGTGACTTCTAGAACCACTCCTGCTCTGGGAGGGGTGGGCTGGCTCTGCTCCTCTCTGTGCGGGTGGGCGGGCTGGGGCTGTTGTCTGCTGACTGTGCCTGGCTGCTGCCCCTTGTCTCCTGCAGCCAGGCTGTCTCGTTTCCCTGCTGTGGTGCTGCTTCAGTGGGGGAAGGTACAACCGTTCCCGCCTTTCCTTGCCACTCTCTGCGATGAGGGCAGTCTCTGACGCGATGCCGGGGGGAGTTGCAGAGAAAGCGATTCCCGCCTCTTCCCTCCTTGCGTCTTGGCGCCGCCGGGGTTTGAAAAGCCCGCGCGCGCGCTCCTCCGATCTCCATCGGTTCCGGCTCTGGGCTTGGTCTGGGCGGGTCTGGGGGCGGGCCCTGGGGTGGGGTTTGGTGATGTGGTCTGTCCTGGGAGCGTGGGAACCAAGGTTTTGCTGCGCGCGTCGCTTGTTTGTCATACCATCTGGATTCCTGTCTCACCCCCACCGCTAGCGCCACTTTGCTTAACTCATCCATAGTCCGCGGTCTAGGACCTCTTGCCAGCTCATCCTTAACGTCTGCGTGCAAACCCAGGTAGAAGGCTGATTTCACTGGCTCACTTTGCAGATCCCACCCCAGTTTGTGCACCAGCATGGTGAATCTCGCCCAGTAGTCCCTAACTGTCGATTTTCCTTGTGTTAAGTTATGAAGCTCCTGTTTAGTGGCCTCCATTTCACTGTCACTAGCGTACATTATTTTTAAAGCTTCTAGAAATAATTTTGCGTTCTTCATGCAAGGATTTTTTTGCGCGATGAGCGGTCTTACCCATTCTCGGGCGGCCCCCGTCAAATGCTCTATGATAAAGGAGACTCTGTGCGCGTCATCTGGGAATTCTGCTGCATGCAATTCCAGCGCATAATTTATTTCTGTCTCGAATCCTAGGTACTCCCTAGGGTCGCCGCTAAACTTGGTGACTAGGCTCTGTCCCCTTCTCACTTGGACTAGCTGCGGCTGGGGCGCCCCCCCACCTCTAGCGGCTTTCTCCTCTTCCAACTTTTTCTGCAGGTCCAATACCATCACCCTTAGCTGTTTCTCAGTCTCCTCTTTTGTCCTCACCTGGTCCACCAGCTTGTTCAGCTCCTCCTGCGCCCCTCGCGCTTCCTCCTGAGCGGCATGCAATTGCTGCTGTGCCTGCGCTGTGAGGTTCCGTAGCTCCTGCTTCGCTGCTTCGGCCTCCAGCCTCCAATGCTCAGCCTCTTGAGCGCTCATCGCTGCACTCCAAAGTAGCCAAAAAAAGATTCGGAGGTTGCTGTCAGAGGGCCTGATATGGCTACTCTAGAGTAACGACTCCAGCATGGTCTTTTAAGGCTTTTATTAAGTGCTGATTATTTACAGTGTTCAGAGCAGTAAAAATGCATCCTTAAGGTGAGGTGTCAGAACCTCCGAATGGCGATTGGCGCGTTTTCTTCCAGCACCAAAGCTTTGGCAGACCCAACCTCTTCCCCCTACGTTTGCGTCGCAATTCGGGAGTTGGGGGGATTGGCCTCCCCCCCGTGCGTCCAACTTCCTGTCCCACCTGCGGCATGGGCTCCACAACCTTGCCTGAGCCTCGGACACCACTTCCTGACTCTCCGCTGGAGGCAGAGCTCTCCTTACTCTCTCCAGCGCTTGGGGATGGGCTGGAACTTAAGATGGGAGGGACTTCCCTGTATCCCTTGTCCCTCACACCAGTTTTACTCAGAATGTTCTGACAATTAATCAAAATGTCTGGCTTTTACATTAAAAATTCTAGCAATTGGCCAAAAAATCAGCTAGGTCTCCCCCAACCAAGTTGGCAACCCTACTTAGAAAGGATCTGCACTAGATATTCTTTCCATCTTGGTGTCAGTCTCATCCATTTCTTTTCTTGCTACCCTGTTTCTCCTAAAATAAGACATACCCATAAAATAAGCCATAGCAGGATTTCTAAGCATTTGCGCAATATAAGCCATACCCCGAAAATAAGACCTAGTGATAGGCGCAGTTCTGGAGGGCCCCAAGGAAGAGGCAAGGCTGGACGCGTAATTAAAAAATAAGACATCCCCTGAAAATAAGCCAGTGTGGGGGTTTTAAAGGAAAAATAAATATAAGACGGTGTCTTATTTTCGGAGAAACGCGGCACATGTCACTTAGTGCAATCTTTTGTGTGTTTTCTCCAAGTCCCCCAATTTGCAACAGGGCCTGCTGACAAGGAAATGTGCATAGGATTGTACCTACAGAGAATTCCTTTGCCTCTTTTCAGCCAGATTGTGTCCTGATACCTGTGAGGTTGGAGTCAGACATTTGTTTGGTGATGGTGGTAAACAAGGTGACTCAAGTTGAATAGGTTCCCCCCACAATGTGACTGAGTAATTTCTAACATGGCAGCTGCACAGTATTGAGATTGTGGCTCTGCACTTCCTGGTTCAGATTCCTTTGAAAGATTTTCTGGAAATTGATGAGAATTAGATCTGCCACGTAGGCTGGAAGGGGGTGGGGTTTCAGTGTGGGAAAGGGTGTCAGTAACTCTAGTGGGGGAATCTTGGGGAAGATTCCAACCCCTCAGCAGAACTTTATCACAACCAGCCACTCTGCCCCCACACTTTGCACTTTATTTATTTGCCTCTCTTCCAGACATTTTGTATTTCCTCCTGTCACTAACATACACTGCCAAAGCACTAATTTTAAAGAAGTTCACATAATTAAAAAAAACAAACAAAAAGGGATAAATATACAATTATCTATGTTATGAAAATACAGTAATAGTAATAGTATTTTAGCGTGTTGGAAGCCACCCAGAGTGGTGGTATTAATGATAGAATAGCGGTATATAGTAATAGTATCAATAATAGTAATAATCCTATATAATAAAGTGCAAGTGTCTCTGCGTCCAGTATTCCCTGTGTCCCTGGGTTTGCGCTACTGCGCATGTGCCCCACGGACACAGGGATTGGACACAAGGATTGGACGCACACACGTGCGCTCTCCCCACCGATGAAGAGAACCAGAACCCAGTAAACGAGCCACTGGCAGCTTCTCCTCACGCCTCCTGCTCGAGAGCGGCTGCTGCTGCTGTGGGACAGCGAGATGTTTGACGAAGCCGCCGGCGCCCTGCCGGCGCCGCCATCTTCCCGCACCCCATTCTCCCACCTGCTCAGCGCTCGGCCTCTTCAGCTGCTCGGTGGTCTGTCGGGGGAGCCTGGGGCCCTCGGCGCACATCCCCGCCAGTGGAGGCGGCGACGGAGGTGGCGCCTGCGCGGTCCCAGGGCTTCCCCTCCGTTCCCACCCGCCCGTTGTGCCCGCCTTTCCGGGCGGCGCGGCATGAGGCGGCGGCGGCCCCGGCTTCTCCTATAGCCGAGCGCCAGGGTTGCGATCCGGCCTTGCCGCTTCCACGGCCGCTACCGAGACATGCGCTCTAGCACCCGTTATTTTAACGGGCTTCAAGATACTAGTCAATCAATAATATGACAGTAAGTAAGTAGTAAGTAAATTTTTATTTATACCCCGCCCTCCCCGGCCAAGACCAGGCTCAGGGTGGCTAACATCAAATGTCAAATACATTAAAACACAATCAAACAATTGATTAAAATACAGTTTAAAAATTAGAATCAGGATAAAATTAAATAACTGCCCACAAATTACATCAGGGCCAGCTATCCATGTTGGTCCCACATGAGCCAATAAAAGGGCCAAAGAGATAACTTACAGGGTCCCATAGAGGGGGTTCAAACAGGCCCAGACTGAAGGCCAGGCGGAACAGCTCCATCTTGCAGGCCCTGCGGAAGGATGTCAAGTCCTGCAAGGCCCTGGTCTCCTGTAATAGAGCGTTCCACCAGGCTGGGGCCAAAGCCAAAAAGGCCTTGGCACTGGTTGAGGCCAGTTTAACCTCCTTGAGGCCCGGGACCTCCAAGATATTATTTGAGGACTGTAAGGTCCTCCACGGGGGATACCAGGAGAGGCGGTCCTGTAAGTACGAGGGTCCTAGGCTGTATAGGGCTTTAAAGGTTAAAACCAGCACCTTAAACTTGACCCTGTACTCTACCGGGAGCCAGTGCAGCTGGTATAGCACTGGGTGAATGTGGTCCTGTGGCAAAGCACCCGCTGGAGTTTCTGAGTCAGCTTCAAGGGCAGCCCCGCGTAGAGCGAGTTACAATAACTGAGCCTGGAGGTAACTGTTGTATGGATCACAGTGACTGGTTTTGTTCCAGGTTGAATAATTACTGATCCAATAAGAAAATGATTAAACATTCTTCATTTTAGTACACAAAGGGAATATCATCAGCTTTATCAAGTGCTTCACTTGATATTTTTTAAGCATTTGAATGTGTAGATTCAAATTATCTAATGGAAGTAGTTAAAAAAATGGATTTGTAAAAAAATTGTAAAAACTTCTGAAAGGCATATATGATAGAAGACAGGCTGCAATTAGAATAAATAATTCAGATTCTCCAAAATGTGTTCTTAGTTGTGGAATGAAACTAGACTGCTCTCTGTTGCCCCTGTTATTTGTCTTAATTTTAAAACCATTAGCAATTAAATTATATAATGGCCTCTCTGGTACGGGAGTGGTTATAAGTGGAAATGGTTATAAATGGAAAAGAACAAAATTTAGGCCTCTATGCACATAATATAATTTTATGCACCTTTGACCCTATTACAGCAGGCAACATATTATGTACGGAATTGGAGCAGTTCTCCAGGGTCTCCAGATTGCAAGTTAATTTTCAAAAATCAGAGGTAATGTCTTTTCATACACCCCTCCATATACAACAAACACTTACAACTATGTTGAAGAGTCCAATAGCTAGGAAAAGTTTTAGATAGCTGGGGGTACAAATTACCTATAATTTGAATGTTAGTATAATTATAGCACTGTTTGAAAAAAACATATGTACAGATATAATACATTGGAATAAATTGAGACTCCCCATTGTAGACAGACTGGCTACATCTAAAACTCTGATTGCACCTTAATTGTTCTTTTTCTTTCAAATGCTGCAAGGTTGAATACCCTGTTTCTCATATTTTAAGGCATCCCCATAAAATAAGCCATAGCAGGATTTTTAAGCATTCAAGGAATATAAGCCATACCCCGAAAATAAGACATAGTGATAGGAGCAGCAGCAATGCCGGCCGCGGCAGGAGGAGGAGGAAAAAAATAAGACATCCCTTGAAAATAAGCCATAGTGTGTTTTTTTGAGGAAAAAATAAATATAAGACGTGTCTTATAATATGAGAAACACGGTACCAATAGCTCATCTGAACAACCAGCAGAAAAAAACTTAATAAGTTTCTATTCAGTTGGACCAACCACATTTTTTAAAAAAAATCTTTATTGTATCTCCACCCATTGGTTGCCAGTTGGGGCATTCCAAACTTAAGTAGCTAAGTAGCTATGATGAAGCAATCCAACTTAACGCATTATACAATCTATCCGTGTGAGGAAGCCCTTTGGTTTCGGGTAGTTGACAAATACAAGTTTTTGAAGGATTAGTATCAGGATCCAAAACCATATGGAATTGAGGTCATCCAGTAAGAGAACCCAGTTTTCAACACTGAAAGATATAGAAAATGGATGGTGTTCCTACATTGCATTAATGAAAAATACGTTTTGGTAGTTGAGTTGGCTTGCTAATCCCTATACTCATACGTCATTTTGAATATGGGAAAAATGGGCAAAAGTTTTAGTCCCAGGACTGTCACTGTCACCTATAAGTTCAGTACAACATCTTCCTTTATCTCAAAATAAAAAATAGATCATAAAATGTGAATGTATGGAAAGAACACCAGTTATATTATTTGAAAGGTTTTTATAGCAAGGGACAACCTCTTACAGCAGCAGAGATTACGTTTAGAAAATAATCAAAAGTTATGGTTGTTAGGATATCAGTTTCTTACACATATACAAATTAAAAAGGAAGCTATGAGGAAACTAACAGAATTTGAAAAGATAAGAGGAAGCATAATGACTAAGGAATTAATTTCCCTTCTATACAAAACCTTGATTGAGAACCAATTTTGCCTTCAACAAAATCTAATAAACTGGTGAGAACTAAATTGGGATATAAATATTGATAAGGATGAATGCAACTGTCTGTGAACAAAAGCAGCATATACATTTCTGTCAGCAACTACTAGGAAATGTTCACTAAAAATTGTCATGGATGGTGTTTAACACCAAGGCACCTATTTTATGTAAAGGCCAATAGCTTCCCATTGTGTTGGAGAGGATACCAAATTATAGGTACATATCAACACATGTGATGGGAATGTCCACAAATAGGGGGAAAATGGAAATGTCTTTTAAGAGCTATCTCAGATTACAGCTCAGACAATCCCAATAACCCCAGCATTAGCCTTGCTTGATTTATATACTTCAGATATGCACCAATTAAGAAGGAATTAATTATACATTTATTAACAGCAACCAGAATGGTAATAGCCAGAACTTGGAAAACATTGTGATTACTGAATATAGATCACTGGTATAATATATTCTGGCAAACAGACATAATGGAAAAGTCACAAAAAATGAACGTGGCAAGGGCTCAGCAAAATAAAATAATATTTACACTGTATGGTATGATTTTATTAACTATACAAATGAAATAGCACATGGATGTGAAACACCTACAACATATACTGTATTATCGCATGCATAAGCAGGCAATATTCTTTAGTTCCAATTTGGTTTACTGAAGAATCTATTGATTTTTTTTGTAATCGCCTCATTATTATGTTTTGTATTCACCCTCCTAGTGATTCATTTCTTTGTAAGTTTTGTCATGGTTTATTATTTATGTTTGTACAAAGAAATTACAATACAGTGGTACCTTGGTTTAAGAACAGTCCTGTTTACGAACGATTCGGTTTATGAACTCCGCAAAACTGGAAGTAGTGTCCCGGTTTGCAAACTTTACCTCGGTCTAAGAATGGAATCCGAATGGTGGAAGGGCACCAGCGACGGGAGGCCTCATTAGGGAAAGCGCGCCTCGGATTGAAAACAGTTTTGGTTTAAGAACGGACTTCCGGAACAGATTAAGTTTATAAATCAATGTACCACTGTAATTGTTTTGTGAATGCTTTGTTACTGATTTTGCAACAAAAATTAATTAAAATATTAAAAAGAAAAAACGAAAGAAGCATATTACATTATTTACTAAAACACAGTTGGTCTGTGTTTGCACTACAGACTAAAAGAAGGTCCTCTAACAGATTATTCACTTCCCTAACCACTCAGCAATTGCCGGAAGTCATGTAGGAAGTCATGATATGAAACCAATTTATCATTTTGGGGGTCTCAAAGGGTTGAACTGGGGTTCTTAAAGGGATGAAATGGAGAATCATTACTTCAATGGCCCCAGATCTGGAAAGAAGGTGGTTCAGTATTTTGTCCAAAATGGGAGAAAAGAAAATGGAGACTATGCCTCATTGAGCACATATACACTAAAAGCTTAAATTTGTAACTCCCTGTTCTTTTAGTTATATGTTTTCATATTCTATGTTTTTTTCTCTCCGTACAGTTTCTGTCAGGATTCGAATAAAATGCCTCTCATTGGTTCTGCAATACTTAATGCAAAGCACTTTCTCTTTCTCTCCTGCATCCTTTAGATTGAATGTTCCAGTATATCTGACTATTCCGAAAAAATTGTCAAGGCAAATCACTTGGACCACAGTAAGACATATTTAAGGAAATTACCGGTAGTTGTGCCTACTGTTTCTGACGTATTAACATTCCCATGTTTTATTTTGGTTTATGGATTTATTGTGATTAATTTTTTTAAGAAAATACACAAACACACACAAACACCTCTCTAGATTACAGTCCTTCTATTCACTAAAAAGAACCAGAGTATTCACACATGTGAAAACATCTAAGAAAAAAAGTAGAGTCCTGTTGGATCAGACCAATAATTTATCTAGTCCCATGGTTGGGAATCTCTGGCTTATTAGGCCCAGCAGACTCCAAATCATGCCCACCTGTCATCAGGTGTGAGCATCATGCACAGGAGGACAAGTAAAAACATACCACTAAATTCAAAAGGAAGAATTGGGAGTGTGCCCTAAGTATGTGCCTAGTTCTTCCTTTGCAGCCGTTGGCTTAAAGTCAAATCCTCTAACAGCACCAGGTGTTTCACAGGTGGGTGATGTTGGTGAAATATGGAAACACGGGTGAAATTGCACTAACTGCACGGTCTGGGTCTTGAGTTGCTCATCCTCCATGTCCGATTTCTGCTGAGCGTAGGACACCAGCTGCAGTGGGTTGCTGGAAACAGCTCAAGGTTAGAGGCCACTGGCAATGTTCATACAACCTCCCTTTCTCTAAAGTAATGTTTGTATGTGCATTGGCAGTATAAAACCAAGGCTGCAGTGTGGGGCGGCCTGGAACTTAACATTGCTCTCCCAGGCCTTTGGCTAATTTAACAATATATAGTCCATACCTGCCAAGTTGCTGTCAGAGAAATAAGGGACCGGGCCGGAAATAGCAGACCGGAAGTAGCGCTGCCGCCGTTTTTGGAACTGGGCGGAGCATGCTCAGAAGTGACTTTTGATGCTGCTTTGCCCAGTTCCAAAATGGCCGCCGCACCAGAAGTCGCACTGCAGCCATTTTGGAACTGGGCAGAGCAGCATCAAAAGTCGCTTCTGAGCATGCTCCGCCCAGTTCCAAAATGGCCACTGCACCAGAATAAACCGGGGAAAAACAAAAAAAATCTGTTTTTTCAGCTAGGAACAGCTGGAAAAACGGGGATTTCCCGGAGAAAACGGGAGACTTGGCAGCTATGATATAGTCTTTTTTAATGGGGGGAGCATTGTTTTTGTTTGCTACTATATTGGGGTTTTTTTGTTGCTCTTTGGAATTCATTTATTATGTATTTTATTACATTTTATATATTTTTATGTTGTTCCAAGATCTGGGTATGATTTTCATGAATACCAGATCATAAATTTCCAAAATAAACTGATAAAACTTTGTTCGATAAAAAGTAAACCCCAGGCACTTTCCAGATCTTAGAGGTGTTCATTGGCCACAAGACTCACCTCATATCTGTATCTGTCACTTTGGAAAGCAGCACAATCTGCTCCAAGTTCCTCTGCTGAGTTCAAGTTGTGTTTTGCGTCTAAAGCTGTTTTGCTGGAAAGTAAATTGCCCCATTCGCCATTATGGAGAAGCAAGAAATTGCTCTTATGTTTTCCCTCCTGACAGAATTTGCAGTTGCAGAAGGCCCTGTAGAGTGGCTGCGAGGTTACAAGAAGAGTTGGGGGGGGGGCTGGATGCCTGGATTTGTTTAGAAAAAAAGAAACCTTTTTTCATTTTATTGTGGATGAGAATTGGATAGAATTTGTAGTAAAGGGCACCCCTTTTTGTTTCAGGCTAAACCAAATTCCCAAATACTTAAAATCCTTAACTCACTATATTTTAATGTTTTCCATTTTTCCCTTATGTGAGCTTGATCTTTTAAAAGACAGAATAGTCTTAGTTTAAGTATAATAAGAAATTCCCTTTTATCAAACAGTGCAAGATATCTGAGAAGATGCCTCATAGCTATCATAATATAGAACAATAAGCTTACGATCCAGAACTCTATGAGAAAAAAACTCAGGCCCTTGCAGAGGGTTGGACTAGCTGACCGTAATGGTCCCCTCCAACTCTACAATTATATGAAATCCTGGACATTTTTTTTTAAAAAAAATACACAACACACACACACACACACACACACACACAAAATAAACACAAAAAATCAGGGTTCCAAAACATGCAGAAGCCTTCACAGTTACAGGAGACTTCCCAGTTGCCCTGGAACTTGTGAAGGGTGATGTTTTCTTAAACTCAAAACCCTTAACAAGACAATCTGTCAATCAGTGCTTTGAATAAAGACTGATGAACAATAGTCCAGTATCAGGAAACAATGTATATCATCTTGTGAAATAGCAGACAGTAATATATATATATATAGAGAGAGAGAGAGAGAGAGAGAGAGAGAGAGAGAGAGAGAGAGAGAGAGAGAGAGAGAAAATACAGTGGTGCCTCGCAAGACAAATTTAATTCGTTCCACAAGTCAATTCGTTTTGCGAAAAATTCATCTTGCAAATCGCGGTTTCCCATAGGAATGCATTGAATTTCCTTTTTTTGCCCATAGGAACGCATTAATTAAATTTCAATGCATTCCTATGGGAAACCGCAATTCACAAGACGAATTTTTCGCAAAACGAATTCGTCTTGCAAGTCACCATCAGATCACCATCAGATAGCAAAACGCATTAGTCTTGCAGGGCATTCGTCTTGTGAGGTACCACAGTAGATGTTTGCAGATATGCATGTGCACATAGGTGCCTATCTAAAAATAAAAATAAGCCAGGTCTCTGTAATCTATAAAGTGGGGTTAATGAACAATAGTACTAAGTTCTAAATGAATAAATAAAATAATAGGTGAACTAAAGTAAAGGTAAAGGGACCCCTGACTGTTAAGTCCAGTCACGGACAACTCTGGGGTTGCGGCGCTCATCTCGCTCTATAGGCCGAGGGAGCCGGCGTTTGTTCGCAGACAGCTTCCGGGTCATGCGGCCAGCATGCCTAAGCCGCTTCTGGCGAACCAGAGCAGTGCACGGAAACGCCGTTTACCTTCCTGCCAGAGTGGTACCTATTTATCTACTTGCACTTTGACGTACTTTCGAACTGCTAGGTTGGGAGGAGCAGGGACCAAGCAACGGGAGCTCAGCCCGTCGCAGGGATTCGAACCGCCGACCTTCTGATCAACAAGCCCTAGGTTCTGTGGTTCAGACCACAGTGTGAACTAGCAATTTGTAAAATCTTACCCCTTGACTCCAGTTATGAATATTGTTCCAAACATAAAACACTTTCACTTTTGGGTAAGGTAGAAATAAAGAAGATTCCGTTCATCCCTGCCAAATATGTGGGATCCTACATCCTGTTGCTGTTTGCAGGGAATGGATTTATTTTCACTAAGATCAAATTTTAATATGTAAATGAAATTAGAAGAGACAGAATACTATGTTTCACCAATAGTTTCCTGAGTACGGTATATGAAACCTGTTCTTTTTTGCTTCTTCCAGTAATCACAATATTTAAGGGTAAAGTAGAAGAAGTTGAATTGCCTGTGGACAAAGTAGACATCATTGTCAGTGAATGGATGGGTTACTCACTTTTCTATGAGTCCATGCTTAACACTGTCATCTTCGCTAGAGACAAGTGGCTGGTAGGTGCTTCATATATCACACTTGTTGCTGGAATGAATGGCCATTAGTTTGCCAGTCATTATCCTCCCCCCATCAATACCCAAAGTTAACTTGTTGGAATGGGAGTCATTTTGAGACTCTCTAAAAGATCTGTAAAGAGGGTGAAATAAACAGAGAAATAGATCTGTTTGATTTTTGGAATCAAAGGTTCATTTTGGAGTGACACCCTGCAGTTCTCTAGAAGTGATTCATGTAACAACCTCATGACTTAGTGACATGAAGTATTTCAAAGAAAGCAAAGGTGGGTGTTTTGGAAGGAGCAGTTCAAAAATATGATGTCTTTCTCAATTGATTAGCTTATAAGATCTATTCCCCCATAATTCATCAACAGAAACCTGGGGGACTTATGTTTCCAGACCGGGCTGCATTGTATGTGGTAGCAATTGAAGATAGGCAGTACAAAGACTTCAAAATCCACTGTAAGTATGTAGATATTACAATTCTCCTTTGCATTTCATACAAACTGTTTGTTAGCTGATGTTGCTATGGAGAGGATTATTGTATTCATCCACCAATTGCAGCCTGTATGCAAGTCCAAGGAGGTCAAGGCCTAACACACACAATTGGAAAGGGCCAAGCATCCCTATGGTAGGCCAAACAACTTCAAGAGACTTGCATCACAGTCTGTCTGGATGTGAGCAACTTTGCCTTCAATGTGCCTTGTAACCTTGCCACAGCAGGTTCCTGAGGTCTCCGGACTCAAAATTCTGCTTTTGACTTCCATTGTCAAAAAGCTTTTCTATTACAGTGGTACCTCTACTTACGAATGTTTCTACTTACGAATGGAGCTCCGTCCGCCATCTTGGATGCGGTTTAGATAGGATTTTTTCTACTGATGAATTTTTAGATAGGGTTGCTTCTACTTACGAATTTTTTCTCCCAATGCATTCCTATGGGATTCAACTTACAATTTTTTTCAACTTACAAATGTGTGTTCGGAACGCATTAAATTCGTAAGTAAAGGTACCACTGTACATTTCTCCTCATGTTTAACAAAATCTGCTTCTTAGAAACTCCCAACCTTTAGTCCTGCTGTCTGGAGCAAAGGAACGTCTGCTTCATCTACTGTGTGACAGCCCCTTAGAGATTTGAAAACAGCAATTATCCCTTAATCGTCTCTTCCCTAGGCTAAACTTGCACGAATTGCAAATGTTTCCCTTTTATTTGTACTGACCTTTGACCCTCTCCATTTGTTTTGACAGGGTGGGAGAATGTATATGGCTTTGATATGACCTGTATCAGGGATGTTGCCATGAAGGAACCCTTGGTGGACATTGTAGACCCAAAGCAGGTGGTGACCAATGCCTGTTTAATAAAGGTTTGGCGTTTCTAAAAGTATAATTTTAAAACAGTGTTACTTTAAAAAAGATTTCTGTGATATTCTTCAGGGACCCAGTACTTTTGTCTTTGTCCTTTCGCTCTGACTTTTCATGCTGCTAATCAGCTTCAAATGCTGATCCTTCTATATAAAAGACGGCATTCCATTGCACTATAATAGCACAGTCTATAATTCTGGTGGCTCTGCTTCAGTCCCCTCTGGCCTAAAGTTGCAGCTAGTAAATGTCACTAACTAATGGAAAGGATAATTACTATGCATGATCTAGTCCAGGAAAAATGGATTAAGGGGAAGTTGTAAATGTGCACCCTGGATGACAGGTACACTGCCAGGTACACTGCCCTTGGTGGTGGAGAGGGGCAGTGGCTGCTTCATGACACAAGCCTTGCCTAATAGCTTGCCATCTCTGAATATCTATAGCCAGCTTCCCCTTCATTCTGATGAGCCTTTGGCTTACTGGGAAGCTTACTATTAATGTATATAAAGTCTTAAGAGATGTTGCTCTTAGAGGTGCTCATAATTGAATCCTTGGTATGTGTGAAGAATTGTTAAGTATTCAAATTACTGAAAAAGGTACCCCTGACCATTAGGTCCAGTCACGGACAACTCTGGGGTTGCGGCGCTCATCTCGCTTTACTGGCCGAGGTACCCTGCATACAGCTTCTGGGTCATGTGGCCAGCATGACTAAGCCGCTTCTGGAATGGAATGGAAACGCCATTTACCTTCCCACCGGAGTGGTACCTATTTATCTACTTGCACTTCGTGCTTTCGAACTGCTAGGTTGGCAGGAGCTGGGACCAAGCAATGGGAGCTCACCCCGTCACGGGGATTTAAACCGCCAACCCACAGCGCCACCTGCGTCCCCAAATTACTGTAGCTGTATGTTAAGTAAAAACCAGTTTGTAGTGTTTTTTGAAGTGGTGATATATTTTAATCTGATACCAACAATAATTCATTTTAGCATGGTTTTTCTTTTCTTTTGTAGAGATTTGTAATTATAGCATTGCAAAAGCACCAGTGAGAAATTTGTGGGTTTTACAGTTATGGCGAAACATCCACGTGCTGTTTCTGTCATCCCACCCACTTGGGAACGGCAGGGGTTGGGATGTGATGTAACTCAACACCCAAAAACAGCACACTATGATGCACACACAGATGTTGTCCATGTACCTAGCTCCCAAGAGGGAGCTCTGGTGTTGGAGAACTGTGGAGAAAGAGCAGTTTACACAAGAGCACAAAGGGGGGGGCTTTGCAAGCAATTTGCCTCTTGATCACTCCTAAGAACTTGCTTACATTGCTAAAACTCAAGAGTTTTTTTATTTAACATGTACTCTGCCTCAGTACTCAGGCATAAAGAGCCGATAGCAACTATCACTTCACTATACCAAGTCTTGAATGCCAGGGCCCAGCAACCTACACTGGTAAGCATGGGAAGAGAGGAACACTTGCTGTAATGGATCATTGCTACAACTGTCCCCCCACCCCTTTGCCTTATGGGAATACTATATCTTTGCTCAATATTCTTCCTCCACAACAGTGGGATGAAACTCATCCCATATGTAGGCAAGTTCCTTGTTGGTGAAGGCCAGGCCCTCAGTTCTCTTAACTGCAACAAAGAACCTTCCCCACTCTGTTTCTTGACTTGCCATTTGTGTGGGTTCTGTGACAAATTGCGCGTGGAGACCCTCTATCCCAGGCCTAGAAATAAATTCAGACACGACTCATATTTTTGATTTGGTTTTTGGCAGAATTTAGGCCACAACTTTATTGATTACAAACCAAGTGAGTGGTTGCATAGGCTCTAGTTCGACTAGCTAACTAGGGGTAGCACTGACTCAGTGCACACCATGAATCAGCAGCCAGGTACTCACCTGGAACGAGGTTACCTGACTGGTGCACGCCAGCCAGGCCCTGATTCCCCCACATGTGCCCAGAACACTGGATTAGGGCAACCCCGCTTGGGGGAATACCAACCATCGGACCAATGGATTCCCTTAAGAGGAATACCTGAATAGTATATATATAGGGTGGTAAGCGATCATACCCCCCTATCAGCGTGAACCAGAGCCTATCCGCCACAAAGAGTGTGCACACACAGGCTCCCGCCAACCACTCACCGCTGTAACCAATCCCTTAATCCCCTAGCAACAGAGGACAGCCATAGATCATTTCCCTCATCAGACAAGTGGACCCCATCAAGTCTGTACAGGGATGCATTGCGTGTGGTGATGTCCAGGTGTTGGATAACAATCCCACCCGTCGATAAAACCCATCTGGCCATGGCACACTGGATGCGCCTCCTGGCTCTCTCGGTGGCAGCTGGGGAACGACTTTCTCTCCAAATGCGCCGCGGAAGTAACTGCGACCAAAATAATTGAATTCTGGACAAAAAAAGAAAGCAGTTTGTGCAAGTCCTCTTGTATGCAGGATCGCAGATGTAAACCCGGGGTACTTGGCATGTCGTTCTCACTGAGCTGGATCACCATAGCAGTGGGCGGTCCCAGCTGGGATACTTTAGCCCTCAACATCGGGAGTTCTCCCCAAAGCAAGCCTTGCCTGAAAATCCAGGATAGCCCGAGCCTCCATCCCAGTCCAGACACGTGGCTGCCGCTATGAGGAAGGAATGAGGTGCAAAATCGTTAGCAGGTAGGCCGCAGGCTGCAATTGACTTATGCATCACTGCAGCAAATTGGTGGCAGCTCAAACGTTCATCCTCATGGATGAACAGTTCATCCTCATGGATGAACAGGGGGCCCACCCCCGATGGGCAAAAGGCGAAGTATTTCCTGACATCTTTAACTGGATAGGGGCCGGGACTAAAGGTAGTAGGAAGGCGCATCAATGCTCCTCTACCCAGCTGATCGGTTTTTGAATTACACACTTTCATGACCAGCTTGGAGTCAGCCAATTGGATGTCCTGCAAAAGTAAACCCCTGGAAATGACATCTTTAAAAGACTCAACAACCACCTCGCCCGCACGCAATGCACCAAAATAAGTGACAGGAAATGCTGCTGCAAAAAGATAAGCCTCGAAAGAGGACCAGCAAATGAGCCTCAGCTGCTTGCGCATGGCGCAGAGCAGTTCAAAAGTGACCGGCTGTCTACCTGGCGCTGTGGAGGATCGCGATCGACCCCAGCCCCCTAAGGCTTTACGGACTACAAATTTAGCACAAGGGTCCCTTTCGTATAGGGACTTAACAGAAAAAGGCAATCGCCAAAGCTTGAATTCGAATAGACTTAATTGCCCATCCCAATGTATGCAAATGAGCTAAATATTGCAACATTTGCTGTGTCGTAGGCCAACTGGCTGTGGGACTGCCAACAGGCTGGGCAGTAAAGGACAGGTACAAAAGGTACAAAGGACAGGTACAAAAGGTACAAAACAGGCAGAAAATAATATATTAAATCTGAGGCAACGCAGCACAAACGTGTGCAGCAGTGCGCAAACAAGCAGACTTGTTTACCTAGGTAATATAAACTGCCTAGCCTTGGTATTTTATATTGATGTTTTCTATGGCTTCTTTCTTCTCCTTCTGCAACCCCCAACAATACAGGAAGTGGATATTTATACAGTAAAGACTGAGGACCTGGTGTTTACCTCTGCCTTTTGCCTCCAAATTCAGCGCAATGACTACGTTCACGCCTTGGTTACTTACTTTAATATAGAATTTACAAAGTGCCACAAGAAAATAGGGTTTTCTACAGGTAAGTTCTTTCTTTGGCTTCATGCTGAGTCAAGGTGTGGGTTCAGTCTCCGATTACAGACATCAGGGTCAGAAACGTGATAACACTGAGTGGGGTTTTAAGGGATAAATTCTTGAGTTTAGAAAACGATCACATTAGTAACATATTTTAAAATACAATAAAAGGAAAGCATTATCGTGTGCTTCTTGATTATTTTTGTAGGGAAGAACAAGGCAATTAACAAATATTTCAATAACATTAAGTGACATTAATAGCATAGAAGTTAAATAATATTAGCTAAAAGACAAAATATTATGTAAAAAAACTTACAAATGTTACATTGCTCACCCTGGAATCATCCGACAATAGTGCCAGTGTGAAGATACTTTGTTAAATCATTTCCATTTCATTGGTGTAAATATAAACAATATTAGATTGGTGGGGAATTTCTTACATACCTGTATAATCTGTCTCCTTTTATAGGACCAGATGCCCCTTACACCCACTGGAAGCAAACCGTCTTCTACCTGGAGGACTACCTAACTGTGAGAAGGGGTGAAGAACTCTATGGAAGTATATCCATAAAGCCAAATGAAAATAATGTGGTAAGTTGGGCTCACGTAACTGAATTTAGATGATCAGCTTAGGAACCTATGGGTGTCTGGGACGGGTATTTCTGAAACATTTGTTCAAGGACATTTGTTAGAAAGTACCTGAAACTACCCCTGGACGCAATCATTTTTGATCGTCTGTTTTGACTTTTGACACTTTAGTAAAGGTAAAGGTACCCCTGACCGTTAGGTCCAGTCACGGACGACTCTGGGGTTGCGGCGCTCATCTCTCTGTATAGGCCGAGGGAGCCGGCATTTGTCCACAGACAATTTCCGGGTCATGTGGTCAGCATGACTAAGCAGCTTCTGGTGAACCAGAGCAGCACAAACGCTGCTTACCTTCCCGCCAGAGTGGTACCTATTTATCTACTTGCTCTTTGATGTGCTTTCGAACTGCTAGGTGGGCAGGAGCAGGGACCGAACAACGGGAGGTCACCCTGTGGTGGGGATTCGAAAGTATTGCTCCAAACCAAATGCCATTTTATATAAAGGGCAACAAATAGGATAACAATTATTACATTTATCTGATTGAATAAATGTCTTATCATTTAGAATAAGCATTTATTCCTTCTTTGGAAAACTGTTTAACTTTGGTAGAAGAGAAAGTGGATTACCGTAACTTCCATATTAATCCCATAAGCATACAGGGTGGTTCAAACAGAGTTTACAGAAGAGTTTGGGGCTGAAGTCTGGGGTTCTAGAAAGTGTTGGGGGCAGGGGGAGCAGACGAGAACCATTCATACATACCGACTTCAGCCAGTGCAAAGCAAGTATAACACAAGCAAAGGTTTCTGTAGAAAGCAATCCTGTTTCTGCCTTTAAAAGAGGTGCAGAGGTGCCTTGAAGGATAGCGAATAGGAATCCCATGAAAGAATTCTGCACCACCTCCAAAACAGAAACATTAGTCTGCCCCAATACACCTGTACCTTACATTAGTTGTGAGATAATATTTGTATGATGGTGTATCTTAGTATGTACTGTTCATTGTATGATTTGGTCAGCTGCTTTTATATTAAGTTACATTCCCACACTATTTTTTTTTTTAGATCATGGGGGGCGTAAATATTTTCACAACTCTGCATAAATTGTTCCTGCTAAGTACTTGATGGATGGATGTGGGGGAGCACAAACTGAGTCATATGCTGAAGATCCCCAGATATGTTCCCCTGTATTCAGAAAAGGGCTAGGATTTTGTTTTTTGTCTTTGTTTTTTTTGGCTAAGCCACCTACTGAATTTAAGAAAGGAGGAAGCTTTGAAGCAGAACCTTCCAAGTGCTAAAATATAGTCATATGCCACAAAAAAATAATTCTTAATCTGCATTACAGCGTGACTTGGATTTCACAGTAGATTTGGATTTCAAAGGGCAGCTCTGTGAAATTTCTGTATCTAATTCCTATAAAATGCGCTAGTAAGCAACTGTCTTCACAAGAGAAGAAGAGAGCAGCAATTCCTGATCTGCACATCTCAAGCTGGGAACAATCGCTTCCAGGTTTTCAAACTACCTGAAATGAAAAGCTGACAAGTCCTTGCAGCACAAAGCACTAGCTGTGGATCGCTAACATGAATGTATGGGTATAGTTTCTGTCTAGACTACAGTAAACAACCCTCTCTGTCAAAACAAAAAGAACCCACAGCCCGCTAGGAATATAACTTACTATGAGTAAGATTCTTCCAAGCTTTGCATGCTATATGTATTTTTTCTTACTGAAAATATCTTTTACGACATCGTTGTGCATAGATTTATATTATATTAATAAAGTATAGAACATGTTATATTAATAAAGTTATGTTAATAAAGTATAGAACATTAGTCTCTGAATTGGCTTTGTTTCTGTTCCAGCTAGCTGAGAAACCATTGAGATTGCAATCCTGAACACACATTCTGCTGGAACCAGCAGGGTGGACATGAGCAAAATATTTTAATGAAGCGAGCAATCTTTCTTACCTGTTTACTGTACTTTATGAAAAATGCTTGAACTTGTTAGTATAACCTTGGAGTTGATTTAAAACAAATAAGCTCCATTATTTTATGAATACAGTGTTTGTTCTATTTCTCTGTCTGTAAAAGTGGATTTTGGTTCCTGGTTCAACTGCGCCAGTGGCAATGAGGGACGTTGGAATTGTGATTTCCATTGTGATGAGTTGTATGGAACCGTCCCAAAATTCACCACCTGGCATTTAAGTATGAAACATACAGACTGAAGCTTTATGAAATGGTGTGTTCCTTTCTTGCTGTAAACAAGAAAAAAACAAAGCATAAGAATAAAAATAAATAAATAAACAAAAGCTTTTTATTTATTCATCAACTTCTTTTTAATTTTCCCCTTGCCTGATTGATATAGAATGCAGAATTCTGCTTTCCTTGGTGCAGGTTGAATCGCCTGGATGGAAAAACTTACTTTAACCACAAATAGCAGTCTGTTTACCCATAAACAGATCCACTGCTGAAAGGCCCTGTGCTTCCAATTTAGATAGATTTCTGTGCTGGAGGTGGGCAGGGCCAGTGCAAAAGAGAGCTGGTGTTCTTCAGTCTTCATGCACACACCCACACTTTCATTCATACACAACCACACAAGTGCATAGGAAGCTACAAGTTGCATATTGTCAGAGCCTTGCTTTATCAGTGTTGCCTGTGAGGAGCATCAGAGCTGCTAAAGGGTTAAGCAGTCTGCTGTGATGTCTGGCCGCTGGGAGGAAGGAGGGAGGAGTACATACGGGGATCTTTCTTTGTTCTCTGTATGTTGTGTTCGGTTTCGTTTTCCACCGGCAACATGGAGTGCTGTTCGCCGGGAGCCACTGATTTATTGCTGTGTAAATAAAGGACTTAGCTTAGAAGAAAGAAGCTCCTCTGTGATTTATTTGTGTGTTGCCCTTTGTGGCAACTCTGCAATTTATGCCGAGAGGAGCCCTGAAAGGGGGGGGGGCAGACTCGACTATGCAGGAAGGAAGCCTGCTGGACGTTTTGGACTTTCGGCAATTGTTATGAATATTTCTTTTTTTTATAATCTATTTTTATTAATTTTCCAATTAAAACACGATTATATCACATTCATTATTTCGAATTATACAAATACATATCAATTAAACCGAATATTATGCCAAATCATATAATATTTTCTGGAGTTCCCATGCTTCAAAAATTTGGGGATTCCTCGCACCCGTCTACTGCCGTCTTTTTCTAAAGTCCAAATCTTCTCTCAAAATCCAAAATAAGCCCGATCATTCCCCACCAGTCACTAAAATATTTTCTTCTTTCATCCGATTTTTCCACAGCTGCTGAAATAAGTATCAAACGAGAGTTCACATATATTCTTTCTCCTGTGTGAGTTTTAATCGTCCTTGCCCCCCCCATAAATCTTCTGTCTGTAATGTCCTGTTACGTCAGCCTTTCAACACGGAGCAGCGCCATCTTAAAAAGCTTAGATCACTTTCGTTTTCTTAAGCTTTTTATTTTTTAAACCACCGATCTTTGTAAAATTTACAGCTTTTCCAGGCAAAGAAACAGCAGTCACTTTATGCATAGACTCTTGATAAGTTTGTAGGTCTCCTTGCCCTGTAGCTGAACTTAGCTTCAGATCGCTGTTCAAATTCAAAGTGCGTCACAACCATAAATCCACCAAGCGCATTCCAGAGACTCCGACCATCCAGTTAAAGGGGGGCTTCTCTCTTCAGTAGTTTTCCAACTTCAAAGGATATGCTCAATAAAATAGTTTATAAAGTTCATTACTCACTCAGGTATTCTTTATCTCTCATTTGTTCCAAACAAACAAGGACGTCCCGTCCGGGAAGGTATGGAGTAACTCGTGGAGTATATGAAAAAAAATAAAAAAGTTCGCTTCCCTTCTCGTTACGTCCCCATCAATCTTTCTTCCAGATAAAATACAGCTTTGACTTCTCACCCTCAGCAGCACAAATTCCTTGGCAGTAAACAGAGCTTCTTCCCCTCCTTCCGAAGCATGTCCATGAATACACCTAATTATCTTCTTTAATCATGGAGATCCCGCCATGCAGGTTAGCGTCCGGGAGTGCCGACATTTCATGAGTGCTCTCAGCCCAAGCCCCCCCCCACTCCTTAAACAGTCGGAGTGGGTTTGGGGGCATCGCGGGCCCACGGCCCCTCTCCGTAACCCCCGGAGAGGTAGGGGGGTTGCCTTTAACTCCCCTGGCAACCGCCGAATTCCTCATGAAGGTCGGAGAGATGGAACAAGGGTCAGCCATTCCTGCAGGCGGAAGCGGAACTCCAATTGTTATGAATATTTCTATCTCATTATTTCACAGGTTATGGATCCGAAGAGGTCACCCAGACACTAAGGGTGATCTGAAGCATGGTGTGGGCTACAGAGAGCACACATCCAGCCAGTTAGAGAGACCTGTTCTACCTGCAGCCGGCAGGAAAACAGATGAACTCACTGGCAGAAGATGGCGATCATCGTTCCAGCCCTGGAGGGAAGCTGCGCAGCAACATGTGTGAGTATGCTGGAGCCCCAGGGGGTGTGGAAGATGGAAGAGCCAATGCAGGAGGATTTAGGTACATTGGTAAGGCACCTGAATGCACAGAGGGGTGCAAGTTCAAATCCTGCAACAAGTTTCTTGATTGTAGGGCGTGTTCTTATCCTAGGACATGTTCTTATCCTAGGTCGGAAAGAAGAAGCATGCGTCCTTTTGAGCTGGTTCACTTGGACCTTTCAGGGCCCGTGGCTACCCCAAACCTGGGTGGAGCCCACTATGAGTTCACTTTGATAGATTACCATTCCAGAATGGGTTGGCTGATTGAAGGAGAAAGGAGAGGCAGCCACTGTAATTCAGGAATGGGTTGCTGAGGTTGAGCTACATGATCCCTGATGGTGTGCGCATTTCAGAGTGATCGCGAAGAAGAATTCATGGGGGTGGAGTTACAGGGGTTCTTCTAGAGTAAGGGGATAAAAGTCAGTCCTCAGGAAAACGGAATTGCTGAACGTCGTTTTCGCACATTATCTGAGGCTGGGGAGGCTCTACTCTTTGATTCAGGGCTGCCCCAGAAGTTTTGGGGGGAGGCCTGGCGCTGTGCAAATTTTTGTTTGAATCGCTCTTACAATTCTGTTGTTGATGCCATGCCCTATTCTTTGCTGTATGGCAAGAAACCCAAGGTCCATTTTCTGCGCTTGTTTGGCTGCGAAGCCTGAGTTGTTCTTCCATGCAACAGGCGTAGAAAGGGCAGACCAAGGTCAAGGAAGATCATTTTCTGTGGCTATGAGCCAAACTCCAAGGGGTGGAGGTTTGTGTCCCCGAAGGGGGATCAAACACGTGTCCACATCAGCAGGAGTGCTGAGTTCTGTGTGCAGGATGGGTGGAAGTGTCTTCATGGGAATCTTGAGGTCCTCCATGACGGTCTGTTTGTTCCTGCCGAGGAGGATGAAGCTCAGGTACCTGCTGGGGGTCCAGGCCAAGGCCCAGATCAGGGGGCAGGACCAAGTGGAGAAACTCCTAGAGAGGTGAAGCAGGAAACCAAGAGTGCACCTACATCTCAGGCAAGGCCTGGGAGACATAGCAAGCGTAGCAGGTCACCCACGTCACCCAAACCTAGCCCGGAGGGTGCTAGCAAGCGCAGTAGGTCACTTGGGAGTGTTCCAGGCACAAGAGGGTCTCTTTTTTTTCATAATAATCTTTATTTACTTTACATATTTACAGCCGAATACATTTCACTTATGTCAAATTTTCTGTAACATTATTTTCCAGCAGTAAATAAAAGGAGAAAAAGGGGGAAAGGGAAAAGGGAAAAGAAAAGGAAAAAAAGAAAAAAAAATAGGAGAGAAAAAAAAAGGAAAAAATTCATTAACTGTAAATCACATAATAATGCATAAATTAAAATATGGCTTCCACTCTACCTTTGTTTGCCTTTTTATATACTACTTTACATTTGCGCGGTTTGTCTTTCTTTATGTTTATGATCCTGGTTTCATTATTATTAATCTCTTCACATATGTACTCAATTTTCTTTCCATGTTTGTGTCAATCCAATTTATACACTCTATGCATTTGTAAACTTGTCTTATTATCTAATACATTGTATTTGTTATTCTGCCTGAGTGCCAATAAAGAAATTTAAGCCATGGTTATGAGATTGTGTTCGTTTTGCTGAGCTCCTTATGATGTTAATATCCTATCCATATATTTCAAAAAATTTCCCCATTCTCTTTCATACGTTTCGTTATCTTGATGTCTTATTTTTGAAGTTAGTCTAGCTACTTGCATGTACTCCACCATCTTTTTACGCCAAACTTCTATTGTGGGGATTTTGTCCTGCTTCCATACCTGGGCTAAAATCATTCTCGCTCCAGTTGTTGCGTAGAGGAAAAGTTTTATGTCATTTTTCTCTACATCTTCTCCCACCATTCCTAAGAGAAAGGCCTCTGGCTTTTTCTTTATTGTATATCTTAAGATCTTTTTTATTTCGTTATATATGTTCTCCCAATAATTCTTTACCTTTTGGCATTTCCACCACATATGTATGAAATCGCCCTCTTGGGTACCACACTTCCAGCATTTTTTATCCCCAGTTTTAAACAGTTTGAACAATTTCATTGGTGTGAAGTACCACCTGTACATCATTTTATATAGGTTTTCTTTCAATGATGTACAGGCTGTAAATTTCATTCTCACGTTCCATAATTTCTGCCATTCTACATAGTTGATGTTGTATCCTAAGTCTATAGCCCATTTAATCATTACGGATTTGGTTTGTTCATCCTTGGTCTTCCACTCAAGTAAAAATTCGTAGATTTTTAATAGTTTTTTCGTATTATTATCCATTGCTAATTCCTCCAATATTGTCTTTGATTGCTCAAACCCTTTTACTCTTCTATCCTTTACAAATGAGCTATAGATCTGTTGGTATTCCCACCATCCTTGTAGTTTGTCTTTTAACTCTTCATATGTCCTCATCTTAAAAGTATTGTCCTCTGCTGTTATTATGTCCCTGTACTTCAACCAAGTCCTCTCCATATTTAACTTCTTCACCGATAGGGCCTCTTGCATCGATAACCACCCTGGAGTCTTCCTTTCAAACCACTCCCTATACCTCAGCCAGACTTCCAGCAGTGGTTTCTTTATGGTATGTTGTGAAAAACCTCTATGAACTTGTGCCTTGTCGCACCACAAGTATGCGTGCCAGCCAAATCGGTTTTGAAAGCCTTCAAGATCGAGTAGTTCTACATTCTCTAATTTTATCCAGTCCATTAACCATAAAATACAGGCAGATTCATGATACAGGCCAAGATCGGGTAAGGAGAAGCCGCCCCTTTCTTTTTTGTCCGTTAGTATTTTAAATTTTACCCTGGGCTTCTTCCCCTGCCATATGAACCTTGAGATTATCCTTTGCCATTCCTTAAATTGTATTGTGCCTGTGATAATGGGGATTGTTTGGAACAAGAAAAGTAATTTTGGCAAGATTGACATCTTTACGGCTGCCATTCTGCCACACCATGATAGATTCAACTTATTCCACGTTTCCAAACTAGATTTCACTTCCTTCCATGTTGGTATATAATTGTCTTTAAAAAGAGTTGAGTTTTTTGGTGACAACCAGACACCTAGATATTTTGCTTTTTTAACTGCCGTTATTCCTGTTTCTAGTTGCAACTGGTCTATTTGTGTACTACTCAGATTTTTTACCATCATTTTTGTCTTGTTTCTATTCAGTTTCAAACCCGCTAACGCCCCATACTCTTCTATTACTCTTAAGGCCTCCTTTAGTGAAGTTTGTGGATCTTGCAACGTTAAGACTATATCGTCAGCGAAGGCCTTTAGTTTGTATTCTCTTATTCCGTGCTTAATTCCTATTATATTTTCTGTTTTTCTTATTTTCTGTAATAGAACTTCTAGTGTGGCTATAAACAGTAGGGGCGAAAGCGGGCAGCCCTGCCTCGTACCTTTCGAGATACAGAAGGCTTCAGTCAAATCGTTATTTATGATAATTTTGGCTTGTTGTTCTTTGTATATTGCCTCCACACAGTTCATAAAACTCTTTCCTATCCCCATCACCTCCAAATTCTTTTTCATAAAACACCATATGACATTATCGAATGCCTTCTCGGCATCGATGAAAATAAGGGCTGCGTGTTTGTTAATTTTGACGTCCAAATAATCTATTATGTTTAGGACGTTTCTCATGTTTTCTCTAAGTTGTCGTCCGGGTAGAAAACCTTGTTGGTCTAAGTGGATTTGTTGGTTCAATATTCTTTTAAGTCTCTGTGCCAATATATTTGCAAAAATTTTATAGTCTGTGTTCAACAGAGATATTGGCCTGTAATTTTTTACGTTGGATGGATCTGTCCCTTCTTTATGAATTAGTGTAATATAGGCATCTTGCCATGTTTTAGGTAATTGGCTCTCTTTCATTATGTTATTCATTATTTCTTTCATAGGTGGTACAATTTGTTGTTGGAGTTTTTTATAGTATTTTATTGTCAAGCCATCGGGCCCTGGGGCCTTCCCCTCCTTACCTTTTTTAATAGCTTCTAAAATTTCCTCTTCATCTATTGGTTTTTCTAGTTGAGCTGCCAATTCCTGCGGGATCTTATTTAATTTATGATCTTCTAAATATGCTGTGATCCTTCCCATGTCTGGTTTCGGTGCTTTATATAATTCCTTGTAGAATTTAAGGAATGCCTTTTTTATCTCCTTCTGACTGTCTATTGTTTTGTCATTTTGGGTAATTTTGTTTATGATGTTTTGCGATCTTCTTTTTTTCAGTTGCCAGGCGAGCCACTTTCCAGTCTTGTTGCCAAATTCAAAACTCTTCTGTTTTAAAATGTTTATTTTCCATTCTATCTCTTGACTAATTAGCCCCTCAAATTGTGTTTGCAGCATATTATATGTTTCTTTTAATTTCTTATCCTGCGGTTTTTTTGCCAGTTTCTTCTCAGTCTCCTTGATTTTTGTTAGGATGATTTCTTTATTCCTTTCTTTTTCTCTCTTACGGATACAATTTTGTTGTATTAGGAGACCCCTCATGAACGCCTTACTGGCGTCCCACACTACTTTAATGTCTGTACCTTTGTTCAAGTTCATCTCGAAATACATTTTTAGTTGTTCTTTCATTTTTCCTAAGATCTTACCATCATCCATTAGATTGTCGTTCATTTTCCATCTAAATGCTTTTATTTCTTTAATCTTCCATTCTAACAGTACTGCTCTATGGTCAGATATAGTTTTTGGCATTATTTCCGTTTTAATTACCTTAGTAGTTAACTCTTTTGATACCCAAATGTGATCTATCCTGCTCCAACTCTGAAACTGTTGCGAGAAGAATGTAAAGTCTTTTTCTTTCGGATTTTTCCACCTCCATATGTCCACCAGCTCATTATTTTTTGTTAGTGAATCAAATGAGGTTGGCAATTTCCCCTGTCTGATATTTGTTTTCTTTTTGGTTGATTTATCCAACTCTATGGATGTTACTCCATTAAAGTCTCCGGCTAAAATGATCTTATGTTCCATATATTCCTCCAAGATTTTATCTAGTTTCTTATAAAATTCTAATTTTGCGTCGTTAGGGGCATACACCCCCACAACCATCAGTTTCTGCCCTTCTATTTCAATCTGAACACCTAGGATTCTGCCTTCATTGTCTTTAAAAATTTGTTTTGCTTCATACTTGTCTTTTACGTAGATAACTACCCCTCTCTTTTTCTGGGTGTCTGAGGATGTAAATTCTTTCCCCAACTTCTTGTTTTTCAATACCCTATTATGTCTTTTAACTATGTGTGTTTCTTGTAGGCAGATTATGTCTACATTTTGTTTCTCTAATATATGGGCGATTTTATGTCTTTTAGATTTCTCATTCATACCGTTAATGTTCCACGAAATTAATTTAAGAGTCATTTTGTTTGTTGAATTAAATATCTTTATTATATATCCTCAAATCTAATATTCCTCCTGGTTTAACTCCTGATCCTGTTCTTGCTCCTGGTTTTCTTCCTCTGATTCCTCTTCCGCTCCTGTGATCTTCCCCAGTTCCTTATATTTCCTCCCAAATTTTAACATTTCATGTGCTGTCTCAATAGTAAACTTCTTCTCTTTATAGTAAAAGGTCACCCCCACTGGATATTCCCATCTAAACCTAATATTATTTTCTGTCAGGTTTCTCGTCAGTTCCTTAAAGGCATTCCTTTTGCACAACAACCGGTTTGGGATGTCTCTAAAGACGATTACTGGTTTTCCCTCTATGTTCCATTTACTCTCTCTACTTTTTCTCATTATTTCATCTCTAGCCTGTATCGAGTTCACAGTGATCAAACAGTTCACAGTGATCAAACAGACTTTCCTTGCATTTGCTTGTTTCTAATTCTAAAAGCATTTGTTATCAAGTATTCTGCCTCTTCTTCTTCCTTAATGTCTAGTAATGCAGTCTGAGACAAGCACGTCAGAATCAGAGGGGGAACCTGCAGTGGTGCCAAGGCATTCAAAACGCACCACAAAAGGTAAACCACCTGACAGGTTCACCGCCATCAGTGTATGGGTGAATCTAGCATTGTTTGAACCTGAAAGCTTTGAGGAAGTTCAGAAGTTGCCTCAAGAGGAGGCTAGTAAGTGGGTTGCAATGGAGAAGGAGTTAAACTCCATGCAGTCTCTAGGTGTGTATAGTCTCACACAGTTGCCAGAAGGCAAGAAGGCAGTGAGCAGTTGGTGGGTTTACAGACTGAAACCCACAGTGACTGGTGAGTCACAGTACAAGGCTAGGCTAGTGGCAAGAGGTTTCACGCAGCGGAAAGGGTTACACTTCACGGAAGTTTACTCTCCTACCACTCACTGTGAATCTTGTAGGACGCTCTTAGCGTCAGCAGCCCAGAGGGGGCTGGCTGTCAATCACTTTGATGTGGACGTCGCTTATCTGATCTCAGATCTTGAGGAGGAACTGTACATGTTGCCTCCATCAGGGTTTGAGGGTGATGTGCCAGGTCAGGTGTAGAGTTCTAATTGTAGATACACCAAAAATAAGGGGGGGGGGGTTGCACCAAGAACTCTGGCCAGAAATTTCAATGTTAGGAATAAATCCTACTCGTGAGACACAGTCAAATAAGGTATGTATTCTGGTAAGGCTAACAGTCTTGAACAAAACAAATGAATACAAACAAGAAATGAGCTTCAAGACCACTAGAGTATATATAGTTTAAAGTGCTACAACTTATAAAACAATAGTACATTACAGTGTAAAGTCAAAAAGCTATCAACTAATAATATCTGTAAATGTCAGTCTGATTCCAAAAGTGTTCAAAAGGGTTGTTTTATATAGAGTCAGAATGCCGAGTCGATTCAGTAAAAGAACCCAGGACAGGGCCCTGTTTCGATATGGACGTCGTCGTCAGCTGGTAATATAAAAAATATCAAATAATAACAAATAATACATAGATTACATAAAAATTCTCAATTGGCAAGGCTTAAGTTTTATAGTATCACATAGCATTATATAGCATTTGGTTCCTTATCTAATTTATGAGGTCGTGTTGACTTGTGAAATATAAATCTATGTTTTTCCAATATCGTGACTGAAAATAACAATAATGCATGTTTTAAGTCTAAATAAAAGTTGTTAATTATTAATTGTAAGGCAACCAAATAGTTGTATGTTTCCTCGCCTGAGTTTGTGGAGATCAACGTGTATCTAAATATTTCTATGCATTTTCAATTTGGAGGTAAGCTAATTGTCTTGTATGTGTGTCTCTAGGGGGCGAGGGGAACAGGCTTCTCAATCTTCTTAAAGGTATAGGTTTGGTTGGCGGAAAATTCTAAAGTTCAGAGAGACAGCTATAATGGTTCGGATTTCTTATAAAAAGGAAGTATAGTCCTGGAAGCTATTCAGACCTTTAGGAAACACTGTTTCAAATAGATGTATGAATTGAGCTTCCTGTTGAAGGACTAGTCTGTCGATATCCCTCCGATTGTATAGATCTGGTATTGGTTTCCAAATAATAAAGTGAAATCATCTTCCAGGTGCTTATGTTGTATATAGTGTTCCACCAATGGGGCTTCCAATATCCTGCTTCGGATCCATGAGCGGTTTTCATTTATACGTACTTTTATTTGTCTGGTGCTTTTGCCTATATATATCTTTTTGCATGGACATATCCATGCATATACACTATTCTTGGTGTTGCAGTTGCTGAAGTGTTCGATCCAAAACTTGAAGCCAGTTGTAGATTGACAAATTCCTTCACTTGGAGTGCATATTTGCAGACACTGCAATGGCCACACATAAAATGTCCCTTAATTGTTTCCATCGGATATGTTAGCAAGTCTGACTTAACCAAGTAGTTTCGAAATGATTTAGTTTTTCTCAGTCCAAACAATGGTGGTTTTTGGCAACCTGGGATGTTAGATAAGAGGTGCCAATGTTTATAGAAAAGCTTCTTATTAGTGGATGTGTAAGGTGTGAATTGTAGTGCTGTATGTATGCGGTCTTCTTTAGGTTTATCCAAAGTTTTTACGGAAAGGAGGTCATTTCTACTTTGAGCTGCAAAAAGAGTGTGTGGTGTATATCCTCATCTTAATAGAGATTGTGTAAGTTGGTTAGCCACTATTTTGTAATCTTGTTGTCAGGTGTGGAAGCTGCACAAGTCCATCTATGGTCTGAAACAGTCGGCCAGGAATTGGAACTTGTGTCTGAAAGATGCCTTGGAAAGCATGGGTTTCCAGAAGAGTCTGGCTGATAGCTGCATGTATCTCAAAGGTGCAGAAGAGCAGCAGGAGCTGTTGCTGGTCTTTGTAGATGACATCATCTATCTGGCTAAGAGCCAGAAGCAGGTGCAGAAGTTTGCAAAGGAGCTTGGTAAGCGTTTTAAGCTCAAGAACCTAGGTGCAGTGAAAGTTTACCTAGAAGTGCAGGTCGACAGGTCTGAAGATGGTAGTTTATTGTTCAGCCAGAAAGGCAAGATTGAGCAGTTGCTTGAGAAGTTCAGGATGTCTGACTGCAAGGGTGTCAGAATAGCCATGGAGGCAAGCTTTGTGAAAGACTCACAGGTAGGGGACAAAGTAGCGTTTGAGAGTCCCGAGGTCTTTTAGTCTGCTCTAGGGAGTCTGTTGTATTTGTCACAGTGGAGTAGGCCAGACATTGCTTTTGCAGTCAATTTCCTCAGCCGAAAGGCTACAAAGCCTAGTGTGCATGCCTGGAATGGCATCAAGAGAGTGCTGAGGTACTTGCAGGACACCAAGGATTTCTGTCTGAAGCTGTCAGCACAAGGTGAGCCACAACTCATGTGCTACGCAGATGCTGATTGGGCCAATCTGGCAGACAGGAAACCAGTGTCTGATTTGGTAATAAGGTTCGGAGATCCTCTGATTGGTTGGCATTCGCGTAAGCAAAGCTTAATAGCTCTTTCTTCCACGGAGGCAGAGTTCTGTGCATTGTCGGAGGTTTGTAGACAACTGGAACACTACAGATGTTTGGTCTGGGAGATCTGTGGTGATTGTAACTTGCCCATCACGGTTTGGGAAGACAATCAGCCATGTATGAAACTGGCAGAGTCTGCGCAATTTAAGGCCAGAACCAAACATTTGGACATCTGTTTCCAAAACGTATGCCAGAGTATTCAGACAGGCTTGGTGAAGCTGAAGTACTGTCCAAGCCAGGAGAACCTAGCAGATGGGTTTCATGAGGAGTTCTGTGAGGGGTTGTGTTTGGGGTAAGTTGAGATACCCACTGTTCCCCAGCGATCCAGGCGAGAGGGGGTGTGAGGAGCATCAGAGCTGCTAAAGGGTTAAGCAGTCTGCTGTGATGTCTGGCCGCTGGGAGGAAGGAGGGAGGTGTACATTCGGGGGTCTTTCTTTTTTCTCTGTATGTTGTGTTTGGTTTCGTTTTCCACCGGCAACATGGAGTGCTGTTCGCCGGGAGCCGCTGATTTATTGCTGTGTAAATAAAGGACTTAGCTTTGTGATTTATTTGTGTGTTGCCCTCTGTGGCCAACACAGCTGCCGCTGTGCAAGGGGAAAACTCTGCAATTTACGCCAAGAAGAGCCCTGAAAGGGGGGGGGCAGACTCAACTATGCAGGAAGGAAGCCTGCTGGACGTTTTGGACTTTCAGCAATCGTTATGAAGATTTCCATCTCATAATATCACATTGCCTTCATGGAGTCTTTCCTAGCCATGCCTGGATTTGTAGGTTTGAACCTGGGACATTTGCAAGTGTATGTTGAGCTCTGGCCAGCCATAAAACATTCAGTTCCAAGACATAAAATATACTCGTGCGCAGATGCGCCCACAGTTTGCAAGGAAGGGTGATGCGTCTGGAGTCTGGCTTTTTTCATCACGTGTTAAGATTTTGCAGGAGGCAAGGCTGTGGTGCAGGGTAAAGGGAATGTGGAGTCTCAGTGAGGATTGTTATGGGGGCTGATGTGCATGACCTGCCTTGTAATTTAGAAGTGGGAATTTGCCTCTAATACTTCAGCCACACAGGTTCTCTGTG